>NC_090651.1:285221323-285526045 GCF_040937935.1 Hyperolius riggenbachi
AAAGGGTGGGTCCTCAAATGGTTAATGTACTGAAAAATAAAACAAAAAAGGTTACATTAAAACATTCTAAGGCGGGTAAGGGCATCTGAAAAAGGAGAGAGAAGAGAGTGCCTCTATGGTGCAATACCTTTAATTCAGTTTGCAAATTGCGACGTCGCCCGTGGACAGCGGGGGACCTCAACAAGGGTCCGTGGTAGGTCTGGAGTCCAGGCAAGCTCCATGTGCCGGGTTAAAATGACGACGCGTTTCGACACGCCAGTGTGTCTTTGTCAAGATCCTGTCTTGACAAAGACACACTGGCGTGTCGAAAACGTATCGTCATTATGGCCACGGTCGACGTCCGAGGAGTGCAGTATTGAGCATGTGAGATATGCTTGCGAATGTATGCAATCTTGTACGTGCATTTATTTTTGCAATTTGCAAACTGAATTAAAGGTATTGCACCATAGAGGCGTTCTCATCTCTCTCCTTTTTCTGATACAGATACTTGTCAAATCCCACCGCTGTGAGAGCTGCACTGGATGCTACCTTTCCTCCTTTCATTGTCGGACACTGGCATTGGAGAACTGATTCACTTTGGACATAATATCCTGTAGTCCTGGTTGTAACACGCAGCGCGCATATATTTGTCTATTGGGTGAGGGCATCTGACTGCAATCACACAAAAACCTGTCCGCTGCCTTCACTATTGTGTGATATGAAGAGTTCAGAATTTTGCAACCTAAAAGCAGATCATTAAAGCAAACCTAAAGTGAAAATCAATGTATGAGATGATGAATTGCAGCACAGCTAAGAAATAGAACATTAGTAACAAAGAATGTTCCATTCGTTATCCGTATTACACATACAATTCGGTACATCATACGTTTTATCACTTTAAGTTTGCTTTAAGCATATTTTACATACTGAATTTGTAAGGCCATAGTGTTCACCTCAGGTGAACATAAAACGATCAGGCCTGCAGGCTCATGGTTGCTTTCAGGCACCGCCTCTTTTTCCACTTGCACAAATCTGCTTGTCTCATAAGTTTCTGCCTCTTTTCCCTTTCTTGCAGGAAGTCCTCAGGCATTTGTGACTTCATCGGTTTTAGATGTGCGAGAAGGTGAAACAGTGACTGCAAACTGTAATGCCAATGGCTATCCTTTGTCACAGATTACTTGGTACATTAATGGCACGGAGGTAAAGGAACAATTCTTGACTTTACATTTTGTTTGTTATATGTTTCAAATGTAATTACTTACCTGGGGCTTCCTCCAGCCGACTGGCGGGGTCGCAGGGGTGATTGTTACACTTATGGTCTAGTATGAAATCTTTTGCATGCAAACTATTTTGGGAAATGAACATCTTCCATAAGGCTTATTGCACACAGGGACGTTACAGGCGCACGTTAGTGCAGCCTGTAATGCTCCCCCAACGCACAGAAATGTAACACTTGTAACGCAGCAAAGTGCTGCATGCTGTGCGTTAGACTGTTTGCGCATGCTCAGTCATGTTGTGGAGGAGGGGAGAGCGGCTGGGCACATGGCTAAATAATATTCACTGCACTCAGTGATGTGCAGTGTTTACTTCCTGGAGCGGCCGCTCTGTGCGGCGATTGGCCGGGCGGGACCACGTGATGCCTGCATGCGTCCAAGAGTACACATCACGGCATCACGGACGCCAGAGTGAGCTGCACAACGCGGCTCACTCCGACGTCCACACCAGAGAGCACCAGGCGTTGCGTTAGGGGCACGTTATGTGCCCTATAACGTCCCCTAAATGCAACGTCCTGGTGTGTAACTAGCCTAAGTGTATGTTTGTAGCACCTGTCCCAGCTGTAACGAGCACAGTTGTGTCTTTAAGAGGCTTTGCGGCTCTATGCAGTTAGTGTCAGGGCTCATTTCCACTTGTGCGGTGCGAATCGTCGCAGTAAAAATTTGCATGCGGATGCGAATTTCGCATTTGGGTGTATGAGTGCCTGTGTGCTTTTCCATTGATTCCATGCGAATTCGCATGAAAATTCGCATACACCCGCATAGCGGTATGCGGTATGTGAATTCTGATGGCTCTGCCATGCGGATTTTTCACGCAGACGAAAACACTCAGAAATCCTGACAAGTGGAAACAGTCCCATCCACTTGTATTGGCTATGTGAATTTGCATGCGGCAAACGCATGCGAATTCGCGATAGTGGAAACGGGCCCTCAATCATGTGCAGCTTGGTTTTAGATGCGCTGCCATTTCTTTCTACTAATTTGCAGGTGTTACCAGCATTTTAGCAGAGAGCTAGTAAGGGCTCGTTTCCACTATTGCGTTGTGAAATCGCTGCGGCAAAATTCGCATGCGGATGCGAATTTCGCATGCGTGTGCATGCGAATTTTCATGCGAATTCGCATGAAAATTCACAAGGGTGACGATGTATGCAATATTTAACCATGGCAATGCGGTGTGCTTTTCCATTGATTTCATGCGAATTCGCATGAAAATTCGCATACCAAAACAGCATGCGAATTTCCTATTAAATACATTAGCGGCGATTCGCATGCATTCCACTCGCAGGCGAATTCTGCGGCTCTTTTGTGCGTTTTTTCACCGCTGAAAAAAATCGCACCTCAACAACACTACAGTGGAAACAGGCCCATCCACTTGCATTACATGTGCGAATCCGCATGCGTTGGACGCATGCGGATTCGTGATAGTGGAAACGAGCCCTCAGTGTAGAGTCCGTTTACAACAGTAGAAGCTGTAGAAAGTGTTTCAAAGGACATTTTTCAATCAGAGATCAGGAGCACATACTGAAGACAGTTCACAGCAGTTTTTGCCCACCACTGGTGGTCACCTGGCTTTTTTTTTAGTAAGATTTGTTGGGTGCTAGCATCCATCAGGTCCCTAGACTCTCCCCAGACCCTAGGAAACTGCCTAGGATTGCCTTGTCATAGCTCCCAACTGTTCCTCTTTTTGAGGGAGAGTCCCTCTTTGGGAATTCTGTCCCTCCTTCTTCCTTATTTGTCCCTCTTTCCGGACTGATGTACTGCCGCCGGTTCACTTCCGGAATTTGCGACTTGAAAGTCAGAACACCACACGCCCTCGCTCACGTCATCAGGAGTGCATTGCGCAGGCCCAGTACAGCCTGCGCCTGCGCAGTCCGCTCCTGGTGATGTCAGCGTCAGTGGTTTTCTGACTTTACAGTCGGAAATTCCAGAAGTGAACCGGAGGCGGGGCCAGAGCATTGGGGAGTGGCTTCGCGGGCACAGGATGTCTGCAGGGGACCATTAGAAGCCCCGGGTAAGTTCAACTCTTTTTTTTCCCTCTACCCCCCTACATTAGTCCTTTAATATGTAGGAAATGAACCAAGATCAGGATAGAAAGGACCAGTATGGTTTTCAATTATAAAAAAAATATTTTTCTTATTAAATCTCTATGGTATGCATGCAGAACTAGGGGTGTGCTGGGGGTGTGATTAGTGGTGTGGCTTATTTAAAAAATTGGGAGGTATGCCTTGTGGATGATCTGCGTCTGATCCAGCCTTACAGTCTGCTGTGGTCAGGGCAAACTGGCAGCCCTAAGGTAGTGGGAGCATTTATATACCCAGAGTCCAGCTTTAAAAGAAAGTGTCTAAAATGCTAAAGATATGAAAAGTCAGTGCTGCATGTGTATTTATGTCATATGGTTGGTGCCTCTCTAAATGCTGTTGTGTTTCCTGCTGTGCTAATCACTGGCTTCTTGTTGTGTGTCTGACAGGTAACATCTCAGGCTGTCACTTCTAACATCAGTGACTATGAAGTAAGCAGTGAACTCAGCCTGTTGGTGGAAAAAGACTTTGTCAACAAAAGTCTCAAATGTATGGTCCAAAATATGTTCAACAGCAGCACAGCTTTTATTCTGCTCCTGGAGATGGAGAGTAAGTCAATGTGTGTTTTGTATGAGTTTTTTTACACTGCCTCTGCTTGAAAAAGAAAAAATAGTGCTGTTGGTTATACATTCTACAGTGAATCAGATGCTGTGTTCAGTTATGGTGCACTGAGTCACCTACTGGAGTCAGGAAGTCATTTTCAAATGTCTGCATAGTGTTTGAAGTTCACAGACAGGTGAATGTGTGCACAGTGCTTACATGCTCATAAACAAGTGAATGTATGTACAGTGCTTACATGCTCACAAACAAGTGAATGTGTGCACAGTGCTTACATGCTCACAAACAAGTGAATGTATGTACAGTGCTTACATGCTCACAAACAAGTGAATGTATGTACAGTGCTTACATGCTCACACACAAGTGAATGTGTGCACAGTGCTTACATGCTCACAAACAAGTGAATGTGTGCACAGTACTTACATGCTCACACACAAGTGAATGTATGTACAGTGCTTACATGCTCACAAACAAGTGAATGTGTGCACAGTACTTACATGCTCACACACAAGTGAATGTATGCAAAGTGCTTACATGCTCACAAACAAGTGAATGTGTGCACAGTACTTACATGCTCACACACAAGTGAATGTATGCACAGTGCTTACATGCTCACAAACAAGTGAATGTGTGCACTGTGCTTACATGCTCACACACAAGTGAATGTATGTACAGTGCTTACATGCTCACAAACAAGTTAATGTGTGCACAGTGCTTACATGCTCACAAACAAGTGAATGTATGTACAGTGCTTACATGCTCACAAACAAGTGAATGTGTGCACAGTGCTTACATGCTCACAAACAAGTGAATGCGTGCACAGTGCTTACATGCTCACAAACAAGTGAATGTGTGCACAGTGCTTACATGCTCACACACAAGTGAATGTATGTACAGTGCTTACATGCTCACAAACAAGTGAATGTATGTACAGTGCTTACATGCTCACACACAAGTGAATGTATGTACAGTGCTTACATGCTCACACACAAGTGAATGTATGCACAGTGCTTACATGCTCACAAACAAGTGAATGTGTGCACAGTGCTTACATGCTCACAAACAAGTGAATGTATGTACAGTGCTTACATGCTCACACACAAGTGAATGTATGCACAGTGCTTACATGCTCACAAACAAGTAAATGTGTGCACAGTACTTACATGCTCACAAACAAGTGAATGTATGCACAGTGCTTACATGCTCACAAACAAGTGAATGTATGTACAGTGCTTACATGCTCACAAACAATTGAATGTATGCACAGTGCTTACATGCTCACAAACAAGTGAATGTGTGCACAGTACTTACATGCTCACAAACAAGTGAATGTGTGCACAGTGCTTACAGGCTCACAAACAAGTGAATGGGTGCACAGTGCTTACATGCTCACAAACAAGTGAATGTGTGCACAGTGCTTACATGCTCACAAACAAGTGAATGTGTGTACAGTGCTTACATGCTCACAAACAAGTGAATGTGTGCACAGTGCTTACAGGCTCACAAAAAAGTGAATGGTTGCACAGTGCTTACATGCTCACAAACAAGTGAATGTGTGCACAGTGCTTACATGCTCACAAACAAGTGAATGTGTGCACAGTGCTTACATGCTCACAAACAAGTGAATGTGTGCACAGTGCTTACATGCTCACAAACAAGTGAATGTGTGCACATTGCTTACATACAAACAATTGAACGTGTGAATAGTGTTTGAAGTTCTGCCAAGACTACAGTAAACTATCACATAGCACCTTCCAAATGTGAGTATAAATTGGCAGCATTTGTGTTCCTTCTTCCCTAAGGCCGGATCCACACTATAAGTGCTTTTCTGAGCACTTCGCGATTGATTAGCGCTTTTTAAAAATGTCTCCCATTCAGTTTCATTAAAATCACTGTACAAATTGCCTATAAATTGCTGCGATTTTTTTCGCATACGCGATCGCGGCGATTCTTACGTATTTTTTACCGCAATTTTTATGAAAGTAAATAGGAGAAATTTTTAAAAAGCGCTCAGAAAGCGCTAATCTATCACAAAGCGCTCAGAAAAGCGCGGATCTGGCCTCACTGTACTTATTCTATCAAAAACAAACAAAAAAAGGAATTGTTGACAGTAGTTCGGTTTTATGCTAGGTACACACGATACAATTTCCTGTTAGATTTACCTGCCAGATCCATTTTGTCCAACATGTCCGATTTTAATTTCAATCGATTTCCATAAAAGTGAACTCCATTAGACTCCATTCTTACTTCTAAAGAAAACTTACCTGTTCGGTACATCAAGCCCAGAAACAGCACTACACTTACTAACTAAAATATGAAGACATTTTATTAAGTCATTTAACACTATAACCAGGAATAAAAACATTAAAGAAAGATCATAATACCTACGGCACTCATGTCAATAAACATATAAATATTCACGTGATAGCACCAAATAGTAATAAATTATAATACCAGCATTTTTATACTATCACCTGAGGTGCTCATGAAATAGAGCCCCCTCAGGGATTGAACACAGGTTCAGTATATAACGGTGACTAAAGTGTAAAAATAGTGCAGTAGTGTGTGGCATCCAGGACAAGTAAAACCTGGTGTGAGGAAGAAACAGTGCATATAAATACAGATAGCAATTGCAAACAGTCAAATCTTGTGCGGTACGTTTTCTGCAGCGCAGAACATGCAAACCGATCTAATGTTAAAAATGGTTTGTGCTTCCACTTGCTATTTTTAACAGATCCGTATGCTGCATTGCAGTACATGTATCGCTGATATATCTGCTACTTGGTTTCCTAGTCTACTTGCGTAAATAACAGTCCTTGGTTGTAATCAAGTTATTTATTGTTCTTCCAAATTAAAGAAAAATATAACAAAGTAGACAGCAAAGTTACAAGATAAGGCGCTCCTCTAGTCCTATCTACTAATTGCGTATCAATGCAGGCACTCTATATCTTAATCAAGATGGCTGCTGCTTACATCAAAATGGAGGCTTGTTGTCTCTCTATGCTGCTGGTCTTAAGCTGCTGCTGCTCCTTCTGTTGCTGCTGTTGCTATTGCTGCCTCTTAAAAACTCTCACTGAAACTCATTCATTCACATACACACACCCACACAACCACCCCTAGCTCAGGTATCATTCCGCCTCCTTTTGGTCTCCTCCTCAGTTACGTCTTGGATCACTAGATGGTGTTATCCCCTCACTCATGAAGTCCTGTGATGTTGGTTATCTGTCCACCAGGGGGCACCCTGATCATACAGGTGTTTGGGGTCCGGACCATAAACAATGATCTCTGTTGAAACAATAGGTTTCCTGTTGACAAGATAAGCAAGAAGCCGGGAAAGGACAATATAACACCCCAGCAGGAGGTCGGTCCTTTAATGCATCAAAGGACCGACCTCCTGCTGGGGTGTTATATTGTCCTTTCCCGGCTTCTTGCTTATCTTGTCAACAGGAAACCTATTGTTTCAACAGAGGTCATTGTTTATGGAGCCAGGTGGTGTTTGGATCTGATGGCCCAGAGGGCATCCCTAACAGGAAGCCTATTGATTTAACCAAGATCATTGTTTATGGAGCCAGGTGGCGTTTGGATCTGATGGACAAGAGGGCATCCCTAACAGGAAGCCTATTGTGTATTATGCTTTAAGGGTCCCCTTCTTTGACCACCAGTTCATCCTTAAGGCTAACACCACCAGATCTGCAAGAGAGTCTCACTCTTTGATCTTGGTTTCTTGTAGACACCACAAGCTGTTTTTATAGTTCATTCACCTGGTCCATTGCATGTTCCATATTTCCCAACAAAATAATATCCAACAATCGCAAGGTCCAAACCTGCTGCATTCTTCCAGATTGCAGTATGTTTCCTGTAGAGACCGTATGGGAGTCTGTGGTGGTGCCCAAACTTCCACAGCTCAATAGTGCCCAGATTTCATGTTTCTGTCCTAAAGTATTAACCCTTACTGTGAAAAAAAGAAAAAGACAATAAAGGCAACTTGCGAGTGGAATTGGTACTATACGAGTTCAGGTTTAACACATCACGCTATCACTTTAACTGCACTTTTAGGTGAATTTGTCACAATGAAAGTTGCTAGGATTTCCCCTGCCCAGTGTCCCAGGAAAAGGGAGGCCTACGACCCACTAGCAGTGCTTTAGTAGCGTTTGCTAATCGCCGGCGACCAGCAAAGAGCTACAGCAGTGGAACCCTATGAGGGTGGTTCCACCACAGCTCTTGTTGTTTTTGCTCAGTGATCGGGCTGCAGCATTTTGTGGAACGATCCCGGAGCGATGGCACTAATGGGATGCAGGGTCAAATTGCAATCGCTCACGGAATTGCGGTAAAATCGCAAACTTATGTAAATCAGCATCTCTTTGGGATCCGACACAAAGTGCTGCCAGTGGGTGTCAGGTCGGGAAAATGATGCATGCCCCATAGCAACCAGTAAAAGCTGACGCTCAGAAAGTGGCTGCACCAACATTGCAGTCCAATCATAGTTCACACTTTGGCAGAGTGGGCAAGAACAAATTGTGTTTTCACCGGAGATCAAGCTTCTTTAAAGGAAACCTTTAGAAAGAACAGGCAGGAATGCGGTACATCACTTCTTTCCATAGCCCCACTTTAAAACTTACCTTTGTGAATTTAATTAGGATTTTCATTTTCTTTTGCAGCGCCGGTAGAGAAAACCGTTGAACCTCCCCGTAAGCCAGGTAAACAAATTTAAATTTTAAAGCAAAACTGCATCAAAAATGAGCATAATAACCTGAATACATGTATAGATATAAATGATAAGGACTTGTCTGTTATATGGAGATATGACTGGTTGTTAAAGAGGAGCTGTCAGCCATACCAATCCAATCCAATCCAATCCAAAAAAGATTTATTGGCAGGACCAAATACATTTAGCATTGCCAAAGCAAAACAAAACATTAACATGGGGAGGGGAGATTGTGGGAATAAGGGAAGGATATAGGGGGTTGGGGTATATAGTCCATAGGTGTGTGGAGGATGTAAGGGACAGCATGGGGGACTGGGATATACAGTCCATAGGGGGGTATTGGGGGGAATACAGTCCATGTGGTATCATGTTCCTCTCAGTTGGTGGAAGGCTGTGACATATCGGGCAGCTATTTGCACGGTTGTTTCCTCCTCCCCCAGTAGGATGTAGAGTTTCCTCTCTTCATCTGTGGAGGTAAAATCCTGGATGTGGGCGGAGAGTCTCTGGAAGTGGGCGGTCCTCACAGGTGTGTATTTGCTGCAGTGTAGCAGGAATCGGGCCTCATCCTCCAAGACCTCCTGGTCGCATTGTCTGCACAGTCTCTCCTCCCGGGGCTTCCATGTCTGTCTGTGCCGCCCTTTCTCTACCTCCAGGTTGTGGGCGCTCAGACGGTACAGGCTCAGGGTCTGTCTGTCTTTGTGGTGGTGTAGCCTCTCCAGATATGGAGCCATTGTGTACTCCCTCTGTAGTGATTGATAGACAGCGAGTCTCAGAAAAAAAACCACATATATAAGTAGATAAATACTTGCTCTACTTACATAACATATGTATTGCATTGTCCAAGTTTTGATTCTAGTGATTTTTCTACATTAAAAAAAGAGAAAAACCTTCTTAATATTTCTCATTTTAACTGTGGCTATTTTGAAGCCAATCCTGATGTAATTTCCTCCCTTACTCTCCTCTGCCTGATTGTGTATGCATAGTCTACCCTTAACTATAGAAAGTGCATTGTCTTAGCATGAGAAATATTGGCCAGAGAGGAACAGAGATGTAGGAGAGGAAAACAGGAGGGAAAGAGGCTTCAGCCAATCAGGCTGCATTAGTTAAGTCTGAGGGGAAGTAGAGAAGCAAAAAAGGACAACCCAGCATGTTCTGCAACTTCCTTTTTGTGTACCAAATAAGAGTCAGGTAAACTGAGGAATGATCATTTATCAACAAGTTAAGTAATAGTGATTTTAACTTTTGGATTGCCTGGTTAGCATCCTTATTACTTGTTTTCCAGATAAAAATAAAGAAATGATTTTTGATTTTATGCCTGACAGTTACACTTTAAGGGAAACACGTACATATGCTTCCTATACATGGGACCTTGGAGTACAGTTTATCTCAGGAACAGGAAACAAAAAAGCTGTTCTACTCTAACCGACCAATGTCCATTCATCCTGTCACTAATATCACATGACCAGATATGAAGACAATTGTCCAATAGTAGCAGTTTAGTTAGGCTGGAAAGGGTGGGCACAATTTAAGATTCTGTTATGCAGTCACACAGCCAGAGCTCCAGCGTTGCATCTGGCTCTTCCAGAAGCCAACCCAGTCAGCCTCCTCTTTGGACCCACACAGCATTTCCAGTGCCCTTACAGTTGGGCACACACCCATTTGATGAATTCCCGCGGCAGTGCTAACAGCTTCAGGGGAATTCAGATTAGCTATTAGTGAGTGGCCGGTTAGCCATTGTTATTTTGTGGGCCTATGAGCTTGTTTCCCCACCTGATTGATCCCAGCCTCAATAAAGCGCTGGCCCGTCTGTCAAAGCGGTTAGTTGCTTGTGTGCTAAGCTGCTGGTGTGCGACCTTGTTTTGGATTCCTGTCTGTGTCGACCTCTGCTTGTACTGACATAGAAGATCAGTCAGCCAGGCGGATAAACCACGGATGAGACAAGAGTGACCAAGAAACCACTCTTGTCTCATCCGTGGTTTATCCGCCTGCCTGACTGATCTTCTTATGTAGGACCGTTGGCTGGTTCCTGACCTTGAATTTGCCTATCCCTTGAATTGCTAGTCATCTGACCTCCTGTGTTTGACCTTCAGCCTTCTCCTTGGACTTGAAATCCAATTTAAAAATATTTATTATTACACATAATAAATAGCCTGATTTTCCTGAGGAGGCGAGGTGACACGCGAAACAGCTGTTGACACAGGTGGTCGGTTTTAACCTGTTGTAATTTTGTACCGTGGTAAATAAGTGTTCCTGAATCGAATGCCGGAATCTGTTCTGCTTCCTTGATGATTTATTATGACGCAAGTAGAAAAAAACAAGAAACATGTAACTAGTAATATGCTGAGTTTTATATTTTTTGTTTCTGCAGAAGGCCACGGTGATAAAAGTTATGGTGTATTGATTGTAATTGTCATTATCTGTATCCTTGCCCTGGCTGTTCTGGGGGCTGTGCTGTACTTTCTCTACAAAAAGGGACAAATTCCATGTGGACGCTCTGGTAAAAAAGAAATGTAAGTAACATTTGATTTGTTATATAGACTAAAGTTCCTCTTTAAAGTGGATCCGAGATGAAAAACTAACTATTACAAGTAACTTGTCTATATATCTTATCTAAAGTTTAGATAGTTTACACAGAAAATCTAGCTGCAAACAGCTTCAATAGTTTACGATTATTTATTCCTGTGATACAATGAGGGCAGCCATGTTCTGCTTGTCACAGGCTGAGGGCTGGAGATGCTATCATCTTGCCTGTGTGTAATATGACAAATTCAGTCCCCTCTCCTCCTCACTCCTCCCCTCTGCCTCTGAAATCTCTGGCTAGTAACCTCCTCTTTCTCCTGCCCAGACTGAGCTCCCATAAACCATTGCTACAGTGCCAAGGCACTCTAAAAAGCTGTGGGCGAGGCTTGTTTAGTTTATAGGGAATTAGAGTATTAAAACAAAAAAGTATTTGACTTGAGGAATGCCCTATAAACTATATGAAAGGAACACAATTATGCAATGTGTAAAAGTTTATCTCGGATCCACTTTAAATATTACCATATTGCTCTTTATCATCATCTATAATGTATAAAAAACTACGACCGAGAATATCATTTATGAACATGTAGGGGAGAGGGGTGTTACTATAGGGGAGCAGCGCCTGCAGTTGTAGGGGGAACCAGAGCTGTGGGGGGCCCCCAACTACTAACCTTCCCTTCCTCTGATACAGGGGGTTACACTTCAGATCAGGTGTTTTTGTGGCTACACTTGTTATGGGTGTGAAGATCACGATGGCCACACTTGCTCCATGACCATTGTGAGATGGGCCTAAAGGCCATGAAGGGCACCAAGGGGAGGCAAGGGAAGGGTTGAGTTCATTGGTGGGAGAGAGCGAGCTATCAACATTTTGCTGGGGGGAGGGAGCATGAATTGTAGTTACCATTGGACAATTCCTTCCGGGCAAGGCAGTTGAATCACTTCCCTGGATTTAATTTGTCACAGTATCACTTAGTTTTCTGTTGAAAGAAATGTTTGTAAGACCTTTGATGAATTCATTTATTTTATTTTACCAATACTATCTCCTCCTATAGGGCATTCCACAACTTAACTACCAGAACGCTGCAGAGTTCAGACAGAGCTGACAGGCTTGATTTACACTTGCTGTTTACTTGCAGATTATGGAAAATCAAACAAGCTGTTCGCTGTAAACACACACAGGGTGAATTTCTCTGTGTTTACCTTTTCTCCTGTGCAAGAGTTTAAAGAGAACCTGTAACAAATAAAAGTTACCCTTTGGGGGTACTTACCTAATGAGGGGGAAGCCTCAGGGTGCCAATGAGGCTTCCCCCTCCCCTGCAGCTGCAGGCAATCCAGCGCTGGCTCCCCGAAGTGTCCCGGAATCCTCCCTCGACAAGCCTGACAAGTGCTTATAAGCGCTGATTTATTTACCTTTCCTGGCTCCAGCGGGGGCGCTGTTGCGGCTCTCCTCACGGAGATAGGAAAAAATAGCCAATCTGTGTCGGGTCCACTCTACTACGCAGGCGCAGAAGACTTGCGTCTGTGCAGTAGAGCTGCCCGACAGCGATCGGCTATTTCTGCCTGTCTCCGAACGGAGAGCCGATACTGCGTCTGCGCTGGGAAGGTAAATATTTACATCCCCGCTGTTCGGGGAGCTTTATCGCCACCATCGTGGGACCGAGGAGGACGGGGGAAGTCTCAATAGGATCCGGAGGCTTCCCTCACCTGAGGCGAGTGCCCCCCCAGGGGAGTTTTTCTGGTTACAGGTTTTCTTTAATTCTGCTTTAAAATCTTAGTGTGGGTTTTACCTTATCACACCCAAGGTCAGCTTTAGGAGATTATATTCATGACATGACATGCTTGAGTTATTAAAGTGATACTGAAGTGAAAATTTATAAAAAGGTTGATACTCACCTATGGAGAGGGAAGGCTCTTGTGCCTTCACTGCGCCCTCATTCCAGTGTTGTCACCCCCGTTGTATGTATTCAACCAACTGGTCAAATATGCCTTTAGGGACCTTCAGAGGCATTTGTTTCTCCGAGAGCTCCCAAGGACAGTCAGCTGCGTACTGCGTATGCGTGAGCGCGCACTTCTTTGTGCATGCACAGTATATGTCCTCTACCCTTCCTTTCCTTGAGCATTGCACTAATGAAATGCTACCTTGCATTGTACATAGAAATACAGATGGTAGTAGAGTAGCAAAGGAGTCCCAATAGCAAATTCTTCCATATATATTTCACTGTATTATACTGTATTATGCATTAATATAGCACTGACATTTTTCCCCAGTGCACTTCACGTAGTATGTGAAGTACTATACCTTGCGCAGTATCACGAAGCTTCACTCGACCAAAGTAAGTATATTCATGTTCTCCTGGGGATCTCACAGGGTTAAGATGGCCATACACTTATAGATTTGCAGCAGATTCAACCATCAGATTTCAGTCAGATGCCTGTCAGGTCGAATCTGACAGGAATCTATCCGATGTGTGCCACATACTAGGAACAGATTTCCAATAGATTTCAGAATGAAATCTATTGGAAATCGATCTAAATGCATTATTGGACCACTAGATCCATTGCAACTCTATGGGCCATCGATCTGCTGCCATCCTGTCAGATAATCGAAAATCGGCCACAAATCGTTTGCTATATAGTTTTGATAGAATCGATTTCTGATCGATCAATCAATTCTATAGAATGGATTGATCAATCGATGGCCAAAATCGACCAGTGTATGGGCCCCTTTACTTTAATGCAGTTTAGTGCATATGTCCCTTGGAGTTGCCCCATCTTTGGAAGCACTTGGGTTTCCAGGGGCTACTGGCGGCGGCGTATCCTTACTGGGGGACAGAGCAGGAAGGAGCGGACCAACACGGGATACGGAAGGCTCAATAGATCCAGAGCCTTCCCTCTCCATAATTAAATATCTGTTTTTTATTTTTTTTTTTACTACAGATTAGCTTTCAATCTCTGCTTCTTAAACATTCCTTTTTTTCTAAATATGTTTATAGAACCAAGCCTGGAAGTAAAGGGCAGATAGTTGTGGAAATGAAGCCAGACTCTCCAGCAGAAGAGTCTGTTTTGCTCCCAGGATCTCAAGACAAGCTGCCCCTAGGAGATCAGGTAAGTTATTCTCACCATTCTTACACATAAGTGTTTATTAGATATAGAGGATGTACAGTGGGATGCAAAAGTTTGGACAACCTTGTTAATCGTCATGATTTTCCTGTATAAATCTTTGGTTGTTACGATAAAAAATGTCAGTTAAATATATCATATAGGAGACACACACAGTGATATTTGAGAAGTGAAATGAAGTTTATTGGATTTACAGAAAGTGTGCAATAATTGTTTAACCTCCCTGGCGGTAAGCCCCTGAGCACGGGCTATGCCGCCGGGAGGCACCGCTCAGGCCCCGCGGCGCCGATTTGCATAATTTTTTATGCTAGCTGCGTGCAGTGCCCGATCGCCGCCACTACCCGCCGATCCGTTGCGCTGTGGTGTGGATCGGAGTCCCCCTTGACGTCACGACATCGATGACGACGGTGACGTCATACCGCCCCGTCGCCATGGCGACGGGGGAAGCCCTCCAGGAGATCCCGTTCTTTGAACGGGATCGCCTGATCTCCGATCGCCGGAGGCGATCGGAGGGGCTGGGGGGATGCCGCTGAGCAGCGGCTATCATATAGCGAGACTTTGTCTCGCTACATGAAAAAAAAAAAATTTTTAAAAACCGCATTTGCTGCCCCCTGGCGGATTTTTAGCAAACCGCCAGGAGGGTTAAAGAAATTTAGGCAGGTGCATAAATTTGGGAAAAAAAATGAAATCAATATTTAGTAGATCCTCCTTTTGCAGAAATTAAAGCATCTAAACGCTTCCTGTAGGTGAGAGTTTTGATGAAGGTATTTTGGACCATTCCTCTTTACAAAACATCTCTAAGAACTCGAGTTCATTTAGGTTTGATGGCTTCCGAGCATGGACAGCTCTCTAACTCACACCACAGATTTTCAATTATATTCAGGTCTGGGGACTGAGATGGCCATTCCAGAACGTTGTACTTGTTCCTCTGCATGAATGCCATAGTGGATTTTGATCAGTGTTTAGGGTCGTTATCTTGTTGAAAGATCCAGCCCCGGCGCTGCTTCAGCTTTGTCACTAATTCCAGGACAATGGTCTCCAGAATCTGCTGATACTGAGTGGAATCCATGCCTCCCTCAACTTTGACATGATTCCCAGTCCCTGCACTAGTCACGCAGTCCCACAGCATGATGGAACCACCACCATATTTTACTGTAGGTAGCAGGTGTTTTTCTTAGAATGATGTGTTCTTTTTCCTCCATGCATAACGCCCCTTGCTATGCCCAAATAACTCAATTTTAGTTTCAGTCCACAGGAACTTATTCCAAAATGAAGCTGGCTTGTCCAAATGTGCTTTAGTGTTTCTCAACATGTTATTGGTATGTACCCCCTTTAAAACCCTGTACTCACCAAGTACCTCCTAGCATAGTAAACATCACAAGTACCCCTTGACAAATATATATTTAATCCTAGTACATAATTGGTTCTAAACAATTTCCAAGCATTTACTATTGCTTTTAATTAGCTAAAATACTAACTTGGTATTGTTTGAATAAGATTTATTATTTTCTAAAACTCTATATTTGTTATTCTTGGTTAAAGTGGACCCAAACCAAACATTTTTTTAATTCAAAATATTGAGTTGCACCACTCTGACACATACAAAGATAAATAAACACTCATTCAAGCCTATGAGCATTTCAGTGCATGCTTTTCACCCTTCTGTTTTCATAACTAGGGTTATACAGGTGGCAGCCATTAGCAATTCCTCCTTTGCCGGACACCATCTATTCCACCATCTGTGATTTGTGTACAATCGGGTCATACCCACTTTTTCTTCCATCTCACCTTTTTTTTTTGATACATCTATTCCACCAGTCTGCCGGATTCTGTCCCGGAAATATGAAAGGAAGGGATGGGTTCCTCCAATAAATGTAAAATATTTTTTATTTGTCATCATGCAGCTGAAAAAAGGCTGCTATTTATTATTATAATTTAGAAAATAGATTTTATTTCTGAAATCTTGTATTTTTAATTTGGGTCCACTTTAAGTATATCAAGCCCGAGTACCCCCTGGAACCCTCAGAAGTACCCCCTGGGGTACGCGTACCACACGTTGAGAACCTATGCTTTAGCATACCTAAAGCGGCTCTGTTTGTGCTGTGGGCGGAGAAAAGGCTCCCTCTGCATCACTTTCGCATACAGCCTCTCTTTGTGGAAAGTGCACCAAATAGTTGAATGATGCACAGTGACTCCATCTGCCGCAAGATAATGTTGTAGGTGTTTGGTGCTGGTCTGTGGGTTGACACCATTCGTCACTTCTGTCAATCCGAGATTTTTCTTGGTCTGCCACTTCGAGCCTTAACTTGAACTGAGCCTGTGGTCTTCCATTTCCTCAATATGTTCCTAACTTTGGAAAGAGCTGAAATCTCTGAGACAGCTTTCTGTATCCTTCCCCTAAACCATGATGGTGCACAGTCTTTGTCTTTAGGTCATTTGAGGGTTGTTTTGAGACACTTGCTACTCTTCAGAGAAAATTTTAAAGAGGAGGGAAACTTACAAGTGACCCCCTTAACCACTTAAGGACCAGAGGTGTTTTGTTAGATCTGTGCTGCGTGGGCTCTCCAGCCAGCAGCACAGATCGTGATTTAGCTAGGGCGATCAGACTTCCCCCCCCCCTTTTTTTCCCAACTAGGGGGATGTCCTGCTGGTGGGGTCTGATCGCCGCCGCTCTGTTGTGCCTTGCGGGGGGGCTCCTCAAAGCCCCCCTCCAAAGCGATTTCCGCCCTCCCTCTTCTTCCCTCCCTCTCGCTGTGGGCGGCACAGGACGGAGATCAGCCTATCAGATGCCGGCGATCCCCGGCCAATCAGAGGCGATCTCCTTTACGGCGCTGTTGCGCGGCAGCACTGTATGATGTAAACAGCGGGGATTTCTTCCCCGCGTGTTTACATTTAGCCTGTGAGCCGCGATCGGAGGCTCGCGGGCAGTTCACAGAGACACCCTCCATGGAAACCCACAAACGATCAGCCACCGCCTATCAGCGTTGGCTGGTCTTTAAGTGGTTAAATACTCTTTCTCATGAGTGGATTCACCTGTGTATGTAGGTCAGGAGTCACTGAGCTTACCAAGCCAATTTAAGTTCCAATAATTAGTTCTAAAGGTTTTGGAATCAATAAAATGACAACAGTGCCCAAATGTATGCACCTGCCTAATTTTGTTTAAACAATTATTGCATACTTTCTGTAAATCCAATAAACTTCATTTCACTTCTCAAATATCACTGTGTGTGTCTCCTATATGATATATTTAACTGACATTTTTATCGTAACAACCAACGATTTATACAGGAAAATTATGACGATTAACAAGGTTGCCCAAACTTTCGCATCCCACTATTATATTAGGGGTGCCTTTCATTTAGTGTCCCTGGCCTTTCATTTTCTTGTGCAATGTGCTAATAATATGCTGCCTTGTACTGAACAATTAAAAATGTAATGTGAATAAAACAACTGAGAAAGACAAATAGTAGTAGTGTAAAAAAGAAGTCCAATAACAGATTGTGGGGACAAACCAATTCATGTATTCTTATGATTTTTTTTTAACATGTGTAAGGAAACCAGACTGTGTGTAGTAAACCCATGCAAACGGATCGATTCAATTCAAGTTTTCTCCTACCGGTAGAAGTTAATTGCTCCACTCTGTTTTAAATAACTTTTCAGACCTCTGCAACTGAAAAAGTACTAAAAAGTAGGTGGAAAAAGCACTGTCAAAATTATTCTGAGTACCGTATATACTCGTATATATGCCGGATTTTTGACACTCAAAAAGTGGCCCAAAAGTGGGGGTCTCGGCATATATGCGAGTCATGATGGATGATGCTAAAGTGACCCCCCCATCGCTCTGGTATGTGCCCCCTCCGCTGGAGCGGTATATGTAAAAACTGGTTTCCCCCCTGCGGTATCTGCCTCCTCTCTGACTGGAGCGGATTCCTCCCCGAATCTCTTTCCTGTGATTTTCAGAGCTTCCTGCACTTACTTGTCCAGTCTTGAGCCCCCGTAATGGTGTAGAGGGGTGCAGAGTGCCAGCGTCACATGTCCGGGGCGCCGTGATGCTGTCTGCGGTTAGAGCAGAGCTGAGTATCAGCATCATGTGTCAGGGGATTCCCTTCTTCTCTGACACTCTCACTGTGTCTCATATCTATGACGCCATCTAGTGGCGTCTTGAGACACAGTGAAGAAGGGAATCCCCGGACATGTGATGCTGATACTCAGCTCTCCTCTACCCGCAGACAGCTTACGGGGCTCCGGACATGTGATGCTGGCACTCGGCACCCCTCTACACCATTATGGGGGCTCAGGACTGGACAAGTAAGAGCAGAAAGCTTTGCAAATCACGGGGGTAGGGGGCAGAGACTCGGGCAGGAAACAATTATATGCATATACCATTCCAGCAGGGAGGGGCACGGACATAGCGGGGGTACATCATTTTTAAATAGCCACAGAGGTACTAGGGTGAGAGGGGGTGCATGGGCACAGTTGGGGGGGGGAAATCACATTGAAGAGAATCATTCTGATCCCTATTGTTTTAAATAGCAAGGGAGGCACCATTGCTGTTCTCAGTCTGCTGTAACAAATATATTCTTGTGACAAGTTTGTTGGACCTGCTTGTCTTTGCATAGCAGGTCACTACTAAATACTCTGATCACAATGTGGGAAGGGGGTCTGCCTAGCATTGTTGGGCACACATGGCTGTGGGGAATGGGACTGCCTAGTATTGGGGTCACATCTGGCTAATTATACTAGGGGTGGGCTTATTTGCGAGTCAATTACTTTTTCCTGCTTCCTGGAGTAAAACTTGGGGGGTCGGCTTATATGCGAGTATATATGGTATTTTCTTGGTTGCTGGTGGCTTAAAAGATTCCAGAGCCAAAAGGATCTGGTAAAAAAGTGAAGCTGTAGTGGGTAGGGGGCATAATCAAATACTTACCACGCCTCCTGTTCCCCTCCACTCAATCAGATTCTCTTCGGCGACTTCGGCTACTCCAAACCTGGACATACTGCACCGCGCATGCACAGTATTTCTGTTCTGCTCCCCTATTGCGGCGCAGTGATGTCACAGGACAGAATTGTACTCGCTCCTGTGCTCCAGTGTGCATGCTGATTGGAGACGCGGGAGGAGCGAGCGTGCTCCTATCCTGTGGCATCACTTTGCATGGCCACAGGGGAGCAGAACAGACATACTGTACATGCGAGGTGTAGTATGTCCAAGTCGGCAAGAACGGGATTGAGAGGAGTAGAACGGCGAGTGTCGGAGGTAAACAGGATGCGCTGGTATCGGCTCTGGTATCCTTTAAAAGGCATTTTTGATAAGATGTGAAAATATCATCTAGGAGAAAACTTAGTAGAAATGGCTGGAACCTCAGATTTTCGGTTCGCGAACCTCGAACACGAATTTACGCAAAAGTTCGAGTTAGCCCGAACCGCAATAGACTTCATTGGGCAGGCGAACTTGAAAAACTACAAACATTGTTTCTGACCACAAAAGTGATGGAAAAGATGTTTCAAGGGGTCTAACACCTGCAGGGTGACTGTGACTACAAGAGGAATTTTTTTTTTTAAAAAGACCTTATACTTTTTGAGAAAATCAATTTTAAAGATCTCGTACTGAGTGTGGGAAATGTTCCAACCGCCGCCGACTTTAACGGTTAATAGCAAAGCCACCTTAAATGCCATAAACACCAAATTTGCATGGGAATGTTAAGAACAGTGGGAACAATAGGAAAAAAAGACCTTATATTTTTTGAGAAAATTGATTTTAAAACTTCAAAGAAAAATAGTATACATTTAAATGTGTAAATGACAGTTCTTGACCATTTGTCTCCCATGCAGGCTGGGATAGCCAGAATGCGGAGCCCCGGCCGACTGAGGGGGGGGTTCATGGTGGCATCTGGGAGTCCCCTTTAAGAAGGCTAGGTGAGGGTGACAGGTGAAGGCAGGTGGGGAGAGACAGCGGAAGCTGACAGCTATGCGTCTTTTTAATGAATTGAATCGAATGAAAACTGATTCATTTGATTCAATTCATTAAAAAGAACCGGATCATGATGAACCAGTTAGTATAGCTGTGAATGCGTCCGTCTTGTAGTCACTGCCCCCCTCCATGTACTCTGCAAATTTGGTGTTTCTACTATGTAAGGGGACTTTGCTATTAACCGCTAAAGTCGGCGGGCGTTTAATTTTCCCACGGTCAGAAGGAGAATTTTAAAATCGATTTTCTCAAAAACTCAACACACACAAGCAATAGAACACAGCAGTACATGCATCCAGCTACATTTGAAATTGGTCAGCAGGTGCTCGTCAGCCAATCAGGATGCACTGTCATACACCCTTTACCTGCCATACCACATCTAGCAGCCATTAGCATTCAGGTGGGAGGCTTCAGTTGGACGCCATCGCAAGATTGCGTCGCTAGCAGGACCGCCCCGTGCAGGCATCCCTCCCACAGGGGTCCCTCCCTAACCGCTCACCTGTCCGCCATGTCCTAGAGCTGAAAGGGTGTATGACAGTGCATCCTGATTGGCTGACGAGCACCTGCTGACCAATTTCAAATGTAGCTGGATGCATGTACTGCTGTGTTCTATTGCTTGTGTGTGTTGAATTTAGCATTCAGTATGGAGGCAGTGTTGGTGGGTTTTCTGGATGTGAGAGGTCCAGAGCCTGGGTGTGAGAGGTCCAGGCCCACCTGCACTCCCCTCCAGGTATCATGTGTTGGCCTTGGGGCCCCGGCCAGTGAGAGATGTCCGGGGCCCCTGGCCATCGTGTGAACCAATCGTGTGTTTTTAAAAAAAAAATTCTCAAAAACTATAAGGTCTTTTTGAAAAAAAAATGTTCCTCATATACCCACTGTCCCTATTAACATACCCTGCAAAGTTGGTGTTTATAGCATGTAATGAGGCTTGGCTATTAAGTCGGCGCCATTAAAGTCTATGGGAAAAATACGAACACAAACTTTTTTGAAAAAAAAGTGCATTTCGCGCTGAACGCGAACCGCTGAGAGTAGCGCAAACAAGTTCGCCGGCGAACCGTTTAGGCCAGGGCTGCCCAATACGTCGATCGCGATCTACCGGTAGATCGCGACCGCCTTCTTGGTAGATCGCGGCCTCTTGGCCGCGTCTCTTTAAATTTTGCGGCCAGCAGCATGTTTAGCTGCCGGCCAATAACAATGCAGGGGAGAAGAGTCAGAAGACGCGGCGAGCAGAGAGGGAGGAGAAAGGCGGCGCGGCCGCTACGTCATGGCTGGGAGTGGCGCCGGGCAGCCTGCAACGTGCGTGCTTGTAACATGCCCGGCGCCGCCCCCAGCCATGACGTAGCGGCTGCGCCGCCTCTCTCCTCGCCGCGTCTTGCCGTCCTCTCCCCGACATTCTTATTGGTGAGGGGCCTGCCTGCCGGAGGTTCCAAGAGTCCAGAGGACCCTGGCTAACCTACGCTGCAGGTACCTATACCTGGCTAAGCTACACTGGGGACCCCTATACCTGGCTAACCTACACTGGGGACCCCTATGCCTGGCTAAGCTTACACTGGGGGCCCCTATGCCTGGCTAACCTACACTGGGGGCCCCTATGCCAGGCTAACCTACACTGGGGGCCCCTATGCCAGGCTAACCTACACTGGGGGCCCCTATGCCAGGCTAACCTACACTGGGGGCCCCTATGCCAGGCTAACCTACACTGGGGGCCCCTATGCCAGGCTAACCTACACTGGGGGCCCCTATGCCTGGCTAACCTATACTGAGGGCCCATATACCAGGCTAACTTATACTGAGGGCCTGTAACCTATGCTGCAGGCACATATACCTGGCTAACCTACGCCGGAGGGGGGGGGGGGGCGTTCTTAGCATTTAGGTCGCTGGTAGATCTCCTGGCCTAGGCAAATTTAAAAGTAGCTCGCGAGCCGAAAAAGTGTGGGCACCCCTGGTTTAGGCCATCTCTACTTAGGAGAAAAAGTGAATTGGATTACACCCAGGGATTCAAACCTGCAAGACGGAATGTCAACAAAAGCTTAGCATGCATGGATAGGATTAAGAAGAAGCCACTGCTACCAAAACTTTGCACACAGATGCAAAATAACCCAACCTGGTTTTAGCGAGTGTAGAATGACAAAAGTCCACAAATAGAAGCAGTGTTGGTCACATAATTTATCACCATCAGTTTACATTTTCAGTGTTTGCAAACAAGCTTAATTTGTGTTTTTAACCACTTTGTCCTCCTTGATGTATAAAAACGTCAAGGAGGACAGGCGCGCTCCCGCGGCCGATCGCGCGCGTGCACGCGCACTCCCGGCCGCGGAGTCGGTAGCCACGGAATCAATGTATCGGACTATGGAGCCCGATCATTGATTCCTCTCCCCCGCTGAAAAAGCGACAGCTTCTCTCGGAAGCTTCGCTCTTTCTGAAGCGGTGTCCCTCTAAGCGTACATTGTACGCTTAGAGTGACGTCATGTAAAAAAAAATCGAGATTGCCATCTTGTGGCCAAAAAGTAAAACTACAAGTAAATGCCCAAAAACATTACAATACACCAATATTTCCCCAAATAAAACACTTTTATATCCCACCCTCCCAAAAATGCCCACATAAAATGTTTAATAAAAAAAAACAAAAAAAAACATTACTATAAAAAAAAAAAAACACATAAATATTTACCTAAGGGTCTAAACTTTTTAAATATCTATGTAAAGATGAAATATTTCTCTCTATTTTTTTTTTATAAGCTTGTAAATAGTGATGTATGCAAAACGGAAAAAATGCTCTTTTATTTCCAAATAAAATATTGTCGCGATACATTGTGATAGGGACATAATTTAAATGGTGAAATAACCGTGACAAATGGGCAATAACAATACGTGGGTTTTAATTATGGAGGCATGTATTATTTTAAAACTATAATGGCCGAAAACTGACAAATAATGAATTTTTTCATTTTTTTTCTTATTCTTCCTGTTAAAATGCATTTACAGTAAAGTGGCTCTTAGCAAAATGTACCCCCCAAAGAAAGCCTAATTGGTGGCGGAAAAAACAAGATATAGATCAGTTCATTGTGATAAGTAGTGATAAAGTTATAGGCTAATGAATGGCAGGTGAACATTGCTCGGATGCATAAGCTGAAAATGACTGAGATGTTAAAGAGGATCTGTAACCTCAAAAAATCCCCTGGGGGGTACTCACCTCGGGTGGGGGAAGCCTCCGGATCCTAATGAGGCTTCCCACGCCGTCCTCTGTCCCACGGGGGTCTCGCTGCAGCCCTCCGTGCAGCCGTGACGTAATATTTACCTTCCTGGCTCCTGCGCAGGCGCTCTGACGGCTGTCGGCTCCGAACTACACGGAAATACCCGATCACCGTCGGGTCTGCTCTACTGCGCAGGCGCAAGTTTCCGGCGCCTGCGCAGTAGAGCGGACCCGACTGAGATCGGGTATTTCCGTGTAGTTCGGAGAGGAAAGCAGCCACAGCGCCCCCGCTGGAGCCAGCAAAGGTAAATATTGAACTGACAGTCGGCACAGTCGCCGGCTGTTCGGAGGGCTGCAGCGAGACCCCCGTGGGACAGAGGACGGCGTGGGAAGCCTCATTAGGATCCGGAGGCTTCCCCCACCCGAGGTGAGTACCCCCCAGGGGATGTTTTTCATGTTACAGAGTCTCTTTAAGTGGTTAATATCATTTAGTGTCTTATTTACATTGTGTGATTTTTTTTTTTTTGTTAAATTTTATTTAAAGGAAAAATATATGGACTTAAGAAACTGATGGACAAGAAGTTTTGGAATGAATCCCAGACTTGATGTCACAGAGATGAAAGCTACCAGAGCCCTGCCTTACTTATTGAAATGCTGAAACCATAAATCCAACTGGCACAATGTGGACACTGTAGATCTGTCTGTTTCATAGGCTTCAAATGGGGATTATCTTACTCCGTAAGGTTTTTGACACAGTATGGATCTCTACCAACCTGGTTACTGGACCATAAAACCTAAAACGTTGCCTTAAATGAAAAACAAATTATTATATAGGATTTCTATGTATTTGTTTAGATGTTTGTGGCGCAGAGTGAAGCATACCTGAGAAAAACTGCATTCAGAGACAATCCACCCATACATATTAATCGTATCTATGAAAATATTCATCCATGTATCGGCATTTTGTGAAGATCCAGTTGAAAACAATTAGGGAGATTAGAACATTTTGGATGGGAGTTAAATTAAGCACATCCAATATAAAGATATCATAATTAACATTTGTACTTTCAGCCTTAATTTTCCGTTTTAATGTTGGATTAGAAATACTGGTTTTTGATGGGCACAAGTTCGATATTTTATTCTGATGCAACCTAATTGAAATGATGGTTGAGACTTTATTTTTTATTATTATGATCTTTAAATAATATTTAAACTTCTTTATTGTGCAAGAATGCCAACAAATTGTTTGTATCCCAACTTAAAAAACAACCTCAAAAATGCCCATAGATGATTTTTCAAAAATATTTTTTCATGGATCTGCTCAGATTTTTAATACACAGTTATTAGTAATCCCATAGAAGGACGTTACACTCATCACCAAACAGCCAAATAAAAAACAACAAAAAGATAGACCCCAGCTACTAATCGTTTGCACTCCTCTTTGTCAACACATAGAAAACAAACCAAGAATATGTATGTATAATAATTATAATGCATATTCTATACAGGGCTTCTTTTATATATTTATTGACCCTTGTGCTATAAATATGACCACTAGTGGTGTCATGTTGTTAGGGTCATTGAATTGCATAAATTGCCCACAATAATCAGGCTAGACAATTGTGTGTGTATGACCGGCTGCCATGGGCAACCCATAATCTCATGTTCTACAAGGGTAACATGGTTTATACACCATCTTTTGTAGGCAATCACTGGCTTTAACTTGTGCCCTGACACATGCTGTATAGCCATGGATTTCGATGATAAGGCACAAGTCCCACCATATGGGAAGGCATCAATACGGACAGATCCCACGAGGGAGAACTACGAGGTATTTTTATAGCACCATCTCTAGCTCTTTTTTAGAGCAAACACTAACATCAACACCTTCATTAAATATCATGATGACTGCCATTCTAATGGATGGCTTGCCACTGAAAATGAAGCACAAAACACACTACTGCCTAAGACTCAGCTGGCCATTTTATTGAGCAACACCTATTTATTTTAAAAAGCTAATATCTACCAAACAACTTGTTTCTCTTTGTTTGGAATTTCTCAGTCAGATTTCAACTTCAGCTGATGAGCAAAGCTCTTTGCCAATAAAGACGACCCCCAGAAATTGGCCAATCCACTGCATATATCTATTTGCTGTGGATCATTTCACAATCATTGGGGTGTATGCACTAAACTGCGTCAAGCAGAATAATGTGCGTAAACTCTTACACACAATCAGTAGAGCATTATGCATTGTATTTTGTAGGTAGAAGGTAGGCAGCATCCAACCAATAAGGAGTGACGTGCTTGTGGTCATTGTCCGCCTCGAGGGGCAAAAACCTGAACCAACGAAGAAATGGACCCAGCACTGTCTTCTATTAGCAATCAAGGATCTCTCATTCAGGCTTCTTCAAAGTACAATAGTAGAGTAAAATTAGCTAATTTTACTCTATTATACTTTTAAGAGGCCTGAATAAAAGAACCTTGATCGCTAATAGAAGATGGTACTGGGTCCATTTCATCACTCGTTATGCATTGCATGTAATGTATAGCACAGAGTAGGGACACCAAGAGCCAAATTTAGTGAAGTATGAAAGAGTAATAAGCTATACTCACAAAGCAGGGTTACCTCAAAGGCAACCATTGTATAGGCAGGTGGGAAGATTAGACCTGACCCCACTCAGGATTAGGAAGTCGCTCTTCGTAGCTGAGGAAAAAAGGGAGTAACACCTCTTCACCAGGGGTGGACTTAATATAGCGTAGTATGGATACAGAGGCGCCAAAAGGATACAAGAAAAACAAAACAAAGCATTGTCCCCCGGAGTATGTAAATAAACTTGTATTTGACAAACACATTGGCAATTTTTGTGTCTGCTTGGAGGAGGTAAGTCCACCACTGCCTCCTCATGTTTTGAACTTTTTAGATTCTTTTATCCTTTTGGCACCTCTGTATCCATACTACGCTATGTAATGTATGGCATTCTCATGCAGTAAGACTATATGCACGTAATTCTGCTTGAAGTCTACCTGAAGGGATAAGACGTACCCCAAATGAACACTTACCTCAGCAGTAGAGGAAAGCCTTTGGATAATCCTTTCCCTCTTTCCTCCACCAATCTAGTGTTGGGAGTCCTGGGACAACCGGAACCTGCTCAACAAGGTCTTTGTCCTATTTCTGAATTATTGCGGCCATACTGGGCAGGTGCAGGACCCCTTGCACTTGATCAGTAGCATGGAGCTGCTTGGTCTCAGCTTTTTCTGCTGAGCCTGAGTGTCTCTGTGCTATTGCACAGGCGTGAGGCATCCTGCATCTGTGCAGAGGTGGTTGGGAGGAGGACATCAGAAGCCTCTGGAGGGTGTAGAGGCTTCCCTCTACCGAGGTAAGTAGATTTTTCTCATGGGGTTCTCACAGGTTTGCTGTAACACAGTTTAGTGCATACAACCCCTTGTCGCACTGTTACCAGAAACACCATGCAACGGGTCCTACAGTCAATGAGTGGAAATTGTTCTGTTAATACCACCCTTTTATTAGAGAGGGAAGGGAATGTTTTAGGATCCTTGTCCTGTCATTATAACATAATATATCATTCTAACATGGGAGGAGCCCTCAAAGCTTCACACCCACTTTTGTAGAAAGCTTCCCAGATTGTAAAATTTCTACCCGCTTGCTTAATGGACTGAAGACAAGCTTATAATGGACATAGAGGTGGGCTTATAGCAGGGAAAGGATCAGCTGAACCGCTGGTATTGCTGGTGAAAACCGGTGTTTCTTTCCATCCATATTGAGATAATTGCACTGTTGGGCTTATTTAATAAGGCAGTGCAAAGATGATGTGCAGAAGCCCGTATAAGACAATCAAAATTCAGTTTACGGTCATAAAAATGAGACAGATCAGCTGATTTGTAGTGTAATGGTTCTGCATAGCGGCTGCACTGGCTTATTAAATAAGTCTCAGTAAATCTCTAATGAATATTATCATAGCTCAAAGGACAGTCTTGTTGTACTCTGTTCCCTCTGCACTACTTAAACTTTCATATCAATTAATATGAAGTATTGTTTCCCAAAGAACTGCATATGCATGAACCTCAGGGTAAAAGGGGGCTTATTTCACGTTACTACTAAATACTCATCCCTCTATATTATAAGGTCTTGTCTTATACATAAATGTAAAGCTCCTTGACAACCGCACATGCTGAAAGACATTCTGTATCTATATATTTGCATCTGTTTCTGTGTAAAGTTAAGCGGTCAGATATTTTGGTGCCAGTTTTTTTTAAGGATGTGAAAAAAAATAAATGTTTAAAAAAATCAATTCTTGCACTGTGTGATTTGCAACTATACCATAGGGTGCATACACATCCAATTTTGATTGGTCAATTTTACCACTTCCTTGAAGCATGTGAGCCAACAGGTACTATGAACAGAATTGAAGGTAAGTTCTTATAATACATAATAATATATGATATTATAATACATGGAAGTGGTATAATTGGCCCATAAAAATGTGATGTGTGTTCGAACCATTACAGCGCTGTGCCTATAGATCTGCTCAATTAGGATTCCAGGGTGGTGAGTTTATAGGCCACAGTGGTACGGTGTTAGATGGTAACATGCCTTAAGCCTGATACACACTTTCAATGATGATTGCTCAATTTCTGACCAATTTTACTACCTCCATGTAGTATGAGGGTTACCTCCATGTCTTGACCCTCATACTACATGGAGGTGGTAAAATTGGTCAGTGATTGGCCAACCATAAGTGAAAGTGTGTACCACCAGGCTTTACGATCTGATTGTATGATCTTTATGCAATCTTCCCAACAACTGCATATTGTAAGTAGCTTTGCCAGTTCTTCAGGTCCATAGTTGGATGTTCACTACTGTCAGCAGAGACCAGCAGCCACACATGCTGCATAGTTATGACCTCCAGTCAGTGCTAACAGCAAGTCTTCACTCCTGCTCTCTACACTCATGTCATGTGACTATGAAGACACACCCACCCAGGGGCCAGAAGCCTGCCCTTCAGTCCACACCAGAAGCAAGAGGAGCGCAACTCAGCTGATGAACTATGCACCAAGCATGCTTACCTGCTAAACTTTGCAGCTCAGGGGAGCCACAGGCTGCACATGGTGAAGAATCACTACTGTTCAGTTTTCTAGGGGCAAAAAGTGACCATCCTAAGGCAAGGACCACACTTGTCAGTAGAGAAAACAAACACACTTTCCTACATGTGATTTTTTTTTTCAGACGCTATGTGTGTGTCTGCATTTAAGCACACACATTAATCCACAATAGTTAATGATTGTCAGTATGAAAATGCACACGATGTGCAATATTATTTGCAAGATATACATTTTGTTCCCACCTGCAAAATTTGCATTCAAACTATGACTGGCTAAATATTACTTTTTAGATGTAATGCGGTTTGCAGGCAGGAAAACGCATGTGATTGTGACAAGTGTGGCTCCTGACTTAGGACTCTTTTCCCTGAGCACCTGTGACCTGAAGGTGTTGAATTCACCACCTGCTAGCTGATCCCATCCACCAGCCAGGCACTTGCTTGCGCTCGGCAGGGCAGTGGACAGGTGGGTCCCAACCATGAAGTCACAACTGAGCACGGCAGTTGCTGCGGGGAGTCTCTGCTGTAGCCAGTGACTCAAAGAAGCTCCAGTCCTGACCAGATACTTTCAAAGGCAAAGGCCTTTGGCGTCACCTAGTGGTAAGAGGTCATACTGCAAGCCAAGGTATGTTCCAGTACTGATGCTGCTGTACACCTACTGAGGATGTCTTGAACAGTGCACATCTGGACTGTATATGCTGTTATCCAGCACCATCATTGTAAAGTAGGTGCTCTGCTTCTGTTCAGGCTCCCTATATCTGTGGCCATTTTTAGCTGTAGACACCTTCAAGCCTGGGATCCTTCTGCACCACTCTGCTCTTCTCTGCTGCAGGACTAGGCCACTCCCCCTTCCATTGTGTCCACATGGGAAAAGAAAAGCATGGCAGGAGATTTGGAAGGAAGAACAGCAGTAGGCCAGTGAAAAGACAGAGGTGCTGCTGGTCACCGAGTGACCCTATTCCATGGATTATAAGTGACTTGGATGTAGGATGGTGAGAAACCAGGAAGGGAGGAATACTGCAGCAGAGACCTTAAAGGGACACTTAAGTCAAACAAAAAAAATAAGTTTTACTCACCTGGGGCTTCCAATAGCCCCCTGCAGCTGTCCGGTGCCCTCGCCGTCTCCCTCCGATCCTCCTGGCCACGCCGGCAGCCACTTCCTGTTTCGGTGACAGGAGCTGACAGGCTGGGGACGCGAGTGATTCTTCGCGTTCCTGGCCACAATAGCGCCATCTATGCTGCTATAGCATATATCATATACCATATAGCAGCATAGAGGGTGCTAATATGTCTGGGAACGCGAAGAATCACTCGCGTCCCCAGCCTGTCAGCTCCTGTCACCGAAACAGGAAGTGGCTGCTGGTGGGGCCAGGAGGATCGGAGGGAGACGGCGAGGGCACCGGACAGCTGCAGGGGGCTATTGGAAGCCCTAGGTGAGTAAAGCTCATTTTTTTTGTTTGACTTAAGTGTCCCTTTAAGGTGCCCATTAAGGATACTCTTTTTAGTCCAATCTTACTACATCTATGTATTAGAAGGGTAAACTGAGTGAATATACTTTGAATGGATACTTTCAGTAGTCCCTCACATTACATAGAAATGGTAAGATTGGACAAAACATGATTGGTTGCCAGGACCACATGTGAACAAGTGTCTACAGGTGTGCACTGGCCTTTGTGACCTTCCACCTGTGCCTGGCGGGTCCACCTCACACCGGTTCTGTCACCAACAGCTAATGTGTCTAAGTTGCCGGAGTACACTTTGTTGCACCACGCTGCATCAATAAACTATGGCTATCTGGACTGTGCCCCACTCCTCCTTTGCTGTTCCCATAACTGTCGATTTGATCTATCACAGCACATGAGCACATCCTGCCAAGCAGCTTCAGCAACAGTGGTGAGCCTTTCATATTAATGCCATCATTCCTAAGTGGAAGTGCCATACATCTTTCCCACTTTGCTGCATAATCATGCATAAATTCAGAATTATTTTCATCTCATTGACCATCCCTAGAGGTGACCTATAGTCTGATGCAGTACAAAGCTATGAATCCCCGTGGAAGATTTAAAGGGACCCTGCGGAGTGCCAGAAATTAAAAGATTACATTTACCTGGCGCTTTTTCCAGCCCACCGCAAGCGGCGAGGTCCCCCGTCGTCCTCCTGGCTCCTCTCCATATGCCTCCGTCGACCTCCATTACCGGAAACACCTGGGACAGCTCTTCCTGGTTCCTGACAAACATCAAACTGGCCGCTTTGCGTCATCACGGCGGCTGGCGGGACAGGTCTGCACATGCGCCTTTTTCCACGCATGCACAGACCTGTCACGCCGGGCGCCGTGATGGAGACGATGCAGCAGTAGACTATTCAAAAAATGTGGCAGTGGCAGAAAATATTTTTCTTTCAGGCAGGGCGTACACTCCCAAATAATCACCAGAAACAACTATTAATTGTGATAATCGTATCAAAATTTATTGATCCAAAACATATTCCTATGTATAGTGAAATAATAAAAAACACATGGGATGGCCACCCCGTCACGCTACATCCACCTCACTCACCACTCATCTCAGCATGCACACGCCGGCATCTAAAGCTAGATAGAATAAGCATTGATGCACTCCAGCAGTGTTAGCAGAAGCTTGAATATAAATGTTGCAATTGCCATGCAGCAAGCAGGTCACCATTAAGAGAGCAATATGGCACAGAGCATAGCACAGAGGCAGGGAAAACAGTCCAGCGATCCACGTCTCAACATTGATTCCACTGGTAAATACTGTTAACTGTTGTGTTAGACAGCCTGGATATCACACGCACACTACTGCCTTCGAATCAGCTTGAAAATCTCACCCAAATGCTACCAACAGTGACTGCATGGATTCCTCGTCTCCATCACATCATCCCTCAGAGGGTGTATTCAACATAGAACAGTTCATCTCACCATGCTTCTGGGTAAAGGGTGAAGTGCTGGTCCTGGCGTCAGGCTGTCCCACAAATTCCACAGTGTATGTCCTGCGTGAGTCTCCTGTGAGTGCTGGGGCATCCCCAAAGATCTCCTTCCCCTGCTCCCTGTGTGAAGTGGCAGGCGGTGCCGCTGGGGGAGACTGATGGCAAAAGTCTCAGAGTGATGCCTGGGTGGAGAGCGGGGCGGCGTGGCGTCCCATGCAGGCGGGTAGTTTCCCCGACGTTTCGCCGGCTTCCGGCTTTCTCAGGGGGCGTGGCTACCTTCGCCTACAACTTCCTCTAATATCTGCCCTTGCGGCCAATCACACGCACGTACGCTTCCGCCCATTCATGTCATCAATGCGTACGTACGTGCGCATGGGCACTGGGAGGCGAATATACGGCAGAGTGGACCATTGCAAGGTAAGGGGAGGAAAGGAAGCAGAAGGGGACGGAAAGGGGGGAGGAGAGCCCGGCGGACTCCGCTCAACACGGAGATAAACCAAAAACTAGATAATAAGGGCCACAAAGAGGTGCACAGCGCGTCACTACGCAAGTGCCTCCACATGTAGCCAATACAGCAATACTTACTGTACACCGGGCTCCACCCCCAAAATCGCCCCAATCGCACCCACCACCCATAGCCCACCGCACCGTACTAAGAATTACCCAGTTACCCATACGCACGGACACATAAAGCACATATATAACAGTACAGCTAACTGGTATTATCAAAAATTGTGACAATAAACACGTCCAAAATGAAAGCTTACTCAAAGTGTCGACGCGGAGAAAAGATATCCGTGAAGACACCATAAGGGTACATAACCCAATCAACCCTCAATAAATTATATAAGGCAACTATGATCGAGGACTGCCAAGAAGTAGTCTGGTAGGGAGCGGCAGGCAGCAGGGAACCTGCAAACAAAAGTTAAGAAGAAAGAAGGCAAAAAAAAAAAAAGTACAGAATAAGGGAGCATACAGTTGAAAATACTGGAAGAAAGAAGCATACAGATGAAAATGCTTTAAATAATAGACTGTAGGTATGGCTCTCATACTACATACTACAGTAGTCTCATACTACATGGAAGGTGGTAAAATTGGCCTTCGATCTTTCATTTTCCAAAGACTTCTCGTGTGTACCCAGCTTTAGGGCCCATTCACACTCGGGTAATTAGCTGGCATTTACCCCTAATCGCCCAAGATCACTAGCACTTTTTAAAGCGCTAGTGCAATAAAAAGTATATGGCAATGATCTCACTGCTGCGATTGCCAGCGATTTGTGATAATCTGCGAATGCGGTGTATGCAACGCTTTCTCGTGATTTTTGAGTAATTGAGATCACAATGTTAAAAATACGCTAATCGCAATCTTTTAAAATCACAAGAACGTACAGTGAAAAATACGCGTAAAAATTTCCACGCAAAAAGCTAGGGTTAATCGTTAACATTTTGCGATTGTAAGTGTGACTGGGCCCTAAAATCAAGCTAAACTCCCTAAATACATTATGGGTGCATTTCTCTAAGTTTTCCTTCTGTCTGCTTTACCAAATTATAGTCTTCTAGCTGCTATATGCTGTTATCTTATCAGCTTATAGAAACACACACTACAATCTGTTTTTCCTTATCAGTTCTGTTGGGGAAGGCAAATATAAAAGCAAATGAGAGTTTTGACAAAAGCCGATAAGGAGAAAGAACCGTACATAAAGAGTGTGCATGACGGTGATAGTCTTTAGGGCCCATTCACACCTGAAACCGCAAAACTGTAGAGCTTGCGTGGGTAAAATCACTGTATACTGCCGCGATTCAAAAAAATCCTGATCATCTTTTATAAGCACTGTATCGCGATCGGTCCTGAATTGCAGCAAGATGCTGCAGGGAACACGTTTTGTAATCGCCATTAATCGTGGAATGCCCGCGATCTGCAGCAATTGCGGCAGTGAGATCACTGCAATAGGTTAATATTGCGTTATCACTTTAAAAAGCACTAGCACTTCAGCAATTAGCGGGAATCACCCGCTAATCGCCCAAATGAGAACGGGCCCTAACAGTGTATAGACGGGTAGCCGGTAGACAGGTAGCCAAAAAGGACTTCAACTCTCCAGCTACAGACAGGATGCCTGCAGAAAAATCCTATATAATAAAGCCCTTATGTCCGTGCGCTGTCCCTGTGTAGCGTTGTCCGTGCAGAATCGTTGTGCGCACTGCGCAGCACGGACAACGCTACACAGGGATGGCCTGGGACCAGGGACCCAAGCGGGCGGTGTGTCAGCGGGCCGCCGGGCGTGCGGCGGGTGCGCGCATGCGTGGTGACACTGCGGAGGGGAGGTGGGTGGAGGAGAGGGGGATTGACACTGCCCTAGAGCCCGTTTTTAAACGGGCTTAGGTCACCTAGTAAAGCATAAAACACCAAGAGCAACATTGGCCAAACGTGCACAGCCCAACATAGGAAGGCATCTCTGCAGGTAGGACAACTGAAGGGAGAATATGAAGGCTGCCATATTTATCTTTTTAAAGTGGACCTGAGCTCTTGCACAGGACAGAAGGAAAACAGACACATGCACCCTGTATGTATTTAGAGAGTTTAGCCTGTAATTCTCCCTCTAATCACGAGTTGTAATTTGATCTCTGTGTCACCTGACTGCCATGGCAGATAGGCTATTTAAAAGCACAAAACAATATGTCTGCTCCATGTAAGCAGGAAGTAGAAACATTTCTATTCTTTAATGCAGGATTAGCATCAGCTGTAACAAAAATATTTTTCTGTAAAAGGTTGCTATGCTGTTGCTTATTTTTTAGAGCAGAGAGAAAGTTCTGAGTTCAGGTCTACTTTAAATAATGCCAGTTGCCTGGTAGCCCTGTTGGTCTAATTGGCTGCAGTAGTGTCTAAATCACGCAAGAAATGTCTAAGCATGCAGCTAATCTTGTCAGATCTTACGTCGGAAACATCTGATCTGCATATGTTCAGGGTCTATGGCTACAAGTATTAGCGGCAGAGGATCAGCAAGGACAGCCAGGCAATATCCCTCTCAGTTCAGTTGTCCTTTAAGCTAAGCCTAAGTTTACGGTACTTTCCAGTGTGTGAATCTGCCCTGTGTGGGATAGAGAATCAAAGTTAGACTTTGATCAGCAGGACAGCCAAGAAACAAATATGGCAGCTTCCAAGGTAACATATGGCAGCCTCCAAATTCCTTTCAGCTCAGTTGTTCTTTAACAGATCCTATAGTTAACTGCTGTCAAGCCTGTTGAGGAAGAAATTCTACTACCTTGTGTAGTATGAACCAAGCCTAAGGCCTCTTGCACAGTAGGACGTTGCATTTTGATGCGACGTTAAAGGGAACCAGAGATGAACGTTTCACACAAAATAAACATATCAGTCGATAGCTTGTAAAGAATAAATGCTCTACCAGATAATTTTGCCGCTCTGGTGTGCCTTTTTGTGTTTTTCATCCATTATCGCTCCAGGAAAAATCAAATATGGCCGACGGCTCATATCCCTTCTGCTTCCGGGTTATGAGCTGTTCTGGATGTGCTGTCTAGGCTATATGAGACTAGGCTGCTATTTAGGCTATGAGAAAGGCTGCTGCAGCCTTTCATCTGTGTGCTTTCATTTTGGTATGATGTGCAGCTGCCTGTAGGAAGTCTCTCATAGGAATGAAACTGCAGTCATCATCATTAGCTATGCAGAGTGCACACAGATCATATTGCAGCCACACTTGTCTGTTTCAGAGATTCTCTCAGCAGCAGCAGCCCCTCCCATGTCATCACAGCTCTCAGTATGCAAAGCAGGAAATCTGAGCCAGGAGGTGGCAGGCTTGGGCTTGAAAAGACTCCACAGAAGAGTGACTCAGCTATGATGATTCCAGGTCAAACCTAGACTGAGCCAGTCGGGGATTCTTATCACAGCTGATAATAGACTAATTAAGCAGATGAGAATGAAACTAAAAGCAGGGTAGGTGTTTACTGTCATGTTCCCACTGATAAATGTAATAAAATACATGAGGGTGCTTCGTCTCTGGTTCTCTGCAAATTACAATGCAGTGCCCCAAAAAAGTGGCAACTCAACTTAATGCCCCGTTACGGTAGCATACAGGCAATGAAAAGTATGTTTCCAAGTCATTACTGAACATGTGCAAACAGTCCAGCGCAGCTAATAACGTGTATAACGCACTGCATGCAGTACTTTCACTTAACGTGCAGTGTTGGTCACCAACGCAACATGTGCACTGTGAATGGGGCATCGATTTCTCATTGCAGTGAGTTATTCTGCATTAAATGTTTTAACGTTGCATTATGAAAGAGGCCTAAAAAGCTACTGAACTGAGAGAAATAGGGAGGTTTAAAACAAGCATGCGGCTTATCTAAATCAGACTTCAAACACCATCTGTATGCTTATTCAGGGTGTTTGGTTAAAAGTAGTAGCGGCAGAGGTTCAGCAGGATAGCCAGGAAATGTGCATTGTTTAATAGGAAATAAGTATGTCAGCCACCACATCCTTCTCACTTCAGGGGTGCTTTAAATGACAACTGAAGGGAGAGGGATATTGAGGCTGCCATACTTCTTTCCTTTTAATCAATGCACATTGTCTGGATGTCCTGCTAATCTATTTGGCTGCAGTAGTGTGTGAATAACTCCAGTAACAAGCATGCAGCTAGTCTTGTCAGATCTGACAACGTCAAAAACACCTGATCTGCTGCATGCTTGTTCAGGGGCTATGGCTAAAAGTATTAGAGGCAGGGGTGCCTGCCTAAAAATCACTTTTTAAGCTATTCCACAGTTTTATTTTATGTTTAAATCTACTTTTTAAGTTTTAACCTCACTGATAAGGAATCACAGCCATAAGATACTATTGTGACAGTAAATTGCTTCGAACTGCAGGAAAGCGATAAAAAAAAAAAAGATCAATAGTTCATATATTTTAGCCCTGGCATACTTCAATTAATGGTTCATTGAGAAAATGCTATGAACCAGTAAAAGCTTAAAAAGTCATTTTTAGAAGGACAGATCCAATTGTTTATCTTTTTTTTTTTTTTTTTGCCTTGGATGTCCTTTAAGTATGCCAGAGCTAAAATCTATGAACTATTGACCCGTTATATCTTTCCTGCTCTCAGAAGCCATTTTCTGCTAGGAAAGTGTTTTATAGTTGGAATTTCTTATCAGTGAGTGTCACACTGTAGTCACTTCCTGTCTGAGTCAGGACTGAGTCAGCCACTTACATACCAGATATTTAACTCTTTCATGCAGAGAAAGAAAAAAGGAACACAGCATAGTTATTTGTGTGCTAGGCACTGTACATACCCATGTCTATCTCATGTCACCTCGGGTATCCTTTAACCACTTCCCGACCGCCCACTACACAGGGGCGGCGGGGAAGTGGAGCCCTGCAGGACGGCCTCACCCACAGAGGCGGCGGTCCATTTAAGGGCATGGGCGGAGCGATCGCGTCATCCGTGACGCGATCCTCCGCCGGCGCCTGTCACCGCTCGCTCGCCGCAACATCCCGCCGGCTATACGGAAGCGCCGGCGGGATGTTAACCCCGCGATCGCCGCATACAAAGTGTATAATACACTTTGTAATGTTTACAAAGTGTATTATACAGGCTGCCTCCTGCCCTGGTGGTCCCAGTGTCCGAGGGACCACCAGGGCAGGCTGCAGCCACCCTAGTCTGCACCCAAGCACACTGATTTCTCCCCCCCCCTGCCCCAGATCGCCCACAGCACCCATCAGACCCCCCCCCCTGCCCACCCCCAGACCCCTGTTTGCACCCAATCACCCCCCTAATCACCCATCAATCACTCCCTGTCACTATCTGTCAACGCTATTTTTTTTTTATCCCCCCCCCTGCTCCCTGCCCCCTCCTGATCACCCCCCCACCCCTCAGATTCTCCCCAGACCCCCCCCCCCCAGTTTACTGTATGCATCTATCCCCCTGATCACCTGTCAATCACCTGTCAATCACCCGTCAATCACCCCCTGTCACTGCCACCCATCAATCAGTCCCTAACCTGCCCCTTGCGGGCAATCTGATCACCCCCCCACACCAATAGATCGCCCACAGATCCGACATCAGATCACCTCCCAAATCCATTGTTTACATCTATTCTCTCCTCTAAACACCCACTAATTACCCATCAATCACCCATCAATCACCCCCTATCACCACTTGTCACTTTTACCTATCAGATCAGACCCTAATCTGCCCCTTGCGGGCACCCAATCACCCGCCCACACGCTCAGATTGCCCTCTGACCCCCCCTTATCAATTCACCAGTGCATTAATTACATCTGTTCTTCCCTGTAATAACCCACTGATCACCTGTCAATCACCTGCCAATCACCTATCACCCATCAATCACCCCCTGTCACCCCCTGTCACTGCCACCCATCAATCAGCCCCTAACCTGCCCCTTGCGGGCAATCTGATCACCCACCCACACCATTAGATCGCCCGCAAACCCGCCGTCAGATTACCTCCCAAATGTATCGTTTACATCTGTTATCTTCTCTAAACACCCACTAATTACTCATCAATCACCCCCTATCACCACCTGTCACTGTTACCTATCAGATCAGACCCTAATCTGCCCCTTGCGGGCACCCAATCACCCGCCCACACGCTCAGATTGCCCTCTGACCCCCCCTTATCAATTCACCAGTGCATTAATTACATCTGTTCTTCCCTGTAATAACCCACTGATCACCTGTCAATCACCTGCCAATCACCTATCACCCATCAATCACCCCCTGTCACCCCCTGTCACTGCCACCCATCAATCAGCCACTAACCTGCCCCTTGCGGGCAATCTGATCACCCACCCACACCATTAGATCGCCCGCAAACCCGCCGTCAGATTACCTCCCAAATGTATCGTTTACATCTGTTATCTTCTCTAAACACCCACTAATTACCCATCAATCACCCCCTATCACCACCTGTCACTGTTACCTATCAGATCAGACCCTAATCTGCCCCTTGCGGGCACCCAATCACCCGCCCACACGCTCAGATTGCCCTCAGACCCCCCCCCCCCTTATCAATTCGCCAGTGCATTAATTACATCTGTCCTTCCCTGTAATAACCCACTGATCACCTGTCAATCACCTGCCAATCACCTATCACCCATCAATCACCCCCTGTCACTGCCACCCAACAATCAGCCCCTAACCTGCCCCTTGCGGGCAATCTGATCACCCACCCACACCAATAGATCGCCCGCAGATCCGACATCAGATCACCACCCAAGCGCAGTGTTTCCATCTATTCTCTCCTCTAAACACCCACTAATTACCCATCAATCACCCATCAATCACTCCCTATCACCACCTGTCACTGTTACCTATCAGATCAGACCCTAATCTGCCCCTTGCGGGCACCCAATCGACCGCCTACACGCTCAGATTGCCCTCAGACCCCCCCTTATCAATTCGCCAGTGCAATATTTACATCTGTTCTCCCCTGTAATAACCCACTGATTACCTGTCAATCACCTATCAATCACCCATCAATCACCCCCTGTCACTGCCACCCATCAATCACCCCCTGTCACTGCCACCCATCAATCACCCGCTGTCACTGCCACCCATCAATCAGCCCCTAACCTGCCCCTTGCGGGCAAACTGATCACCCACCCACACCAATAGATCGCCCGCAGATCCGACATCAGATCACCACCCAAGCGCAGTGTTTCCATCTATTCTCTACCCTAAACACCCACTAATTACCCATCAATCACCCCCTGTCACTGCTACCTATCAGATTAGACCCCTATCTGCCCCTAGGGCACTCAATCACCCGCCCACACCCTCAGAATGCCCTCAGACCCCAGCCCTGATCACCTCGCCAGTGCATTGCTTGCATCCATTCCCCCCTCTAATCACACCTTGAGACACCCATCAATCACCTCCTGTCACCCCCTAGCACACCTACCCATCAGATCAGGCCCCAATTTGCCCCGTGTGGGCTCCTGATCACTCGGCCAAACCCTCAGACCCCCTTCCGATCACCTCCCCAGTGCATGGATTGCATCTATTTTCCCCTCTAACCACCCCCTGAGACACCCATAAATCACCTCCTGTCACCCCCCTAGCACTCCTATCCATCAGATCAGGCCCAATACAACCTGTCATCTAAAAGGCCACCCTGCTTATGACCGGTTCCACAAAATTCGCCCCCTCATAGACCACCTGTCATCAAAATTTGCAGATGCTTATACCCCTGAACAGTCATTTTGAGACATTTGGTTTCCAGACTACTCACGGTTTTGGGCCTGTAAAATGCCAGGGCGGTATAGGAACCCCACAAGTGACCCCATTTTAGAAAAAAAAGACACCCCAAGGTATTATGTTAGGTGTATGACGAGTTCATAGAAGATTTAATTTTTTGTCAAAAGTTAGCGGAAATTAATTTTTATTGGTTTTTTTTCACAAAGTGTCATTTTTCACTAACTTGTGACAAAAAATAAAATCTTCTATGAACTCGCCATACACCTAACAGAATACCTTGGGGTGTCTTCTTTCTAAAATGGGGTCACTTGTGGGGTTCCTATACTGCCCTGGCATTTTAGGGGCCCTAAACCGCGAGGAGTAGTCTAGAAAACAAATGCTTCAAAATGACCTGTGAATAGGACGTTGGGCCCCTTAGCGCACCTAGGCTGCAAAAAAGTGTCACACATGTGGTACCGCCGTACTCAGGAAAAGTAGTATAATGTGTTTTGGGGTGTATTTTTACACATACCCATGCTGGGTGGGAGAAATTTCTATGTAAATGGACAATTGTGTGTAAAAAAATCAAACAATTGTCATTTACAGAGATATTTCTCCCACTTAGCATGGGTATGTGTAAAAATACACCCCAAAACGCATTATACTACTTCTCCTGAGTACAGCGGTACCACATGTGTGGCACTTTTTTACACCCTAAGTACGCTAAGGGGCCCAAAGTCCAATGAGTACCTTTAGGATTTCACAGGTCATTTTGCGACATTTGGTTTCAAGACTACTCCTCACGGTTTAGGGCCCCTAAAATGCCAGGGCAGTATAGGAACCCCACAAATGACCCCATTCTAGAAAGAAGACACCCAAAGGTATTCCGTACGGAGTATGGTGAGTTCATAGAAGATTTTATTTTTTGTCACAAGTTAGCGGAAAATGACACTTTGTGAAAAAAAACTATTAAAATCAATTTCCGCTAACTTGTGACAAAAAAATAAAAACTTCTATGAACTCACCATACTCCTAACGGAATACCTTGGGGTGTCTTCTTTCTAAAATGGGGTCATTAGTGGGGTTCCTATACTGCCCTGGCATTTTAGGGGCCCTAAACCGTGAGGAGTAGTCTTGAAACAAAAATGACCTGTGAAATCCTAAAGGTACTCATTGGACTTTGGGCCCCTTAGTGCAGTTAGGGTGCAAAAAAGTGCCACACATGTGGTATCGCCGTACTCGGGAGAAGTAGTACAATGTGTTTTGGGGTGTATTTTTACACATACCCATGCTGGGTGGGAGAAATACCTCTGTAAATGACAATCTTTTGATTTTTTTACACACAATTGTCCATTTACAGAGGTATTTCTCCCACCCAGCATGGGTATGTGTAAAAATACACCCCAAAACACATTGTACTACTTCTCCCGAGTATGGCGATACCACATGTGTGGCACTTTTTTGCACCCTAACTGCGCTAAAGGGCCCAAAGTCCAATGAGTACCTTTAGGATTTCACAGGTCATTTTGAGAAATTTCGTTTCAAGACTACTCCTCACGGTTTAGGGCCCCTAAAATGCCAGGGCAGTATAGGAACCCCACAAATGACCCCATTTTAGAAAGAAGACACCCCAAGGTATTCCGTTAGGAGTATGGTGAGTTCATAGAAGATTTTATTTTTTGTCAAAAGTTAGCGGAAATTGATTTTAATTGTGTTTTTTCACAAAGTGTCATTTTCCGCTAACTTGTGACAAAAAATAAAATCTTCTATGAACTCGCCATACTACTAACGGAATACCTTGGGGTGTCTTCTTTCTAAAATGGGGTCATTTGTGGGGTTCCTATACTGCCCTGGCATTTTAGGGGCCCTAAACCGTGAGGAGTAGTCTTGAAACGAAATTTCTCAAAATGACCTGTGAAATCCTAAAGGTACTCATTGGACTTTGGGCCCTTTAGCGCAGTTAGGGTGCAAAAAAGTGCCACACATGTGGTATCGCCGTACTCAGGAGAAGTAGTATAATGTGTTTTGTGGTGTATTTTTACACATACCCATGCTGAGTGGGAGAAATATCTCTGTAAATGGACAATTGTGTGTAAAAAAAATTAACAAATTGTCATTTACAGAGATATTTCTCCCACCCAGCATGGGTATGTGTAAAAATACACCCCAAAACACATTATACTACTTCTCCTGAGTACGGCAATACCACATGTGTGGCACTTTTTTGCAGCCTAACTGCGCTAAGGGGTCCAAAGTCCAATGAGCACCTTTAGGCTTTACAGGGGTGCTTACAATTTAGCACCCCCCAAAATGTCAGGACAGTAAACACACCCCACAAATGATCCCATTTTGGAAAGTAGACCCTTCAAGGTATTCAGAGAGGGGCATGGTAAGTCCGTGGCAGATTTCATTTTTTTTTGTCGCAAGTTAGAAGAAATGGAAACTTTTTTTTTTTTTTTTTTTTCTCACAAAGTGTCATTTTCCGCTTACTTGTGACAAAAAATAATATCTTCTATGAACTCACTATGCCTCTCAGTGAATACTTTGGGATGTCTTCTTTCCAAAATGGGGTCATTTGGGGGGTATTTATACTATCCTGGAATTCTAGCCCCTCATGAAACATGACAGGGGGTCAGAAAAGTCAGAGATGCTTGAAAATGGGAAAATTCACTTTTGGCACCATAGTTTGTAAACGCTATAACTTTTACCCAAACCAATAAATATACACTGAATGGGGTTTTTTTTATCAAAAACATGTTTGTCCACATTTTTCGCGCTGCATGTATACAGAAATTTTACTTTATTTGAAAAATGTCAGCACAGAAAGTTAAAAAAATCATTTTTTTTGCCAAAATTCATGTCTTTTTTGATGAATATAATAAAAAGTAAAAATCGCAGGCGCAATCAAATAGCATCAAAAGAAAGCTTTATTAGTGACAAGAAAAGGAGCCAAAATTCATTTAGGTGGTAGGTTGTATGAGCGAGCAATAAACCGTGAAAGCTGCAGTGGTCTGAATGGAAAAAAAGTGGCCGGTCCTTAAGGGGTAGAAAGCCCTAGGTCCTCAAGTGGTTAAGACTGTTCAGCTTTCCTAAATCAGATCCCATCACTTAATTGAAACTGCCAAAAATATGTGAAGAGGACCTCGGCCCATAAGGACTGGAGGTAGATATCATTGAATTAGACCCAAAAATGTAGTGTAGTGTCCAAATTACTTTTAGATTTTTCACAGACAATGGGGGTGTTGACATTTAGGATGTGATGCTAGTTAGTAGAATCCATTAATCCTCTTACCAACTTAACCAAGAGCACAGGAAATATGCTTAATATATGCCTAAAAAGGTGTCTGGTCAAACGGGCACAGAAGATTGCTGCTAGTATAATATCGGTAAAATTACTGATATTTTACTACTTAATTTCAATAGTAAAATGTTGGTAATCTTTACTGGTATTTTACGATGACCTAACCTAAGCCTACTCTCACACAGAACCCTCCCTCTACCAATATGCCCAACCCTTAACCCCCCTCTACCGATGCCTAACTCTTAACCCCCTTCCACCGATGCCTAACCATTAACCACCCCTCTACCAATGCCCAACCCTTAACCCCCCTCTACCAATGCCCAACCCTTAACACCCTTCTACTGATGCCTAACCCTTAACCCCCTTCTACCGATGCCTAACCATTAACCACCCCTCTACCGATGCCTAACCATTAACCACCCCTCTACCGATGACTAACCCTTAATCCGCCTCTACCGATGCCTAACCATTAACCTGCCTCTACCGATGCCCAACCCTTAACCGCCCTCTACCAATGCCCAACACTTAACCACCCCCCCTCTACCAGATGCCCAACCCTTAACCCGCCTCTACCGATGCCTAACCCTCAACCCCCATCTACCGATGTCTAACTCTTGAACCTTGCCTCTACCGATGTCTAACCCTTAAACCTTGCCTCTACCGATTCCTACCTTCCCCTTACTTATAGCTAACTCTTAACACCTCCCACTGGTGCCTAACCCTTAACTAAGCTCCAAGGCCCCCCCCACCCCCCCGTGCCTAACCCTTAACTATCCCCCACTACAAAGTCTAAACCTTAACCCCCACACATAGCAATGATTATCAGCTCTGTGCTCGCTATGTAATGCTGCGATTTGCATTAGCAGGAAGCCTCAGCTCCTGCCTATTTTATAGAGAAAATACAAACGCCTAAATTTCCCCCCAATGCCGCTAATCACAGCTTTTATAATGGGCACCTATAGCGGTACCCTTCTTACCAAGCTGCCTGCGGTACCCTTTTTACCGGCTTCTAGAAATACACCCACTTGTCACACACCAATCAGGTTCCCGGCTCATCCACATACAAAAAAAATATACATGCAATTGCACCGCTCCCTCTGGCATAATCACACAGCACAAGTATATCCATATAACACACAAGTAAGGTTTAAACAGACAAAAAAAATTTATTTTAAAAATAATTTTTCCCCAACAACTTGTACAGAAAACAAAACTGAAAATAAAATAAGAAAAGCTCTTTAGTCAAAAAAATTAAATAAATAATTTGTATTATTTTTTTGTTTTGCTTTTTAGTATAATCTACAATCGTTAAAAGAACACAGGCTGAAGAAAAAAAAAAAGTCAGGATGAGGGCATTCACAGGGGCCCCCATCTGCAAGAATATTTACCTTTGGGGTCCTGATTAAATACTCAAGACAACAGAATTAATAACAAAAAAAAAAAATAGGCTTATTGTCATAAAACATTCAAGCTTTTAACACTGCTAAAAACTGAACAGAACTCCTTTTAAAAAGGTGTTATGTACAAACAGCAGGGCTTGGCGACTTCAGGCACAACAGCGGCTGCCAGAACTCAATCGAGTGACTGTACAACAATGGGTGAAGAAGCTTGGCAACACTGCTATGCCAAAAATGACCAACTGCTCACTGAAATGCCATGTTCAAGCATGGAATATATGCACTTATACATTATTATTTTATCACTTGCCAAAATGAAGTGCCTAAGCAAGCTGTACCCTGCAAGGCTGCTTTGACAAACTGAATAAATTACATCATGTTGTAAAACAAACAGCAGGCACATTGTGAACGGACGAGAGCTCAGGCCCTTACTAAATCAACTGACACGTAGAATGGGTTTGTAGCAAAGTATACATGACAGAACAATAAAACATGAATCTGAGGCAAAGACAACACGGTGTGGACAGGCCTTACGGACAGTTCACACCTGTGCTTTTAATGTGGTTCTTATTGTAAGTTCACTGAAATGAAGAAGTCCCAGTAATTCATCTAGGTCCCTCAGGACTCCAAAAACTGTAACAGATTTGCATGTATTCAGCTAATTGCAGACATTGAAAGAACTCCAACCCCAGGTATTCCCCCAGATGCCTTTGGAAAAAGGAGTTCTCTATAGCAGGGCTTCCCCCCAAACCCATCCTCAAGTACCACCAACTGTGCATGTTTTGTGGAAATCCACAGAGGCTCTGCTGAGACACTAATTACTTCACCTGTGCATGTTTGTGGTTTTCTGCAAAATATGCACGGTTGGTGGTACTTGAGGACAGAGTTAGGAGACCCCGCTCTAAAGCCTTCAGAATAAGGCCACTTTCACATGCACAGCTGACTGATGGTGCAACCACTACCACTGTTAGCTGCTCTGGTGTACCTGCCAGTTGCTTCCATCTGCTCTACAGGGAAGCGAGGTGGCTGCCATCCCACAGACACACATCTTATCGCAGAGCCCGCCATACTCAGACCTGACATGAGGCAGTTTTCTGCAGTCATGAGTCCATACTGCATGTCAAGGACTGAAGGGTTAGGATTATTGCCATACCGCTACATTACTCTGCAGCCAGGAGGGGCTCACTGGCCAGCAGAATGGAGGTTGAACTGCACTGCAAGCATACAGTCCAGCTATTTTGGTAAAAAGGGCATTAGTATACAGATGACTGCTTGATAGGGATGATCAAAGAGATGCAAAATATTTCCCGAGTTGATGCAAATTTGTATGCAAATATATGCCGCTTGAAAATGGACCACTCTATTTAAAACCTGGGTGTAAATTGATTGGTCCATTTTCAAACTGCATACATTTGCACAATTTCAAAAGAATTTGCATTTCATTGATCATCCCTACTGCCTGATTTAAATGCTGGGCATGAGATGTTCTCAAAACTAGGTGGTCACTATGCCATTCCCCTTAACTGCTGCTTACTCAGAACAGCCTCCGTACATTGCCGCCAGTGGGAGTGGGAGACAAATGGGGGATACAACTGCAGCATTTGTTTTTTAAATTACATGTAAATTGTAATTATATTTATGGATCCCTGAAATACCCTAGTGAAAGGCCTACAGCTCTTATAAACTAGATCCTTTACACTAGTAAGTGGTTCTCAGATACAAAACTTCCCCCTATGATCCCAACAGACAAGAGTTCCAGAATACATTGCGCTTCAACTAAGTAAAGTAATAACAGATAGAATGGAGACATTGCATGTAGCACAATATGGGTAATATGGGTACATAAAGGGGTATGAAGAAGTCAGCTACTAAAGTTAACAATGCTGAATGTCCACTTAAAACCACATTATTAGCTTGCAGCAATATTAAATGGGACCTGCATCAAGGAATTGAACATGGTGTATATCATCCCATTAGCAGGCAGCAGACTTACCCAGCTTTTATTTAGCCATTTATGATGGTATACATCATCTTTGTTAGGCTACTGATCAGGTTTTTATTTACAGAAAATATTGCAAACAGAGAAGCATGCTGGGAGAGATATTAGATATTACAGGCAGCCCCGTAACATTTCCACTTCTCCATAGCTCCATAACTCAAGCAATGGTGTTTACTGCTGATTATTCAAAAGCAGACAAGGCCATTTGTCAATTGCCAATCAAAACAGTGCCTTAAAGGGTTATTTAAGCCCCCTTCCTCCTCCCCACCCCCAAAAAGTTTAACTTACCGGGGGGTTCTTGCAGCCTCCTGGAGTCGCCCTGTGCTCGCACCATCCTTCTGTATCCTTCCAGCAAGCAGCAGCGACCCCCGCAAAGCTGGCCAGTCAGAGGCTACTGCGCATGCATGGCCTTATCGCGCTCCCGTCACTGGGAGCATTCTGCACATGCACTGTAGCGATTTTCCTGTGCTGCACATGCACAACAATGAGAGCGCAGTCAGTGTGCGCGTGGCTGGCCAGCTTTACGGGGGTTCGCCGCTGCTTGCAGGAGGGACGCGGAAGGACGCGCAGGTACAGGATGACTCCACAGAAGGCTGCAAGAAGCCCCGGTAAGTTAAACTGCTTTTTAACTTAACAGTTTCTTTAAAGCATAATGTTTTAAGTGCAGGTCCGCTATAAAGGATAACTATTACGAAAATGCGTAAAATTTAAAATGCACATGCATTCACTGTACATTTATCCCAGAATAAAATACCCTACATTTTTCCCCTATCTCTTCCACTAGACAGTAGAAATGTGACAGAGCTGACAGATTTTTACTAATTCATCTCCTCCCGGGGTATTCAAGGAATTCCTTTATTTTCAAAAGCACTTTATAGATGGCAGTGGCATGCTCTAACTGCCAGAATAGTGTACACAGGAGGACACTGCCTTTCCAGCACCATTGTAAAGGTTATTTCTAGGGAGAGCTTTTGAAAAGAATATACTAAGAATCCTCCATGAAGAGACAAGACTAGTCCAACATCTGTCAGCTTTTTACTACCTACTGTGAGTGACACAAAACAACAACAACAAAAAAACATTGGCTCTGGGACAAATTTACAATATACATGTATTTAAAATTTTTGTGATAGTTTTCCTATAATCATCCACTCAGTCCTAAGATAGATGTTATTTTTTCTAAAAGCTGGAACATGCAGCAGAACACGACCATGTCCACAGATTCAGCTGAGGCTACCTTTATCGGTTTGGGTATAGGATGACCTAAGAACCTTCTCAGCAATAATGTACCATAGTAGCATGCCCATAAGAGTAAGGTTGTCATTGGCAGACTCTCTGATTGTAGAATAGTGTGCATATCTATGGGCACTCCGACCTCTGCAGGCAACACCAGCCTAACACAGGAGGAACCACCATGTTCCCTCTAAAGTAAGCTGGTGTTGGTAATATCCTTCTCATTCCCTACATATAGTTTAATATCCTCCCATTTGCTATCTATTTCAGCAGTTGGATCATGCCTGCATGTCCGACCATCCTTTGACTGCCGTCACAAGAACAAAAGAAAGCATTTTAAAACGTGGCATTTACAGTTCTCTTGTTAAGGGATAGCTTGAGGTCCAGGCAAGTAAGAACAAGTTTAAGTATCTTCAGGTCCCCATCCTACTTCAACTGATTTCACTTATATAAAGCAGCCACATAGCTATACTGGATTACCCATCTGGTCACACGATCACAGCATAATTCAAATGATGCCACCTAGGAGGAGGGAACTGTGTGAGTAGGCAACAAGCAGCTTCAGGCTGGGAAATAGGCAGGTATTTCAAGATGCTGTCAATGAAAACAATGGTCTGAGTGGAGCTGCTGGGTCCTAAGTAACCACCCACCGCTCTCCATCATGCCTTGCAAAGTTGCAAAAGCCAATCTGACACCATTCACTTCATTCAGCAGCGATTAATTCCTGGAATCAGAAGTCTGCAGGTTTGGACCAGGTTATAGTTGGGATACTGGGGAAACCTTGATAAAAAAAAAAAAGTTTAATAAAACTTTAGGAGAAAGAAAATGTTAAAAATTGTACATTTTACTTCTGCCTGGACTTTGGCTTTTAAAGTGAAACTGTAGTGAGAAGCATATGTAGGCCGACATATTTCCTATCAAAGAATGCCAATTCTGTGGCTACTGGTACTCCAATAGTTCGAGTCACTGACCCAGCCTGTGTGTAGATCAAACGCCCTGTCTAAAGGTGCCTAAAAATCCAACAGCCATAACAATCGGCCATCCAGTCATTGCAATAATTTAGAAACGATTATTTGGGTCCACCAACAGAGAGGTGAAAAAAATCTGATCAAAATAGAACCATTGCAAAATTCGTATTGACGGAATGGTCAATAGAATAATCATTCAACGTCAATCAGCACCATCAACATCACCCAACTCGACTCAGGTACCCAAAATTGCTCATTCTCCAACTCCTTGACTCCGACTCCTTAGTCTAATTCTTACCAGGGCTGTGGAGTCGGTACAGAAATCATCCGATTCAGACTCCTCAGTTTATTGCAAGCACAGACTCCAGGTACCCAAAATTACTCCGACTCCACAGCCCTGTTGATGGGCACCTTAAAGATCAACCACACTTACTGCATGCTTGTTTTAGGTGTGTGATTCAGACCAGAAAGATTAGCTGGAAAGCCAAGCCACTGCTATGGTTTAAAAGAAAAGAAGCAGGTCAGCCTCCATATGACTCTCACTCCAAGGTGCACATTTTTTTAATATACATTTTTCTGTTGTGTGAATATATGCTGTATATAGCTCTAACAAAATTAACACCACACCCCATTGTCCACACTTACAGCTCTAAGTTTTCTTTACGTTCTACAGTGAATGCTCCAGCTGCCAAAAGTGATGCAAAGGGTAGTCTCTCCCATGGCTGTAAGCCTCCACCACCCACTATATTTCAGGAGTGTTTAGTCATTTTTGCCTGTGTCTGGGAACTGCCATGTTACAACTCTGTGCCTGAGACAGTATGGAGATTCTGACTTCACCTGACTGAACCTTGGTTCGGCAAATGACAGCTCTGGAGAATACCAAACGAACAGTGCTAAAACCGAGGCTAAGGAGGGAATGGTTAAGGCAACCCAAGGGAGAGAGTGTACTGCAGAACATGGCTGCTGGGAGAGAGCTCATGTGGGACGTGGAAGACAGAACAGATAGGAGGTGGCAGCAGGAACTCTCTATGTACAATGTATACAAAGCTCAGAGCATAGGGCATGGAGACAGCAATGAGGGCAAGTGATTTGTTTTTTTTAATAAAGTAAAAAAAAAATAAAGTTAAAATGAGCATTTTTAGCAACATGTTCATCATTGCAGTTACATTTAAACAGGTATTATACTCCCAAAACTAAAATTTTAGTAACTACTCTTAGTTACATAAAAGAACATTTGATAGCAATCCCACACATTCTCTGTGTGTAAAAATGTATACTTTAACTGCAGAGAGCAGTACGAGATACAAATAGTATTCGGCCTCCTTGAAGTTTTCCACATTTTTTCATATTACTGCCACAAACATGAATCAATTTTATTGGAATTCCACATGAAAGAGCAACACAAAGTGGTGTACACATGAGAAGTGGAACGAAAATCATACATGATTCCAAACTTTTTTTTTTTTTACAAATAAATAACTGCAGTGGTGTGTGCATAATTATTCGGCCCCCTTTGATCTGAGTGCAGTCAGTTGCCTTTAGACATTGCCTGATGAGTGCTAATGACTAAATAGAGTGCACCTGTGTGTAATCTAATGTCAGTACAAATACAGCTGCTATGTGATGGCATCAGAGGTTGTCTAAGAGAACATTGGGAGCAACAACACCGTGAAGTCCAAAGAACACACATATCTCTTCAGCAGGGACAGGGAAGCTGGTCAAAGTTGATGGTAAGATGGATGGAGCCAAATACAGGGCAAACTTGGAAGAAAACCTCTTGGAGACTGCAAAAGACTTGAGACTGGGGTGGAGGTTCACCTTCCAGCAGGACAATGACCCTAAACAAAGCCAGGGCAACAATGGAATGGTTTAAAACAAAACAGATCTATGTGTTAGAATGGCCCAGTCAAAGTTCAGATCTAAATCCAATCGAGAATCTGTTGCAAGATCTGAAAACTGCTGTTTACAAACGCTGTCCATCTAATCTGACTGAGCTGGAGCTGTTTTGCAAAGAAGAATGGGCAAGGATTTCAGTCTCTAGATGAGCAAAGCTGGTAGAGACATACCCTTAGGGTCGGTTCACATTACAAACGCGGATGGCCACGCATGCGGAACGCAACGCGTACGAACGCACGCCATCCGCGTTTGTATGCGTTGCGGGGCTGATCCCATCACTGAAAAGTGAATGGGACAGCCGCGCGTTTTTGCTAAATCTGCGTGCAGCATGCGTTCCCGGAACGCATGCAGTGTGAACATCAGACAATGCACTCTATGCACTGTCTGATGTCGTGCGTGTCGGGCCACCCGCACGCGTTTCCAAAACACGGCTGGAAACGCGTGTAGTGTGAACGGGCCCTAAAAGACTGGCAGCTGTAATTGCAGCAGAAGGTGGTTCTACAAAGTATTGACTCAGGGGGCCGAATAATTACGCACACCCCACTTTGCAGTTATTGATTTGTAAAAAATGTTTGGAATGATGTATGATTTTCGATCCACTTCTCACCTGTACACCACTTTGTATTGGTCTTTCACGTGGAATTCCAATAAAATTGATGCATGTTTGTGGCAGTAATGTGACAAAATGTGGAAAACTTCAAGGGGGCCCGAATACTTTTGCAACCCACTGTAGCTTATCTCCATCTCAATGGCAAAACCAGAAAACACTCTCTGCCTTTGTCTTGATTATGTTCTCTCCTCCCTCTACTGAACAATCACCACCCTGGCAACAGCTGAGTCACTTCAGCAGAAAAGGAGGGGGCAGAGTGAAGACGCATGCCTTCTGAGAGGTTAACCCAACAATGATTACATTTGCCATTTGCCAGAGATAAGATATCTTGGACTGCCCTCTGTAGTGAAAATAATGGTTGTTAAGGCCCATACACACGTCTGATTTTTGTCTTATCAAATCACGCGAACGACATTCTGTACACACGCCCAATTTGGCGGGCGAACGACTGAACGGCGGAACGTTCAAACGACCCGTCGTTCGCAAAAATCAGACGTGTGTATGGGCCTTTACACACCAACAAAGTGTGGAATGCTTTCAAATGTTCTTTTATGTAACTAATGTTTGGAATACACAATGGAGCTTTTTTCCGGCAGATTTACTGTCCGAAACGTTTTTCCGTTTGATTTTCCGATCGTTTTTATGAACGTTGTCCATTCACTGCTATGAAAAAAATAAAATTCAGGAAACAATCGAAATTAGATCGGACCTGTCAGAAATTATCTATTAAGCCATCTATCTGCCGAAAAGCCTCATGGTGTATTCCCAGCATAATAATTTTAGTTTTTGGAGTATAATGCCACTTTAAAAGGCAAACTGTTAAAGCAACTATGTTACAACAAACATAACTCTATGGCATTATATTGGATAGAGAAACCAACATTTTTGTAAGCTTAAATCTCAAATCTATTTCGTTTTGGTACAAAACATAGCCTCAATTGCCAGGCTAAAACAAAAAAAAAACACACACACACACACACACACACACACAAGATCTGACCACAAACTAGCTAGGAAAAAAAAAGGAGCAGAAGGAAAAATTACTGTTAAAAATGTAAACTTGCACAGAAAAGTATGAGGTTGTGGACTTCAACCATAATATGCCTGTACTTATTGAGCTGTACAATTACCTTCCAAGAGTCTGAGTATACATGAAAAGGTGATTATCAAAGCTGAAAAAACTACATACGTTTTCCCTGTCCTGCTGTTCGGACATTACCTTCTACTTCCCAGTGGAACCCAAATGAAATCATGTTCCTCCAATATTACAAAACATGCATTTGCTGGGCAAACGTAACAGAAGACTTCTTGTATTGAGCTGATGGATGTAAACAATCCCGATTTAATAACCATTATAAAAATATTAGTTTGACCTTTTAAACAAGAATTACATACATAAGGCAACCTCCAACCCCGCCTTGAGCGAGTAGTGGTTGAGGGGTGGATGGGGATTTCCATACGTTATTTTCCATCGATCGCGTAACACACGGATAAATGACGCGCTGCGGAAGGCAGATTGCAAGGTGTGTGCTGAGCAGGCAAGTTCATGCACATAGGAAGGAAGATCTCTACAGGCATATATCATTAATGCGGGTCCATGACATGTGCAAAGTGCCACATGGGTGCAGCTCAAGCCTGGATATATTTTGTTGTAAATAACCGTGAAGGCGTTACCAATACTGATAACGATGTTTCACACAAGGTCATCAGTATTCCAGTCTTTAAAAATTGCCTTCTCTTTTGGCAGAGCCTGCTCCACGTCAGGAGTTAAAGGGACAGAATCATACATAGAATCAACGTACAATATCTGCAGAATGGGTAGAACAAATCTGTGGCGTATTTTACGTGGACAGGTTGCTATATGACTGCGCCGCTCTCAATATGTCCTTTTACGTCCATTTTGTTGTCTTCCTTTAGAGCTGCGATTAAGCAGAATAACCACAATCTAGTCTATTATATCTGCTGAACTCCACTCATACAGAAAGGTTTTTGGGCTACAATTAGTATGTATAGCACTGTAAACGTGTAAAATATAAAAACAGAGAAATACACAAGGGGTGGAAAAGTATGACCCTGTCCCTTTAAGAAAAAAACAAAAACAAAAACGAAAGTAACATTTGCTACATCAAAGTGGTAAAACTCTGGAATGTCCAGTACTACCAACCAGTGCTCAGGACTTCAGGCACTCCCCCACTGCTTCCTGTAAAAGGGTAACCCATGTCTATGTATTAAACTGTAGAGGTGACTGTACCCTATACAAAAATACATGCATCATCAAGTCCCTTATCTGAATTATCAACTGAAAATCTTGGCCAGGTGATCAGACACAGTTCTGATAGTAGGAGCCAGCTGCACATATGAAATGCATGGACACCAAGTGTGACGCTACTCAACTTCAACCTGCCAAAATTTTTACTTAATTCCACAGTGCTACCTCTTGTCTGTTGCAATAATGCACCGCTCTGCCTGTCATGTGGTGCACTGCAACCTTTTTGTCCTGAAATGCATCGCTGCGTTTAGGCTCCAGTACTCTTGGAGAGGACAAAAATAAAAATGAAAACAAAAACAGCAGATATGAGACATGCAGGGTCTGGAGAGCTTTACAATCGAACTATGATCTTTCTTTCTGTCTCTTTTTTTTACATTTTCTATTTGTTACTGTGGGGTTGGAGTCTAAGGCAATTTTATTCTTTATGACGAGGCCTCACATTTTTGCACAAACTGGTGCAAACAAGTCCATTAAATAACACTGGATAATTAAAAACAGAAACAAGTGTGAAAACAAAGGAGTCACATATACAGAAAAGTCTCAGGACCTACAGGAGTGGCCGGCAGGGTGCGACTGTATATATGTATATACCGAATATACACATATATACACTTAACGCACACTTTTGGGTGGGGAAGATGGGTTCAGTGTAATTCTGATAATGACCTGAGCCGGAATATCCCATGCCTTACTTCCAGGGAGATTAAAACTTATAAAAGAAATCTATAGTCCAGATGGCGTAAAGGGAATGGGTATACAAGCTTTATAGAAGAGTGTTCTCACTGGTTAAGAATCACCTGATTTATAATGCTGTTTATTAGTGGGCAGGCTGGTGCCCCTACCCTGTACTCTTCCAGGGGGTGGGGTATGGACATCTCCTTCCTTTTATTCCTATACCCACAGAAGCCCCGCTGGTCCTATTGCTACTTCCTGCTGCACTTGAGCTCAAGGATCAGGAGGTGCGCACTGGTTACTCTTCTGTTGCGGTGTGTTAGGAGGATCTGGAAGTCCGGTTGCTATGTAGCTACATGAGGAGGAGATGGGATAGACACAAATTCACGCAGGATATTGCGGGCCATCTCAATGTTGTTGTGGGCAATGACCAAGGCTTTATTTACATCTTGCTGAGAGTAGCCTTGGCTCAACAAACTCTCAATCTCGCCGGAAAGGGGATTAGAAACTACATCTCCAGGCGGTGCAGGACGGCGCTCGGAATTCATTCTTCTAGGAAACGGTTTCGGTGGACGCTCTGGAACAGGTGATGAATCTTGGAGCCCTTAAAAAAGAAAAACAAAATCAACATTTCAGGAACAAAACCAGCCAATGTTGGCATATTTTTACCAAGTCCGGCGTAATAATCTGTGGAGCAGTTGTGTATAACCTGTTAAGTGCATCACAAATAAACGGATAGGTTGTGAAATATTGAAGCTAGTACTGTTGAGGCAAGACAGTATGAAAGTCCACAGGGAACAGCTCTCCAATCACAAAGTCTACAATTTAAGCCTGAAGTGAACGAATAAAAATCAAAACCGATACCTATGGAGAGGGAGGGCTCTGGGTCCTATAGAGCTCTCCAGTTCCTCTTGCGTTCCTCTTGATCCAGTGCAGTCACCCCCATTAACAGTATTTGAATAATGGGTCGAATACTGCTCTGTCCTAAAACAGGAGGTCTTGGAAGGCTTTGAGAGCCAAAGGGCTCCCAAAACCACCTGTGTTGGCAGAATGAAATGGGAACGACAGCGATGGAATGAGGGGACTGTGAGAGGAACATGAAGTAACCCAGAGCCTTCCCCCTCCATAGACATGAGTTTTGTTTTTTTTCTTCACTTCAGACTTGCTTTAAAGGGATACTGTAGGGGGGGGGGGGGGGGTCGGGGGAAAATGAGCTGAACTTACCCGGGGCTTCGAATGGTCCCCCGCAGACATCCTGTGTTGGCGCAGCCAATCACCGATGCTCCGGCCCGCCTCCAGTTCACTTCTGGAATTTCTGACTTTAAAGTCAGAAAACCACTGCGCCCGCACGTCCGTGTCCTTGCTCCCGTTGATGTCACCAGGAGTGTACTGTGCAGACACAGACCATACTGGGCCTGCGCAGTACGCTCCTGGTGACATCAGCGGGATCGAGGACACGGCAACGCAGGCGCAGTGGTTTTCAGACTTTAAAGTCTGAAATTCCAGAAGTGAACCGGAGGTGGGGCCGGAGCATCGGTGAGTGGCTGCGCCAACACAGGATGTCTGCGGGGGACCGTTAGAAGCCCCGGGTAAGTTTAACTCATTTTCCCCTGACCCCCCTACAGTATCCCTTTAAAGCATTCTAACTTGCCCCGAACTGTGTGACTGCATTACAACTACAACCTATCTGAAACCTAGCTTTTGAGAGGATGCTGTCCAACCCCATGTTAGAGGAATTTTTTATTCGCTCTGTGTGTAAATTTCAGATTTACAGCCATATCCCAATGTTAGACCTTGTATATGTCCAATTCTGGACACAAACCAAGAAAATGTTCCCACTCATCAGAAATGATATGTGGTTTTTGGCCTTCTGAGTTATGAATCAAACAGTGCATAAAACATTCATTCCAGTAGTAATCATAGCTTGTGCCTTTGTCCCTATTCTTGTTTCAGTGATTCTTCCTTCGCTCTTCCTGGAACAAACAAAAGAAGGAGGAAACTGCCCTCAAAGGAGGGAAAATCCCAAATTCTGATATTTGCCACCAGAACAAGCAAACTTAAAGGGGCACTACAGCGAAAAACTGTAAAATTTAAAATATGTGCAAACCTATACAAATTAGTACATTTTTTCCAGGGTAAAATGCAGGGCTGTGGAGTCGGAGTCGTGCAATTTTGGGTGCCTGGAGTCGGAGTCGGGAAAAAATGCACCGACTCCGACTCCTAATGAATTTGTAACTGTAATTAAAATAGAAAATATGATAAAATGTTCTATTTCTCGGATAATAGTCATTAAAAATAATGTATATATACAGTAATAGCTGTGCTTAGTCCACAAAAATGAAATAAACCAATCAAAATTAGTTACTTGTGCTGCTTCAATAAAGCAGTCCCCGTATTTTTAAGGTCAGATATACATATCTGATTGTGACTGTATATATGATGTGTACACAGGAATCTCTTATATATACTAAATAACATCTATGCTGTAAGAATAAAGCCTGATGTGTAGCTGTGTCACTAAGGCCCGGTTCACATTAGCGGTGGCTATCCGGAATCGCCGTGCCGGAGCCGCACCGCATGCGGAACGGACAAAACGGACGCACGGCATAGCAATGTAAGTCTATGCCACCGTTCACATGCGTCCGTTTCGTCCGGACCGGAGCCGGTTGGAGTTCACATGCGTCCGTTCCAACATGCGCTATTTTTTGGTCCGGCTCCTCTGGCAGCCGTATCCGGGGCGGAGCCGGACTGCACCATCCGGCCAATACAAATCAATGAGAACCGGATAGCGCACAACACACTGGCTAAAAATCCGGATGTTCTACCCCACTTCCTATGAGGATTGTTGCGGCGATATTGGATCGGGGACACATGGGCAAGCATTTTGGAGTGGAGCAGCACGAGCTGGAGATGTTGGCAGCATGTTGGAGGTGGAGGTGAGTGCTAAACAGCGGAGGGCCTGATTCCACAGGTCCCCCTTCTGCTGACCTCCCAGACCCCAACATTTTTTTTGTTTTTTACGTAACTTTTGCCAAACGGATCCGGATCGCATCCTGATGAACACCTGATGCAACCTGACCGGATCCGGATCGGATCCGGATCAGAACCGTACGGTTCCGATCCGGATCCGGTCCGGATCCGGTCAGGTCATCCGGTCCGTTTGGCAGACAACCACAAGTGTGAACGGGGCCTATAGAGATGGTCAATGAGATGGAAATAATTCTGCATTGATGCTGATTTATGCAAATGTATGCACTCCCTTTGCTGATTAACCAGCTGAGCGGTCTGGACGAGCTCAGCTCGTCCAACACCGCCAGCGGCTGCCGCTCAGGCCCTGCTGGGCCGATTTTAACGAAATAAAAAGCAGCACACGCAGCCGGCACTTTGCCAGCCGCGTGTGCTGCCTGATCGCCGCCGCTCTGCGGCGATTCGCCGCGAGCAGCGGCGAAAGAGGGCCCCCCTAGCCGCCTGAGCCCAGCGTAGCCGGAACAAAAAGTTCCGGCCAGCGCTAAGGGCTGGATCGGAGGCGGCTGACGTCAGGACGTCGGCTGACGTCGATGACGTCACTCCGCTCGTCGCTATGGCGACGATATAAGCAAAACAAGGAAGGCCGCTCATTGCGGCCTTCCTTGTTTATTCTGGGCGCCGGAGGCGATCGGAAGATCGCCTCCGGAGCGCCCTCTAGTGGGCTTTCATGCAGCCAACTTTCAGTTGGCTGCATGAAATAGTTTTTTTTTTATTTAAAAAAAACCCTCCCGCAGCCACCCTGGCGATTTAATCAGAACGCCAGGGTGGTTAAATCAAATAATTTGATATGTTGTTAAAATTTGGTTTGGTGACTACAAATTAAAGGGTACCTGAGATGGATGAAAAGTAAAGTTTTATACATACCTGGGGCTTCCTCCAGCCCCTTTCAGGCTAATCAGTCCCTCGCTGTCCTCCACCACCCGGATCTTCTGCTATGAGTCCTGGTAATTCACCCAGTCATCGCTGTCCGGCCGCATGCCGCTCCCACAGCCAGGAACATTCTGCACCTGCGCAATAGTGCTGCACAGGTGTAGTATGCTCCTGGCGGCGGAGTGTGTGCATGTGCACTACGCTTGACTGACTCAAGTACCTGGACTCATAGCAGAAGATCCAGGTGGTGGAGGAGGACAACGAGGGACTGATTATCCTGAAGGCGGCTGGAGAAAGCCCCAGGTCTGTATAAAACTTTAATTTCATCTGTCTCAGGTTTACTTTGTTACACAGTAGTACTATACTCTACATATGCACTCCCCACAGAGCTGCAGGGAATCCACTGAGAATGCTGTGCACATTGAACACAGAGGTGTTGTCTGTCACCCATAAACCTTGTTCTGATTGTGCATGAAGAATGTGTAATAGAGGAAGAATCTCCTCATTCCCCTGCAGAGTACCTGCACATCATTCTTACATGTACCCACAGTTGCATTGCCTAGGGCCTGATAGATGTTATTTGTTCCGGTCTGTACCTTTTACAAGTACTCTTACCAAGGACTAGTTTTAGTCTAAAGGGAATAAATATAGTAGTCTACATATCCTTCTCACTTCAGTTGTCTTGTAAAATTCCTAAGCGTTGGCAGTTAAGAGACGAATTTCATGTTACATACTTAATCAACAAAATTGTAATATGCAAATTAGAGGAGTCGGAGTCGGTGGATTTTTGGACCGACTCCACAGCCCTGGTAAAATGAGCCATACATTTTCTCCTATGTTGCTGTCATAGTAGGTTGTAGAAATCTGATAGAAGCGACAGGTTTTGGGCTAGTCCATCTCTTCATAGGGGATTCTCAGCAAGGCTTTTATTCTTTATAGAGATATTCCCTAAAAAGGATTTAAACAATGATACTGGCCAGCCTCCCTGCTCCCTACACAGTTTTTTGGCAGTTGGACAGCGCAACTGCCATTCACTAAGTGCTTTTGAAAATAAATATATCTATGAGAATCCCCTGTAAAGAGATGGACTAGTCCAACACCTGTCACTTCTGTCAGATTTCTATAACCTACTGTAAGTGACAGCAACATAGGAGAAAAGTAAATTTATGGCTCATTTTACTCTGGAAAAAATGTACTTCTTATTTCTATATGTTTGCACATATTTTAAATTTTAAAAATTTTCGCTGTAGTGCCCCTTTAAGAAATATATCCCCTCTAGTTGTGACATCACTTTTTTGTATTTACAGCAACTGTCAAGACAGGAAGAAGAAGTAGTCTAAATTTGAAGAATATACAAAACAGCTTCGTTTAGTAGTTTCCCGTGAAACATAAAAAAGGTAGCGTGTTTTAAAGTAAAACTACATGAAGGGGTAACAAACAAGGGCACTTACCCCGTAAAAAAATACATTTAGGCAAAAAACAAAAAACAAAAAAAAAAAAACCTTTATTAGGAAGCACCAAACCACAGAATTCACAAAGTATTACTAGGCGGTTTTACATACGTTAAGGGAGGCTCTCCCATGTGTGCAAAACCACCTACTGGCACTGGTACCTAAGGACAGTGGTTTAAAACAAATTTTTGGCGATTCCTAATGAAGTTTCTTGCCTGAGTGTTTTTTTTGTTGTTTTTTTTAACTCAAGGGTAAGTAGCTGACTACTTCGTTTTTTCTTGGGAGCCTCCTACCCCCCAAGCCCTTGCTAGTCCAGGCTCTCTCTCACTGCAATTGGCAGTGTCTTGAAAACCCCGGTTAGGGATAGGAATAATAATAAAAAAATTGCCTTCATAGTGGTTGCCTAAATACCGTATATACTAGAGTATAAGCCGACCCGAGTAGAAGCCGACCCCCCAACTTTTACTTTAAAAAAAAAAAGTGGGGGAAAATGCATGTCCCGGGTATAAGCCGGGGGGTAGGAAATGCCACAACACCACTCATGACCGGCCACAACCATACACAGGAAAAGCAGAACAAAATCATCAGCAGATAGCAAGAAATAGGTTTACAGAATGAATGTAAACTTTTTATTGCTAATGACATCCAGAATGCCCCCTCCACCATATGCTGGTGGTATTATGGTGCAGGTGAATCATGTACATATATGTCAGCATGCATAACATATGCGCCCCTAGTGCCTACTCGACCCCCGCCTGTGTCCCCTGCCATAAATGGGTAGAGTCATTGTACTCCTACAATTTACCGTACTAGCATCCTAGCACCTACTCCAAGTCTTCGCCTGTATAGTGCTGAATAATATTGCGGCTATATAGCATGTCATTGGCTCATTTACCAGCATGTCAGCGGCTGCGGCTCCCCTACGCGTCTTTTACCCCCCCCCCCCCCCCCGCGTCTCTTACTTACCCCTGGATCGATGTGGTCAGGGCAGGCATAGCGGTGCACGGCATTCATTCACAGGACCACGCTGCCCGAAGGAGTCTCAGCTCTATGTCGTCCTGCAGTGGCGCACATAGACATGAGACTCCTGGCAGCATGGTCCTGTGAATGAATGCTGTGCACCGGCACTATGCCAGCCCAGACCACATCGCTCCAGCAAGGGTGGGGGGGGGGGGTAAAAGACGTGCGGAGCAGCTGCTGACATGCTGGTAAATGAGCCACAAATAGCCACAACATTATACTGCACATATTGTATATAGCGGGCACTCAGGGACACTTGGGGGGGGGGGGTTCAGACAAAGTGACTAGAGTAAAAACCGAGACCCCCACTTTTGGGCCACTTTTTTTGGACCCAAACTCTCGCCTTATACTCGAGGATATACGGTAGGTAATCAGACCACTACTGTAAGTAAAACTCCTGCAATAGAAACCACGTTATAGTTTTAGGGCCCGTTTTCATTACACGCAATGCGGCTACATAGATGCGTCGCACCGCAGCTGTACTGAAACATTGCAAGGCAATGGAACAGTTTCCATCACCTGCTCGTTTTGCGGAGTGGTGCGATCCGAGAACCTGCAGCATGCTGCATTCTCGCAAGGTCGCATCTGCCCGCCGTCTCCTCCAATATACTTCCACATCTGAAGATGCGGAAGTGATGCGAATGGGAGCGGAAGTGATGCATAGCTGCATCGGCTCCCATTCGAAGGTAGAAACGGGCCCTAACTGGCTCCTGGTTTGGCACCTTTTGTCTCATCTAGGGTCTCTTTTACATAAGAGGCTGAACTGCATTGCTTGCTGCCAGTTTGGTCTAGTAACACCATGCATGCCAACACTTCACACTCGGTGGTGGTACCTGTTGGCCAAGGTAGATAAAGAAAGGTTTAAGCCTTTTTTAGGTCCTATCATTTCACAGCCAACAATGAAAATCTGGCAGAGGTTCTCTAGCAACAGATGAGCTCTGATCTAACGTTTTCTTGAATATAGAAAGGATTTGACACGGATCTTAGGCCACATACACACATCAGACCATAGTCTTTTGAAAATGAAAGATCACATTCATCTGCAGATCAGATCCACCAGGATGGATTTTCAGATCATCATCAATGTCAGTTAAACAAGGTGTGTATGATGATCTGCAGATCTCATAGACTATGAATGCAATTTGCAGGAACGGATCTTTGGCAGATCTTTGGCAGGAACAGATCTTTGGCAGGAACAGCTCCATAGAATAGACTGTGAAGGTATGGCTCTCATACTACATGGAAGGGGGTAAAATTGGTCTGTGATCTTTCATTTTCCAAAGACTATGGTCTGATGTGTGTATGATCCTCTAGGCACGTTAGTTGGTTGGTTGGTTGGTAGGGATGATCAATGACATGCACATACTTAAGAGTTTATGCAAATTTATGTAAATTTGTATGCAAATATATGCACCTTGAGAATGGTCCAATCAATTTTAACCTGGGTGGGTCCGTTTTCAAGCTGCGTATACTTGCATAAAAATTTACATAAATTTGCATAAATGGAGAAGTCTGCATATTTTTGATTGCCCCTATTGGCTGCGTGAGTGCAGCAATCAGCAGTTTCTGCAGTTTAGTTACCTGCTCCAGATTCTCTGTCAGCGGTCACACAGGTAAAGGCAGGCATGGCAGTAGAGATATCAGAAAGTGTGCGGCGAGCTGGAGCCATTGGCAAGTGGGGCTTTGGTATATCATAACCTTCTTCATCCTCAGGCACATAGCTGAATGTTGCAAGGCAATCCTCTGTGATAATGAGGGAAAAGAAGAAAAAAGGATTTGTTTTAGGGGCTGCAAATCCTGATTTATCAGATAATTCATACTAAACAGTTTGGGCAATCAGAGTTCTGACATCTCCACAGCAAACAAATTTACCTGTTATTTGCTTCCTGGGGCTGTGCCAGCTCGGACTTTTTACCTCATTTTCATATAGAATGGGCCAATTTGGAGTAAAAGGGAAAAAAATTATAAAAACAAACACAGGCTAGGTCTGTAAGGTGTGCATGCACGCATTAGGACATCCATATAAACCAGGACTCCAAGAGCGGCAGCTCTGGCTGAGAGCTCATATAAAGGGCATCCTGCAGCTACAGCTGAAGGATCTGTACTATTATAAGGAGCCGAAGCAAAATGGAGGGGTTTCTGGTGGGCGGGGGAGGGGAGGGAAACCGTGTGCTCGGCAACTGCCATCACTTTAAAGGGAACCAGAGAGGATGCATTATACATACCTGGGGCTTCCTCCAGCCCCATACGCACGGATTGCTCCCACGCCGCACTCCTCCGCTGCCTGGATCAGCCGCCACCGGGTACCGTCATTGCCGCGAGTCGGCAAGTCGGCCGGCGGACGCGGCCAATTCTCCGCATCACAGGGTGCTCTCCCCATACAGATACGCATGTGGCTGTTAACTGCGCAGCCGCATGCGTACATGTATGGAGGGTGCCCCTGTGATGCGGACAATTGGCCGCGTCCGCCGGAAGTGACGGGTCCGGTACCGGCGGATCCAGGAAGCTGAGGACGGCGGCGTGGGAGCGATTCAGGCTTATGGGGCTGGAAGAAGCCCCAGGTATGTATAAAATCTTTTTCTTTTTTCACCCCCCCGTTCCTCTCTGGTTCCCTTTAATACCCGGTATATTGGATCTTTGTAAGACCTAAGGAACACCTGTATACAAGCTAGACTCTTGGCCGAGAACAGCCGCCATGGGCGAGCTCACGTCAGCATCATCATGCCGGCCGCCGTAAGAGTCCTACGCATGCGTGGTTCAGTCTTTAGAGAAGTCCGAGCAAAGACAACATCTGTGTGGAGTTTACAGGTTTCCCCTCAGGTTTGTGCGATTTTTTTTCTCAGGTGCTCCTGTTGCCTCCCAAACATATAACAGTAAGTTATTTGGCTTCCTTCCAAACTTGCCCTAGACTATAGTAGAGATATCAGAGGGTAACTAGGGAAGTCATTAGATTGAGAACCCCTTTTGAGGAACAGTGTTAACGTGATTTATTCAGAGTACTCTGTGAAGCAGTGTGGAAAATGAGAGCACAATATAAATACAATGATAAAAAGTACTTTGTTCCACTCAATAACAAAGAAACTTGAAACAACTCCAGGAAAAATAATCCAGCAAAGAGTTATTTTGGTGATTAGAAGCTGCTCTGCATTGAAGTACCGAGGAAGACGGGTAATTCTGTCCATTTGTGATCTCAGCTCAGAGCTTCCAGTGCTCCACAATAACTTACAGATGTGGTATCAACTAGCAGCTCTCAAAGTATTACAGGCTAACAGGTGCATAAAAGTATTCCTTGCATATTCACTCATTGTCCTGAAGTGATGTATTATGGGTGTTGCTTCTCAGACATGGATGTTTTGGAAGTGATACATTTTCATCATTTTAAGGAGGCGAAACTATACTTTGCACTATTTTGTACATGTTCAGGCTCTTTCAAACTCCAGTTTTAAATTTCCATTTTAAACTCCACCTTGTATAACACTCACTTGAGTTCACCATGCCAGGGGGGGTCAGCTACTTGGACTTCTAGCAAAAGAACCCCCAAGAGAACCGCACAAGAGAAATGTGATAGAGGGTGATACGTTAAAAAGGTGCTATTTTCAGAAGAAAAAAATAATGTAAACCACCAAATGCAAAAAACAAAACAAAAACAAAGATGTCTCTAGTAGCACAGAGGCCACTGTTTTCAAGCTCAGACAGGAAGTCAGCTAGAATGTTAATATTGTTGCATGGTGTTGCGCAAGTTTGCTTGAAGAACTAAACTGCACATATATGGGAACTTTACTGGAAAGTCAATTCCCATAAACTAGTAAAAGACAAGCTAGCTATGATGCACTCAAATTACACAACTGCATGAATCTATTGTAACTAGGAATTATTTCACAAGTGACTTTCAAAAGAAAGGAAATTGACTAACAGTGCTGTGCAACTTGAAGGAAGATTAAAAAGCAGAAAAGTGACCATGCTATAAATAAAATTCCATACAAAGGTACTGGTGTACTAGCGGTGATTGAATATTGATCTGGCCACACTACCAAAATAAAGTAAATTTGGCATGGCAGATATTGTTGCATTTTGACAGCAGCATAAACCAAAATATACATTTATGAATATGGGATGACAGGGTGTCTGAATTTGGCACAATTAACGGTAGAAAGCCTGGTTTTAGGTATAGCAATAGAAGGGTTGAGAGAATAGGGTACAGAGAAGGTTAGATTAGTATTTGGAAGTGACTTTTATATAGCAGACTTTTAGGCAAGTATAGCGGAAAGTAGTCTACTGGGTACAATGTATATGCACTAGATAGTAATAGTGTTATTAGTATTAGATTACCAATATTATACTATCATCATCATCTCAAGCCAAAATGTACCGTAGTACTCCTGCTCTTCGGTCAAATTAGGTCATATAGGTGGAAGGGCTGTACATGCAGCCAACAGGTACTCCCTGTATCTGCCTCAGACTGAGTGGGAAGATGTTCTAAGGCTGCTCTGCATAGTGTAAGGAACAAGTCTAAGTGGAGCTTATGCACATAAGAACAGTGCACTGATATCTAGTCACTCAGCTCTCACCATGCTTTGCCTTTTAACAGCAACGTATCTGACAGCACTGGGGTAAATTCAGCAGCCCGTAATTACTGGTGTCAGGAGTCTGGACTTAATAAGGCTAAAAATACATCTGCTGCTGACAAAAAAAAATAAAATATATATATATATATAAAACAAGACAGCAGGAAATGGGTCTGAGAAATGAAGTGCTTTTATAAGCCGAGCTTGCATTGTACTACAAGAGCTGTGAAACATTACAGGAAACACAGATGTGAATTCACATGTGATTTTCCAGAACAGTTCTGCACCTATTTCATCCAGGCTACAGCACTTCCCTTATCACACCGCAAGTATTTGTGAATTCACTAAATATCTCACAGTATAGCACAGTACAAGACTAGTATGTTTAAACACAGAACTATGGATACATCTCAGTGAAACTTCATTCTCTTAATTGCTGTCAATCAATTCCAGGCCCTGGACCACAAGTTCCAGTTAAAAGCCACAGAGGTTCTGTGTGTAAAGAGGATCTGTACAATAAAAAAAACATACCAATCGTGTGTGTGTGTGTGTGTGTGTGTGTGTGTGTGTGTGTGTGTGTGTGTGTGTGTGTGTGTGTGTGTGTGTGTGTGTGTGTGTGTGTGTGTGTGACCACATTAGAACAGGTATAGAAACGTAGAGGATAGAAGACATAAGGCTGAATATTTTGTTACAGTCTCTTTAAATAATATCCATAAAGAATCATAACGCCAAAGGTGTTAATGAGGGGCCTACAATAGTATCGTTGATTGGGAATGGGTTCTTTGTTAATGCAATCTTGAAGCAAATTTAAATTAAATGAAAAGAAAAAAACCCTAGTAGCGGTAAGCATCTTGTTGGGTCCCACTGGTTTCTTCAGGCCCCATTCACACTATAAATCGCTAAACGCTAAGGAAAACGCGGAGCTTTTTCCTGCCGTTTTCTTCCATAGGTTTTTCAGCGTTTTTTCGCTGTATGAGATAGCGTTTTTCAGCGTTTTGCGTTTAGCTCTCCCATACAGGAAATGGCCGCTAGACAGGAAACAGAGGTGTTTTATGGCTAATCTGCTCTGTCTTGTGAGTAATCTGCAATATTTACGGAGTAAAAGAGCTGGAAAAACGCTGAGGATTGTGAACAGTCCAGCGTTTTTGGGGCGATTTTGAAGTGCTCCTATCTTTAACATTGAAGCGCTAATCGCTCAAAATCGCTCAGAAATGGTGCAGGCTACGAGTTTGCGTTTCAGCTCATCGCTGAAAAACGGAAAATGCTTAAATGAGAACAGTCACATAGACTTAACATTGCACAAGCGCTTTTCAAAACGCTAGCGATTTCCAGCGATGCAGAAATCGCCTGAAAAGCGCTCTAGTGTGAATGGGCCCTCAGTGTGTAAGTGTGACTGTGGAAAAGCATGTTTGTACTGGGCATGCTACCAGTAGTACAAAACTACCAGTGCACAGCTTTTTTTTCTCCCTTGCACAGGAGCTTTCGTTCTACTGGGCATGTGTGGACCTTACTCAGGCATGTCCAATATGGTCATGCACGTCTTCAGCCGAACTCGCACACTGAAGAAATGGACCCAGTGCTGAGACACTGTGGTATAAGGAAATATGGAAAGCCCCAGGACTAACCAGAGGCTTCCCACTACAGAGGTATTTTTTATTATTTCAGGATTTTTTTTTAAAGTTTGAGGACACCATTTTTTCTGTTCATTTTTGTAGTGTTTCAAAGTGGATTTAATGAGGACCAGTGGCACTGATGTGACCTAATCTAGGCTGGTTCTTCCTCAATGAGTTGCTGGTGAAATGTGGTACCCCAAGAAATTGACCAATAATATTTGCAGCCAACACTTACATAAAATGCAATAGCTGTCACCATATAATCCACCAGAATTGCCTATCGCTTACCTCCATCTATCCCAGGCTCCAGGACGACGGGTGCAGCTTGGCATTGGATGTTGTACATAGTCTCATATGACTCTGGTTCAATCTGCTGTTCAGTGGACCTACCAACACAAAAACATTGGTAAAGTTAACGTATATTTGCCTAGTATTCTTGTAAAAGTCCTCTTGTCTGCTGCACTCCGCTCTGATGTATGCTGCTGGGGGGTGGGCAGACTGTGCAGCAGTATCATCTCTAGATTTGACATTCCTGCAAGAGAGGAAAACATGAGAGAAAAACTAACCATATTGCAGGAGGAATGGACTCTACCGGCCTCTTTGCCTCAGTTTTAGGTACCACAGGAGGAACGACGGGCCGAGAAGAAGGGCACATATATTCTGAGTCATCAACACTATTTGAATGATCTCCCAATGGAGGCTTTGGCACTGGAAACGGCCTGAGAGGAAGAGGACAAAAAAATAAATTATAAAGTAAAGCCTTTGCATTAATGCTGTAAGAATAGTAATAAAGATAAAACCAAACAAACCGTAATTCTAAAAAACACACCAGAGACAAGCATTACGTCTCAATAACAAAACAGCACACACTGTTAGAGCAACACCTCTACATACACAATCTCCTGTTTCTGCCATTATAGTGTATGTTGGCATCTATTCTTATAGGTCCCCTAATACAGTGATGTGAAAAACAATTTGCCCCCTTCCTGATTTCTTATTCTTTTGCATGTTTGTCACACTTAAAGGGACTCCGAGCAGTGCAGAAACTATGGAAAGATGCATATCATTTTAAAGCTCTCTTTCTCCTCTTTCCAATGATATATAAACCACCCTATGCCTTTAAGGGCTCGTTTCCACTATCGCGAATCTGCATGCGTCCAACGCATGCAGATTCGCACATGTAATGCAAGTGGATGGGCCTGTTTCCACTGTAGCGTTGTTGAGGTGCGTTTTTTTCAGCGGTAAAAAACCGCACAAAAGAGCCAACAAATTCGTCTGCGAGTGGAATGCATGCGAATCGCTGCTAATGTATTTAATAGTAAAAACGCATGCGTTTGTTACATGCGTTTTTACCCACGATTTCGCACCTTTTTCAATTTTATTTTGCCCTGGCAGTGTCATGGTTAATTTCGCATGGCACCCTGCCATGCGAAATCGCACGCGAAATCGCGGGTAAAAACGCATGCGGAAACGCATCCGCATGCGTTTTTACAAGCGTCGGAATGCCGGCGAAATCGCGTCGCAACAGTGGAAACAAGCCCTTAGTTTTCGCTATTTTCGCAATTGAAATTGCCGCGGCCGTGATTTCAATCGCGAAAATAAAGAAAACTAAAAGGCGTAGGGCAACGATTTAGCTGCCGCCAGAAAGAGGAGAAAGAGAGCTTTAAAATGATATCCATCTTTCCATAGTTACATTGTATTACACAGGCCGACTTTTTCTGCTGAATGGAGCTGCTGACACTGGGGAAAGTGTCGTCCTGTGTAATACAAGTAACTATGGAAAGATGGATATCATTTTAAAGCTCTCTTTCTCCTCTTTCTGGCGACACCTAAATCGTCGCTCTACACCTTTTAGTTTTCTTTATTTTCGCGATTGAAATCGCGGCCGCTGCAATTTCAATCGCGAACATAGCGAAAACTATAAGGCATAGGGCGGCGGTTTATATATCATTGGAAAGAGGAGAAAGAGAGCTTTAAAATGATATGCATCTTTCTATAGTTTCTGCACTGCTCGGAGTCCCTTTAAATGTTTCTGCTCATCAAAAACCGTTAACTAATTAGTCAAAGATAACATAATTGAACACAAAATGCAGTTTTAAATTATGGTTTTTATTATTTAGTGAGAAAAAAAACCTCCAAGTTTACATGGCCCTGAGTGAAAAAGTGATTGCACCTCCTTGTTAAAAAAATAACTATGGTTTATCACACCTGAGTTCAATTTCTGTAGTCACCCCGCAGGCCTGATTACTGCCACACCTGTTTCAATCAAGAAATCACTTAACCACTTCACCACTGAGGGGTTTTACCCCCTGAGCACCAGAGCAATTTTCACCTTTCAGCGCTCCTTCCATTCATTCGTCTATAACTTTATCATTACTTATCGCAATGAAATGAACTATATCTTGTTTTTTCCGCCACCAATTAGGCTTTCTTTAGGTGGGACATTATGCCAAGAATTATTTTTTTCTAAATGTGTTTTAATGGGAAAATAGGAAAAATGTGGGGAAAAAAATATTTTTCAGTTTTCGGCCATTATAGTTTTTAAATAATGCATGCTACTGTAATTAAAACCCATGAAACGTATTTGCCCTTTTGTCCCGGTTGTAAAACCATTTAAATTATGTCCCTATCACAATGTTTGGCGCCAATATTTTATTTGGAAATAAAGGTGCATTTTTTTCATTTTTGCGTCCATCCCTAATTACAAGCCCATAGTTTATAAAGTAACAGTGTTATACCCTCTTGACATAAATATTTAAAAAGTTCAGTCCCTAAGGTAACTATTTATGTATTTTTTTTAATTGTAAATTTTTTAATTTTTTTTTAATTACAAACAAAAAAAAAAATAGGGGAGTGTGGGAGGTAATGAGTTAATTTTATACGTAAAAGTCATTTATTTGTATGTGAAAAATGTGTAGGGTGTAGTTTACCATTTGGCCACAAGATGGCCACAGTAACTTTTTGTTTTAATGCGACCTCCAAGCTTCCTTCCGGAAGCTTGGAGGAAGTATAAGGAGGCTGGACACGTGAGTTTTTTCTCACAATGATCGCGCTGCCCATAGGAGAGCAGCTGATCATTGCGGGGCTTAGATCAACGAACGGGAATGGATTTTCCCGTTCATTGATCTCTGGGCGAGCGGGCGGCGGCGTGTTTACTAGCGGCGGGCGGTGTGTTTACTAGCGGCGGGCGGCGTGTTTACGAGCGGGAGCGCGGGCAGCGTCGGGAACGCGGAAAGTACGTGTTTCTCCGTCCCTGGTTGTTAAAGGATGGAAAAAGGGGCAGAGAAATACGTACGCGCGGGGGTAAAGTGGTTAAATAGGAGCTATCTGACACAGAGAAGTAGACCAAAAGCACCTCAAAAGCTAGACATCATGCCAAGATCCAAAGAAACTCGGGAACAAATGAGAACAAAAGTAATTGAGATTATCAGTCCAGGAAAAGGTTATAAAGCCATTTCTAAAGCTTTGGGACTCCAGCGAACCACAGTGAGAGCCATTATCCACAAATGGCAAAAACATGGAACAGTGATGAACCTTCCCAGGAGTCGCCGGCCAACCAAAATTACTCCAAGAGCGCAGAGAAAACTCATCCGAGAGGCCACAAAAGACTCCAGGACAACATCTAAAGAACTGCAGGCCTCACTTGCCTCAATTAAGGTCAGTGTTCACGACTTCACCATAAAAAAAAAAAAAACTGGGCAAAAACGGCCTGTTAACGTTTTTTCATGAGCAGAAACATTTAAGTGTGACAAACTTGCAAAAGAATAAGAAATCAGGAAGGGGGCAAATAGTTTTTCACATCACTGTATGTGCTCATCTTTGAATATGTATAAGTTTTGCCTGTGTATACTTTGTATTGACACTACCCATGTGCCTTACTTATTTACAATTGAATAATGTTTATTACGATTCCCCAGTGACTTCACCTTTAGCTCGTCCTAACCTTCAGACATCTGACACCAGCAAGTAAGGGCTACTGAATTTACACAGTGGTGTCAGGTCTGCTAATGCTGAACTGCAAAGCAAGCTGGGACCCAGGAGGAAGAGGGGAAGACAGAAAACAGCAAGTGGTTCCCTGCAAGCCATAACTAAACAATTCTACTTAGAAAGCTGTTTTTTTACTACCAATATGCAGAAACCTGAAAAATCATCATATTCCCAAGCAGGAGCAAATTCAGGACCTGCCATCGATTCTGATTAAATTTCCGCTTTCTTAAAATGGACTTTCCGATTCAATGGAAATCCAATTTTCCAATTTCTGCACATTTCCAAAGAATGTAAATTTTTTTTGATCAATAATGTTAATTGTAATTAAAAAAAAACAAAACAAAAAAAAAAAATAGAATCTGCTTTTTTGTGTGGATGTACACTATAAGTGGAAACAGCATTTCCGATTGGCAACCGTGGTAAGCTTCTGCATTCTCCGATTGGTCTAATACTTCTGAATGGCTTAAAATTACTGCGGTAATTATATATGTCATTTGCAGTTGCTCACACCTTTTTTGTACCTCTTCTTATACCTTTAATAAAAACCCTTTGAATACTAAAATTACTGTGGTAATGTGATTTCCGTGGAAAAATTAGGCATTTTGTGAGCTGCTTTACATTTTCCAAGTCTCCTGATTGGCCTAAAATGACCGTGGTAATTAGGCCTGAACGATTTTAGGAAAATATTGAATTGCACGATTTCTGTCAGAAATTGCGATTTCGATTCGATTCGATTCACAATTTTCTTCAAAAATCAAGCTTTAGCATGTGCCTCATCCAGACTTCCTCTGTGCAAAGGAGGCAGGGCGGAGCTGTGATAAATCTTAAGCCCAAACTCAAATAGACAGGGGGCCAAATCTAAAAAATTAGACCAAGTCAAGGCCAACGGGGGTGGGGAGTTATCATGCCACTGTCCCTTGTTTCCCCATACGGCACGTATTACTGAGGGGGGGGCAGGGGGGGAGAATATATGTCAAGTCACAGAGGCGGTGGGGACAGTTCATGTTAGGCGTGGGATAGGTAGCGTAAAGGTAGGCCGTGGGAGGTGTTGCGCTGATACAAATGCACTCACTGAATTCTGCATCTTGCACTCACAGACACACACACACACTTCATCTTGCAGCACTCACTGATACATACATACATATACACACACGGCTCCATCTTGCAGCACTCACTGATACACACATATACACATCTCCATCTTGCAGCACTCACTGATACATACATATACACACACGGCTCCATCTTGCAGCACTCACTGATACACACATATACACATCTCCATCTTGCAGCACTCACTGATAATCTCATCAGATCGACCTAGATTTTCCAGCATGTCAGATTGATTGAAATCAATCGAAATTGGCCGCAAATCGATTGATTGGTCAATCGATTTGCGATCAATTTTGATCAATCAATCGGCCGCTAATCGGCTCAGTGTATGGGCCCCTTTACTCAAATCTCCCCCATGCTGTGCAGATCCACATGCTCTTCTTCTGTACGGCAATGACAACTTCTGCAAGAGGGAGGGAGGGAATTCTTTCTCTGCTCCCTGCTTGCATGGGAACTGCTAAATAATGGGGAATGAAAAGTCAGACCAGACATTAGCCTAAATAGCTGTTGTCTCTCCTGGTGGTCTGCAGAGCTGGGTTATTAAACAATCAGCGCCGGAGGAAATTAGTGTTTGCCACCTAAGTGAGAGCGAGAGCCTGAGCTGGCTCCTGGGCGGATGACGGAGGAGGAGGAACTAGGCAGAAGGAAAGAAATAGCCTGAGCCGGCTCCTGGGCTGATGACGGAGGAGGGGGAACTAGGCAGAAGGAAAGAAATGGCCTGAGCCGGCTCCTGGGCTGATGACGGAGAAGGAGGAACTAGGCAGAAGGAAAGGTAGAGCCTGAGCCGGCTCCTGGGCTGATGACGGAGGAGGGGGAACTAGGCAGAAGGAAAGATAAATAGCCTGAGCCGACTCCTGGGCTGATGACGGAGGAGGGGGAACTAGGCATAAGGAAAGGTAGAGCCTGAGCTGGCTCCTGGGCTGATGACGGAGGAGGAGGAACTAGGCATAAGGAAAGGTAGAGCCTGAGCTGGCTCCTGGGCTGATGACGGAGGAGGAGGAGAGTAAACTAGGCAGAAGGAAAGAGAGAGCCTGAGCCAGCTCCTAGGCTGATGACGGAGGAGGAGGAGGGGGAACTAGGCAGAAGGAAAGGTAGAGCCTGAGCCGGCTCCTGGGCTGATGACGGAGAAGGGGGAACTAGGCAGAAGGAAAGATAGAGAGCCTGAGCCGACTCCTGGGCTGATGACGGAGGAGGAGGAGGGGGAACTAGGCAGAAGGAAAGATAAGCTGCCGCAGGGAGTCAGTGAGAGCCGCTATTTGAACACAGAGCTGTACACAGCAGGAGGGCGCAGGTCCGGCGGAATATCGTCAAAAGCCGCCACTGTGGCAATCACGGAATCGTTGTTTCCGTGATTTCGATATCTAAATCGAAATCACGATAAATCGTTCAGGCCTACTGGTAATCCTATTTCAGCTGCAAAATTCTGCATCCTCTGATTGGTCCAATGCTCTGTGATTAGGCTAAAAATTCAGAATAATGAAGTATTTCCGTGGAATTCAGTTTTCCGCAAGCCGATTTCCACCACCGTAAGCCCATTTCCGATCGAAAACTTGGAAATCAGCATTGCTCTGAAGTTTTTCAACCATCCCTACTGCCTGTTGGCTGCACACAGAGTCCCTCCTCTTAGATGGCATTAAACCCATTTTCATAGGTTGCTCCTACTTCCCTCCCTTATGATTGGAATAAGCAGATGGAAGAGTGTATGTGACGAGCACTGCAGAATACCAACCTTGAAGCCAAAGAGTAGATGGCACTTGCAGATGAAGAGGGTTTTACTTTGGAACTATCCACATCAAGCCCTGACAGCATCTCTACACTGGCACTCTACAAAGGAAGAAAAGGAAGAATAATGGCGTCAAGAAACACTACAAAAGAATAAGGAAAACAAATGGTATTGGAACCTCATATTTTATATTAAAGACATAATGTAGTGACAGTGGAATGCAGTACATTATTCAGGCTGCCCACTTTAAAGAGGAACTGCAGTGAAAATAATGTAATAAAAAAAAGTGCTTCATTTTTACAATAATTATGTATAAATGATTTAGTTAGTGTTGGCTCATTGTAAAATCTTTTAAATCCCTGATTTATATTCTGACATTTATCACATGGTGACATTTTTACTGTTGGCAAGTGATGTAGCTGCTGCTTGTTGTTTTGGAAACAGCTGTAAACCGCTATTTGCCACAATATAACAGGGTTCACAGACTGGAAACTGCCAGTAGTACCTCGGTACTCAGAGCTTCTTGTGGGAGGGGTTTCACCACAATATCAGTCATACAGCGCCCCCTGATGGTCTGTTTGTGAAAAGGAATAGATCTCTCATGTAAAAGGGGTATCAGCTACTGATTGGGATTAAGTTCAATTCTTGGTCGGAGTTTATCTTTAAAAAAGGTAATTTTCCTATTCCTCAGCATCAGAAACACTTCTTACATCTATAAATTGCTGTATATTGCTATGTAACGCTGCCCTCCCAGTGATGCTTAGCCTAGGCTGTTTAATTATGCAGCATTCTCCTCCCAGAACATTCCGGGAGACCCGGCATTATTTTCACTGGTTTCAGAATTATCAGAAACATACATTACGCAAAGCTGCAGCAGACAAGACTAAAGATGTCGCCACCTGTGATAAATTAGGGTGAAGAAAGATTTTACAATGGGCAAACACTAACTGAATCATTTTTAAATATTGTAAAAAAATAAGCAATTTTGTTACGTTATTTTTACTACAGTTCCTCTTTAATTTGCTAACCTACACTGCATACACATGCTTGTCTTCTGCAACCTACATTAAAGAAAGTTCTGCTTAGGGGACTCTGTTGTGTACAATACTTACTGTTGCAGCATTATCCAGACTCAGTGTGCTACCATGGCGATCTTTTCTCTCATCAAGGTGTGAAGGTAAACTGAATGGCAGTGAATGTCTGTTCGTAAGGTCCTTTCCTCCGCTCCATGGATCACTGGATGCCTGGCTGGGTGGGGGAGCTTTGGGCGTAGAGCGAGCAAGCCATGGGTCTGTAGGACGATTTGCTGGCAATGGGAGTGGTTTATCTGCAGGAGTAGAGGGAAGAGGTCTTCTCTGAGGTCTGTTGTCACCTGGGACAAGATGTGGTCTATCAGGTGGTGGAGGTGGTGGGAGATCTCGCAGTGTTGGAGGAACAGGCAATGGTTTGTCCTTGTGATGTAAACTACTGGGAGCCTGAATGGCAAAGAGAGCAAAAATTAATATAACAGTTCCAATCAATGATTGTTTAGCATTCTGCATTAATAAAGAATCAACGCGTCACCTTGTTGCTGGCTGATGGACTAGAAGTTCCTGGATTATTCTGACCCCTTTGATGTAGCAAGTCTAAACGTGGGGGTACAGGTGGGAGGGCAGCCTGGGGGGCAGCGGACAGTGGTGAAGGCGGTCTTTCAATCTAAGAAAATATAAAATTTTACAATTTTGATAATGTTATAGTTAATTTCCCATGAACTGGTCATCCCACAATTTAAACGACACCTGAATTGAAAGGGATATGGAGGTTGCCATATTTATTTCCTTTGAAGAGAATCTGTAACGTTAAAACGTCCCCTGGGGGGTACTCACCTCGGGTGGGCTAAGCCTCAGGATCCTAATGAGGCTTTCCACGCCGTCCTCCGTCCCTCAGGGGTCTTGCTGCAGCCCTCCGTACAGCGGTGACGTCAATATTTACCTTCCCGGCTCCAGCGCAGGCGCTCTGACGGCTGTCGGCTCCAAAGTAGGCGGAAATACCCGATCGCCGTCGGGTCTGCTCTACTGCGCAGGCGCAAGTCTCCGGCGCCTGCGCAGTAGAGCGGACCCGACTCAGATTGGGTATTTCAATCTACTTCGGAGCCGAAAGCAGCCACAGCGCCCCCACTGGAGCCTGCAAAGGTAAATATTGAATTGACAGTCGGGTCTGTCGGCGGCTGTTCGGAGGGCTGCAGCGAGACCCCCGTGGGACAGAGGACGGCGTGGGAAGCCTCATTAGGATCCCGAGGCTTCCCCCACCCGAGGTGAGTACCCCCCAGGGGATATTTTTGATGTTACAATGTCTCTTTAAACAATGCACATTGCCTGGCTGTCCTGCTGATCCTCTGCCTCTAATACCTTTAGCCACTGACGCTGAATAAGCATATGCAGATCAGAGGTTTCTGACTGAAGTTTGACTGGATTTGCCGCATTCTAGTTTTATGTGTGTAATTCAGACACTACTGATGCATGAAAGATCAGCAGGGCAGCCAGGCAGCTGGTATTGTTTAAAGAGAACCCGAGGTGGGTTTGAAGAATATTATCTGCATACAGAGGCTGGATCTGCCTATACAGCCCAGCCTCTGTTGCTATCCCAAACCCCCCTAAGGTCCCCCTGCACTCTGCAATCCCTCATAAATCACAGCCACGCTGCTGACAAACAGCTTGTCAGAGCTGGCTGTGTTTATCTCTATAGTGTCAGTCTGCTGCTCTTCCCGCCTCCTGCAGAACTCCAGTCCCCGCCTGCATCCCTTCCCTCCCTGCTGATTGGAGGGAAGGGACGGGGGCAGGGACCGGAGCTATGCAGGAGGCGGGGGAGCAGCTGAGACTGACACTACAGATGTAAACACAGCCTCACAGCACGACTGTGATTTATGAGGGATTGCAGAGTGCAGGGGGACCTTAGTGGGGTTTGGGATAGCAACAGAGGCTGGGCTGTATAGGCAGATCCAGCCTCTGTATGCAGATAACATTCTTTAAACACACCTCGGGTTCTCTTTAAAAGGAAATCATACTCCTCTCACTTCAGTTGTCATGCAGTTTTGGGCAGCTCAGTGCTATAACATTAAAAGTAATCTGAAAAGACTAAAGTGAGAAAAGGAATTCAGAGACTGAACTGAATACAAGAAATGGAGACATGTTGGCCCTAATAAACCGAAGTTGGTAAATTCAACAATCCCAGACTGGATTCTTTACAAATTGTCCATTAGGAAGCAGAAGTTTGCAACACCTACCTGCGTCATATCAGATTATGGTGCAGGTAGTAAAAGTTTAGTGACAAATCATACAACTATACATCTAAGTTGTCCTGAATGTTTTTTTAAAGTTCAGTACAGGTGTGTTTAGGTTACTGTTCTTCCACAACTGCTATTTTACTCACTTTTTATCAAACTTCACTATGATCTGATATGATCGGCGCAAGATAAGCAAACATTTGCCACCAAACATTTAAAAGAACCCAGTCCAGGTTTGCTGGCTCTCCAATAGAGAGGATTAATGAACTGCATATTTTTCCAACAAGGCATAGTGTATGAAGATTGGAATTGGACCACACAGTTGCTGCCAATTTGGGTCCAATTTCAAGCTGAAAACTAATTGCAACTAATTTGGCGTTCAAAGTTAGCATCTCACGGACAAACTCTACTCTCCTGCTTTGGTAAACCAGCACCATAATGTCTGTGACAATTCCACCGGGCACAGCAGAGGAAGATCAGATAACCCTATCTTCAGCGCATTCATCTAAAAACAGAACAGGGAATGGTGGGCGCTGGACTCATCTGCTCTAGCTAATTTTATTAAACTATTCCCCTCACACCAGATTTACCTGTCTCGATCTTCAGCAATACAGCAAAGACAAGCAGCCTGCTTAGCAACGTAAAATAAATGATCTTGTTTGAGATAGTGCACTGCTTTTGACCTCAGTTGACAGATCTCATTGTGCTGTACATTTTTGGAATGCTTTGGTGTCTGCTATCAGAAACTGAAAGCAGAAGTCCTCTGTTATTGCCTCACACTGCCCCCTAGTGACAAGTGGCCATAAATACACATTACAGCAGTAATAATTAGCAAGGAAATGTAACAAAGAAGAAATAAAAAATGTGTTAAAATAAACTGGCCTGGAGCACTTGGAAGCCTCTAAATAAATTGGCTGCTAAAGGGTTAAGCTAGCCCTACAGAAATGTTGGAAAGCATGAATTATCTGCCACAAACCTTGCAACCGGCTAACATGAAGAGTGAATCATTTCCACTATCATCGTCGTCATCTTCATAGCAAGGGGAAGGTGCTCCATCTAGACACTGCCGCAGCATTTCTGCCATGCCACCACCTCTGGGATCAAAGGGATCCACAACAATAGGCTCGGTTCCTTTTATTTCACATCGGCAGAATGGACAACCTTGACCCTCTGATTCCTAGACAGGAGAAAAAAAATGTGCTAAATAAGTCCACTACAGCTGTGACATACATTCTGCAGCACGATTTGGAGGGACAACGCCATAAGGAGAAACTGACCTGCCAAGATGTGAGGCACAAAGTGCACATTAGGTGTCCGCAGGGTTCAATCTTCACATCCTTATCGTTTTCAGCACATATCTTGCAGAGCTGGAAAGTGGAGCCCATTTCACAATACAGCTCATATTGCTCCTGGAGAAGAGGAGAAAGTAATGAGGCAATTTACAATGTGAACAAATGTTTGCATTTTAGATTAGTTAGAACAATTGTATTCTCAACCAGGCTGTCAAAACTGAAGGAAAAAACAAAATAAGTTTACATATTGCCATGTTTACAAAATGGGGGCTTGTTACTAGGCTTTTGTTTGACATTTTCAGCAGAACTAAACCATCGAAATATGGTTGTTGCTGACAATTTACTACTTTTCAAGCAGCGGATCGGTACTTTAGCTTATTTACAGTACAGCTATACAAAATGTGATATCTATCTATCTATACACACATGGCACATAAGAGTCACTCGAACCAAAGTCAAATAACATCCACTATGCAGGTGTTACCAATAACTGTGTGTTAAGGGACTCCGAGCAGTGCCTGTGGGTATGCCTTTAAGCATACCCACAATTAATTATATCCTTACACCTACCAGCATGATGTTTAATTATATCCCACTGGGTCCCGTGTATTTCATTGCATTGCACTGAATGGAGCTGCCGACACCGGGGAAAGTGTCGTCCTGTGTAATACAATGGTGAATAAGGAATCCAAGATGGCGGCCTCAAAATAGCGAAAACTAAAGGCGTAGGGTGGCGGTTTATATATCATTGGAAAGAGGAGAAAGAGCTTCAAAATGGTATGCATCTTTCCATAGTTACTGCACTGCTCGGAGTCCCTTTAAGTTGATGATGAATGGTGCCAAAGGCTGTCTGTGTAATCAGCTGTCAGACCAAAACCAGGGGAATTAAAACTCATTTGAGGCCGATGAATCCAAACTTCAGAAACAAAGAGGTCTGCCTTAAAATCTATATAGAAAGGAGAGGTTCAGAAACTGCTTATAATTGTTGACAATTGTGGAGAAGGCAGGCCATGCTTTATGATAAAATACATAAGCAGTCATTATAATACTGTAGCAGGAAATTCTGTCTCTACTGCTCTTCCAAAGCAAACTGCAAGCAACGGAAGAAATTGAATTAAAAATTAATTGCTGAAATTGATTGCTTAGGAGAACGCTTAGGGCTCGTTTCCAATATTGTGGTGCGGAATCGCCTGGATTCCACCTCTGATGAAATCGCATGTGGATGCGATTCTACATGCGTTTTTTGCCACGAATTCGCATGCGAATTCGCATAGGCGAGGGTATATGCGATTTTAACCATGTCACTGCCTGTGTGAATTTACATTGCTACCTATGCGAATTCGCGGCAAAAAATGCATGGGGAAAACGCATGCGATTTCCCTATTAAATACATTGCATGCGATTTGCATGCATTCCACTCGCAGGCGAATTCTGCGGCTCTTTTGTGCGTTTTTCATCGCTGAAAAAAACGCACCTCAACAGCGCTAGAGTGGAAACAGGCCCATCCACTTGCATTACATGTGCGAATCCGCATGCGTTGGACGCATGCGGCTTCGCGATAGTGGAAACGAGCCCTTAGAGGACGCACTAGGGTTAGTGATCACAATAGATCACAACTGTAGCTTAACTGGGGCTTCTCTTGTCTTTTGAGTACCTTGCCACAGCTCTGGTGCTCTCCGTTGTCACGCTGGTCACCCGTGAAGCACGATGACCCATCGGCGGGTTATCTCTTCCACACATGAGCGGGCACGCATGGCTGGGCCTGTACTGCGCCGGCGCAGAACGTCCCCTAGGAAATGCGCAGAAGAGCCAACTTGCCAACAGATCGCCAGGTTTCACTGGCGGCCAGTGGGACAGCGGGGAGCACCGGAGCTGTGGCGAGGGACTCAGAAGACATCTAGGGGCTGGGAGAAGCCCCACGTAAGTAATTGCTAATCCTGTTCTACCTCGTGAGTCCTTTAAGGAGAACTCATGGAGTAGCAGGTGATCAGTTTAATCAGCTGAGAGATTTGTACGGCTTTGATTTGCTGGTCATAATCATGTGCCAAACCAGGAAGTCATTGCAGCAAATCAGAATCTTACAAACCTATCAGATGATCAAACTAAACATTTGTAAGGCTCTGATTTGCTGGTCATGATCATGTGCTAAACCAGGAAGTCTTCGCATCAGCTGATCAAACCGATCACATGTTTCTCCAGTTCTCCTAAACATTGCCAACCCTAGTTATCACCCCTGTCATGAAGCCCTGGTTTCTTATGCTACCAAAAAACAGCTGTACGGTACCAGAGACTCGCTTTGCTGCATAAGAACTAAAGCCACCAGGGACACTGTACTGACACTAGTCATAAAAATAAGTGTATGACTAGAACAGGGAGCCTTCCCGAGTACTCTCTGAACCTTAAGCACAAACTGGGGTTAGTGGAAGACTCTACTATTCCAATCAGTGCCACTGCATTTACTTGAATTTACTAAACTGGTGCCAACAGTGGGATACCACCACCGATTAGCACTACGCAAGATACCAGGTCACTACAGCAATGTGCACATCAGGCCTCATCTCTCTAAACAGCTGCAACCTAAGCAGCTGAAAGTCAATGTTACATAAAGTCATGTATATGTGGTAATGTACAAGCTGAATCAATATAACTGATACTACCAGAACGGATACAGTGCACTTTACAGAGCATAGTTTTGTCATTAGCTGTCCCTCAGGGGGGTTCAGAATCTAATCAGCCAGATAGCACACTGGTAAGGCTGTTGCCTTCGATGTTTTTGACCAGAGTTCGCATCCCAACTAAAGCCAGTACGTAAAACAGTAAGGAGTCTGTAGGCAAGGCTCTCTAAAGATACTGGTTGGCCATGGAGCGCATACTAAGTAGTTTCAGCCCTGAAGTACTTTGAGTCTGCCAGGAGAAATGCGTGATATAAATGTTGTGTCTTGTCTAATCTTCTTTACCATAGTCATGGTCCCGAACATAGCCTAAGGCCAATTTCGGAGGAAGCCAAGTAACTTATCAGTTTGTTTTTGGAATATAAGGGAAACCCTGATGGCCTGGAGAAACTCCATGCAAACATGAGTAGAACATACAAAACTCCATGTCGATAGTGCCCTGACCCATATTGGAACTGGGGACTCAGCACCGCAAAGAGAGCGCTACCCACTACACCAGGGATCAGGAACCTTTTTGGCTGAGAGCCATAAACGCCACGTATTTTAAAATGTAATTCTGTAAGAGCCATACAATATGTTTCGAACTGGCACCGTGTGCATGCGCAGCAGTGGGCTCACCTCCCTGTTGCCATGGTTATTTGTATACAGTTGATCCTCCGGGCAGCGGAAGAGTCAGACACGTCTTCAGCAACATCAGCAATTTCCCCGAGAGACAGACAGGAGAAATACCGACTAACAGCTTATACAATTAGCTAGCTGACTTGGGGGTTGATTCACTTTGTAGGACGAGATCCCCGCACTTTGGCCCAATAGGCTGCCTGTCAAGTGACAGGCAGCCTATTGGGCCAATCAAAGTGCAGGGACCTCGCCCTACAAAGTCACTGGACCTGACAGGATCCAGGGTGGGACAAATGGAGCGGCCGTTAGTTTTGAGGAAAGCGCGAGTAAGTTAGTAGTGTACGCTACAGCAGTAGCATGCCTACTTTGAAAATTTTTACTTGTGCTGCCACACTAAGCTGCGCTGCTTGAGCACTGTAGCTTAGTGAATCAACCCCTAACTGTGAGCCAGATGTGGCCATCAAGAGAGCCACATCTGGCTCCCGAGCCATAAGTTCCCTACCCTGCACTACAGTATCGAAAAAAAATACACAAAGCTCTGAACATTTGGTTTCTGTTCCTTCGTGGTTGGGTAGCCTAAATAAAACCACTCCTTGTGCTATAGAAACTCATTTTACTTCTGTGTCTTAGTTGATTCCAGTTCCCTAATGAAAATTTTGAAATCAGCTGAACAGACAGCCATGTAAAGGATGTAACCAAATGAAGAAAGGTTTGAAAAAGAGAGAAACAAAGCAATGCAGAAGATGGAAGGATCAAGCTGAAGATCTCTTAGAATTCAGACACACTATCTCAATTGAACTATAAACACATGACCGCCTGTGTTGCTTTCTGTTGCAGTTCAACTATACTGATTGGGGCAATGCTGCGCTGCTCATGGAAATGCACAGTGCATATGTTTGCCCATCGGACATTACAACCTATGCAATGTCTAATGTTCCTGTATACTGCACACAGAGGCATTGCTGGAATCAGCTCAGCACCTTGAAAGTGTGCTCAGTCGCGTTAAGTGGATAAGATATAAAATGTGGGGTGATCACTCAGGGCTGTGGAGTTGGTACAAAAATCTTCCGACTCCTCAGTTTATGAAACCACGACTCCGACTACAGGTACCCAAAATGGCTCCGACTCCTAATGCTACATACACACTTGAGATAAAAGTCTGTGGAAAAGGCAAGATCACAGACCAATTTTACCCAATTCCATGTAGTATGAGAGCCATACCTACACAGTCTATTCTATGGAGCTGAACTCCTCATCCGATAAAAATCTTTGCGAGATCTTGCACACAAAGATGCTGTACACATTCAAAAGATCAGTATTTGCAAAAGATCTGTTCCTGCAAAAGATCCGTTCCTGCAAAATGCATTCATAGTCTATGATATCTGCAGATCCTCATACACACCTTGTTTAACGGACATTCATCTGCAGATCAGATCCACCAGGATGGATCTTCAGATCTGCAGATGATTGTCAGATATGCAGATGAATTTCTGTTAAACAAGGTGTGTATGAAGATCTGCAGATATCAGACTATGAATGCATTTTGCAGGAACGGATCTTTTGCGGGAACAGATCTTTTGCAGATACTGATCTGTTGCATGTGTACAGCATCTTTGTGTGCAGCATCTTGCAAAGATTTTCATCTGATGGGGAGTTCAGCTCCATAGAATAGACTGTAGGTGTGGCTCTCATACTACATGGAAGGGGGTAAAATTGGTCTGTGATCTTTCATTTTCCAAAGACTTATCTCAAGTGTGTACGTAGCATTAATCTAATACTTAACAGGGCTGTGGATTTTGTACAAAAATTATCCGACTCCCGACTCCTCAGTGTATGAAATCAACGACTGACTCCAACTCATACTCCGGGTGCCCAAAATTGCCCCAACTCCGACTCCAACTCCACAGCCCTGTCATCACTAATGGTTCCCTAATGCTGGGAATATGCGGGCCGATTCTGGCGCTAGATTCTGTGCCTGATCGTTTTGCCCGCTTGATTCTCTTATCCTCTGCTTGTTTTTCTTATCTTTTTTTCAATCCACTTTAATAAGAAATCGAGCGGCAAAACAATCGACCGGTGATCAGAAATGTCGGAAATTATCTATCGAGCCATCCTAATGGCTCAAAATCGAGCCGTGTATTCCCAGCATTACATAACATACATTAACAATTCCCCCTCGGAATTCCTTTTATTACATTATAAGGTAATGAAGTCTTCCCCCTATTTCTCCAAACATTGCAGAGTTTTGGGCAACTCTTCAGGTGGCTCCTAGAATCGCAAACACACAACAATCTCATGCGTTTTGAAGATGTATGAATTCCTAGGCTGTCTTTATGATTGTTGTATTTCTACAACCGTTCTGATTATTGAGCAACTGCCAATATATGATTCTAATACTGGAGGGCCCAGAGCAAACCCAATGAGAACACACAAACTTAGGCCCCATTCACACTTGAGAGGTTTGCCGGTGATTTCGGCAAAACGCTCAAACGCTAGCGCTTTTGAAAGCGCTAGTGTAATAAAACCCTATGGGCCCATTCTTACTTGGGCGATTTGCGCTAATCGCCGCAAATCGCCCAAAATCGTGAAACACGTAGCCTGCACCATTTTCAGGCGATTTCCCAGCGATCACATTTCAGTGCTATAGAAGCGCAAAACGCGATCGCGGAGAAATCACTGCACTCTCCAGTGATTTTTCCGCGTAAAAAAAAAAAATCACTCCCGCAAAACGCCAGCAAAAATCGCTGGCGTTTTGCACTTTTAAGTGTGAATGGAGCCTTAATGCAGATAGTGTTTTTGTTGTGATTCAAGCCTGGGAAACAGCAGTTCTATCCATTACTCCACCGTCACTTGCATAAGGTGCCATAGGGGGCAAGGTGGAGCAACCGATAGCGCTGTGTGAACCTGAAACAATCACAAAAGGAAGGAAAAGGCAAAACGGATGTTTACCTGCCAAGAGGTGCAACATAGCAGGCTCTTCCACTTCCCCAGCACTAGTATTTGTTCTGAATGAAGCAGATCTGTGCAGAATTTACCAGTCATTGAACTGGTAAGCAATGAATAGAACCCCAGTTGTTTGTATGTGTCCTGGCAAACAGACTTGTGCTACCGCCAGACTGAGAACCTGTCTGAACACATTCCTCCGGGACACTTAGTCATTACATACAGGGGCTTGTTGGTTCCGCCATATTACAGCCAAAGAACCTCAATAATATGGCAACCGTGCTAATTGAATTGTCAAAGTAGCTCTGAAGTGTTCTAAAAGTGAAATAGTTACCTTGGTAGTGGAACACCTCAGGATAATCTAAAAGCGACACGCATCTTCTTACACCCCCTATCTAGAGGCTTCCCACTACTGAGCGGTTTACTTTTATAATGCTTCAGGACTACTTTCATCAAAAACAAATGGAGCCCAATCCTGCTGTGTAAAGGCGATCCAAGACAACAGCAAATCTGTTATTTAGCAAAGCTAGCTAATGATACAATGAAAACAAGCACACTCAACTCATAGACCACAATGGTAAATTAGACTTGAGATGCTCCGTGTGTGTCTTTAACGGGGAACTTCAGCCTAAACAAACATACTGTCATTAAGTTATATTAGTTATGTTAATTAGAATAGATTGGTAATATAATCTCTTACTCACCCTGTTTTAAAAGAACAGGCAAAGGTTTGTGATTTATGGGGGCTGCCATCTTTGTCATGGGGCAGCCATCTTTTTGGTTGAAAGGAGGAGACGGGGAGCATGAGACACAGTTCCAACTGTCCTGTGTCCTGATAACCCCTCCCAGCTGCATGCGCTAGGCTTCAAATGTCAAATTCAAAAATGTAAGAACATTTTTTTTGCATCAAAACAGCAGAATGAGAGCAACAACATCAGAAATCCCATCATGCTTTGCACAGCATCAGGGGAAAAATGCCCGGGCAGTTTTATGTGCATCTAAAAATGAGGCTTGTATAAGAGAAACAAAGTTCTGATGCTGTGAAACTGTTAAAGAAACACCAGGCCTTTTCAGTGCTGCTGAGTCGATTTTTAGTCTGCAGGCTGACTTTAACAAGCTCTGTACAGACACAAGGCTAGGCTGCAGCCTGAGAAACAGGGCGGACCAATAGCAAGCTCCTCCTGGCAAGCAGGGTAAGTAACACTACAACACGCCTGTCCATCACTCAATCGTCAGTATCATTTAGAAATCCAGCATGTCAGATCACTAAATGTCAAGAGGGGAAGATCTTGTACAAACACTACACTGCCTGTCCAGACGGCGGTGGAAAGCCAGTCAGGGGAGTTCCCTCTAACGTGTGTACAAGCCTTTTTGGTGCACCAAAAGGACAAAGGAAGGCATCACACCTAGCTAGAGGTCACTGACAAAAACCACATATGAACATCCTCACTGCACAAGCAGCTAGAAACTGAGGGGGGGAAAAAATGAAATGAAAGCACACCTGGAAGGAGTGATATACATATACATCTCATATAGTGGTATGTATACGTCCCTATAAACACCTCTAGAGATGTGTCCGGAAGTGAGCTGACATACCGCTATATGCGATTTTCCATTTCATAGCCTTTCAGGTGTGCTTTAAGGTGTACCCGAGATGGGTTTCCTTGGTGTATTTATACTTACCTGGGCTTCCAATTGCCCCATGAGGTATGTGGGTTCCCTCGTCATCCCCTCCGGCTGCTCCATTCTCTTGTAATCCTCCCCAACCCCACTCCCCGTAATCTGGCCTGTCGTTGCCAGTCAAGTGCTTCAGTGTATGCATGGCCCAGCCGCGCATGCACCCCACCGCTCTCCTGTGCGCGGAAGCGCTCTGCACAGAATGCTACCAACAGGAGCACGACGGGGGTGCATGCATGGCCGAGCTGTGAATGTGCAGAAGAGCACGGCTGGCCAGAAGAGAACAGAGGGGATCTAGATAACGGTGAGGGACCACACGCACCTCAAGGGGCTGGAGGAAGCCCCAGGTAAGTATAAATACACCAACGAAACCCATCGCAGGTTATCTTCTAAAACCTCTGAAGTGACAAAGTCTTTCTGCTTAACACTCTGAAAAGGAGGAGCCAAATCTCTATTTTTGTTCTTGAAGACATGTTTAGCATTACCTAAGGAGCAGTTTTACCTGAGTAACTTTGATGTGGTCCTGAGGGGTGGGCTCACAGAGGCCTGTCAGATCTGGATTCTGATTCCGACCATCAGGAAAGAGGTAGCTGTAAACAGAGATAGAAATAGCAGCAGGGTATGAGATACAACCATATTTAAGAGCAGGAATGCAGAATTACTATGATCTATGTAAAAAGGCATTTCCTGCATACTAGCCTAATGTGAATGTACATCATAAAAAGACATTACTGATTCGTTTAAAGCTGAACACTAGGGAAAACTAAATGTAATGCTCAAAATATGGCTATCATCTGTGTTAAAGTAAAAACAAATCTTGCAGATTTCTATACCTAAGTGCATGCCGATAGTCATCCTCTGCAGCTGCAATGCTATGCATGCTGGCAGATGTACTGTGCTGCCCATAATTATTCACATGCCTGGCAAATTTTGACTAAGTCACTTTTATTCAACCAGCAAGTAATTTTTTGATGGGAAATTACATAGGTGTCTCCCAAAAGATAATAAGACTATGTACACAAAGCATTATTGTGGGGAAAAAACTACGGTAATTCTCAACTTTTATTTACATTTGAGCAAAAAGTATCCAGTCCAAAATGTATACCCTTCTTAAGCGATAGAAAAGCCTTTATTGACTTTACAGCAATGAAACGCTTCCTATAATTGCAGACCAGCTTTGTGCATGTCTCCACGGGTATTTTTGCCCATTTATCTTCAAAAATTAGCTCCCTATCTTTTGGGGAGCCTTAAACCCAAATACCACCATCCCCAATGTCAAACGTGGTGTTGGGAATCTAATGCTTTGGGGGTGTTTTTCAGCCAATGGACCAGGGAACCTAATCACAGTAAATGGCACCATGAAAAAAGAGCAATACCTGAGGATTCTTAAAAGCAACATCAATCAGTCTGCAGAGAAACTTGGGCACCAGTGGACATTTGGGCATGACAATGACCCAAAACACACTGCAAAAGTGGTAATGAAATGGTTAGCAGACGACAACATTAACATTTTGGAATGGCCCAGCCAGAGTCCTGACTTGAATCCAATTGATAATCTGTGGAGGGAGCTAAAGATCAGGGTGATGGCAAGAAGACCCTCCAACCTGAAAGATTTGGAGCTCATTGCTAAAGATGAATGCGCAAAAATACCTGTGGAGAAATGCAAAAAAGCTGGTCTGCAATTATAGGAATCATTTGATTGCTGTAAGAGCCAATAAAAGCTTTTCTATTGATTATTGAGAAGGGTATGAATAATGTTGGACTGAACACTTTTTGCTCAAATGTAAATAAAAGCTGTGAAATGTTTTTTCCCCACAATGATGCCTTTTTAGGGGCCACTTATATGAGCAGGTGGGGAAATACCGCCCCTCCTCGGTACCTTGTGGACTTGGCTTGTTGGTTGTAGCTCCAGGAAAAATCCAGTGTGTGTGTTGTGTGTGTGTTGTGTGTGTGTTAAATATAGGACTAACAACGTGGGTAGGAAGAAAGACTAGGTCCTACCATGAATGAGGACCTCTCACGTGTATGCTGGTTTGAGCCCTTTAGAGACACCTTCTTTCAGGGCATAAGCCGCTTTCCTCAGGTCGATTGCTGTGCCTTTAGGAGAGGTTCTGTCAGCCTTGGGCTGACAGACTACCATGCTACCATACACGCGAGAGGTCCCCATTTAAGGTAGGATCTATTCTTTCATTGGTGTTGCAAGTCCAATATTTTTTTTTATATACAGCTTCTTTGTCTGGGCACCTCCTACTTTGCTCTTACATCTCCCGGCATGCATTGCAGGTCCCCTGCATCATGCATTGCAGCTGCTGGGAACAAAATATATTGCTACGGCAGCACCATGAGAGAGAAGTTATAGCATATAATTGTAGCACATAAGAGCTCACAGGTGCTCGGTATACTTTATATGTTCCTTGTAGGCTTGGGAAGCAAAGCAGACACAATAACACTGACTCATCCCAGGAACTGCTGAAAAGGTCCTCACTAGAAACTGCATCATGGGTAGCTTGCACTATACAGTGTTTGAGGAAAAGATTCTAAATTTAGACTGCAACTAAGTGATGTGTAACGTTCTTAACCTTTGAGTTCAACAGCAAGCCAAGCGTACAGGTGTGAACAGAGAAGCAAAAAAGGTTGCTCTTACAATCCTTCCCGGAATCCATCGATCAGAGCCTGGAAGAGTGGTTTATTGTGAGGGATGGTCTGTAAAATGTTTCCGTCCCCTGTAACATATCCAATCGCCCACTGACCAAGTCGAGTGCAGCTCAGACGAAAAATGTAACTGAAAGGAGAAACAATGAGAAATGTAAAAATAGGCATGACTAAATGTCTGCCATGTAATCTATAGTGGTGGGTTTGCTTATTCTTTACACTTAAAGGACATCAAGGTGAAAATAAACTGATGAAAAAAACTATTGCATCTATCTTCCTCCTGAAAATTAACTTTTTAGATATCCCAGTTTTATTTTATATTTAAAACTAGTTTTTACTGTTTCAACGTCTCTGCTCAATGGCTCCTTCATTGAAGTATGCCAGAGCTCAAATCTATGAATTATTGACTCAATTTATCTCTTCCCTGCTCTCAGAAGCCATTTACTGACAGGAAAGTGTTTTATGTCTTTAATTACTTATCAGTGAGGGTTATGCTATAGTCTACCCCAGTCCGACCTGGACAGAAACTGTAACTCCATACCTGATGTTTAACTCTTTCAGGCAGAGAAAGAAAAAAGGAGCACAGCCAAGTTATTTGTGTGTTTGGCACTATACATACACATGTCTATCTTATGTCACCTCAGTTTTCCTTTAATGGTTTCTGATGATCGAACAAATTTAGCTTAGTACAAAATAAGGAAGATGAGCAGAACAGAGGAGCTGCACACACACTGCATTCAGGGCTCGTTTCCACTGTTGCGGTGCGGAATCGCCTGGATTCCACCGCAGAAGAAATCGCATGCGGCTGCGTTTCCGCCTGCGGATTTAGCCGCAATTTCGCATGCGATTTCGCATGGCAAGGAGCCAGGCGAATTTAACCATGTCACTGCCTGAGTAAAGCTCCATAGCAAACCATGCGAAATCGCACGCGAAATCGCGGGGAAATCCGCATGACAAAGCCGCATGCGATTTCCCTATTAAATGGATTAGCGGCGATTCGCCCGCATTCCTCCCGCACGCGAAATCTGACGGCTCTGGCGTGCAGATTTCTGCCGCACCGAAAAACGCTCCCGCCGCCGCACAAGTGGAAACAGCCTCATCATCATTGACTATGCGAATCCGCATGCAGTGCCAGCATGCGGATTCGCTATAGTGGAAACGAGCCCTTAGGGGAAGGGAGATTTATAGACTCTGGGGAGCAGCACTTCCTTCAACATTATATTCCCCCCCCCCCCCCTAAGTTTGTAAATGAGTGTTTTTTCCCAAATTAGACTTTGGGTTGGCCTGTTTATACTTTAGGTCATCTTGCTCATAAGGATACGGCTTATGTTAGGTATATTATGTGACGACTATTGTTCTCGTCAAATGAGCGTTTTGCACGTGCGCAGTTTAAGTCTTTGTGAACTACACAAGCTCAGAATTCTTCCGGCGACAGGAGTGCGATCGAGATAGGCGTGTGGACATTTCCGAACTGTAGCTCATAAAGAAAGCAGAGGTCGGCGTTCTTTCAGAGGGGGCTAGCGGCACACTGGATGGCACTGGAACTACACCGAGGGGCTGAAAGAAGAACATCGGCACACTGGATGGCACTGGAACTACACCGAGGGGCTGAAAGAAGAACATCTAATCTTGCTTAGATGTCTTTTAAAGTTCCACAATTACTAACAAGACTTCCCTTTTATTTCTGCATTCAATTCTGTTAATCTTTAGGCTACGTAATGGATTTGAATTAGTAAAAATGCATTTAAGTGTCTAGAAAATCAGACGTATATTAAAAAAAATTAAAAACAAATAAAAATTCAAAGTGAAGTCTGGGGGCAGGAAGTCTCATTTTTAGAAGCTGATGCGTCATGCGAAATAAATAGAGGAAGCCAGTGGTAAAAATAGCTCTCTTGCAAGAATTGTCATCAGGAAAGTCAGAAAACGCGACCCACATTATCTCATCCAGGTGGGCGATTTACAAATATTTTTTTCCATGTAGATCCTAACCACCACCCTTATATTTCCAAAATGAAACTATGCATTACGAGTTTTTTTTATTATTAATAGCATTTAAAAATAAATAAGTTTCTTATACACTCCAGCTGCATATGAGATATTTTGTGGACAAAGTAATTAGCATATTATTCTAGCTCAAATGCTGGCCACTTTAGTCTCATTTAGGGCCCTTTTCCACTAGCTATCACTAGCGTTCACGCTGAACGCTAGCGATTGCTGAATCGCAAAGTGCAGGAAAGTTCCGGCGCTTGCGTTCACGATTTTGCTATGCACTGTAGTGCATAGCAAAATCGCGGCAAATTTCGCTCCCTGGCGCGATCGCGTTTGAGGCAAAAACGAATCGCGGTGGTGGAAATAAACTACCGCGATTCCTGGTTTATTTAGCAAACCCTAGCGATTGTAAAATCGCTAGCGGTTTGCGATTTTGCGACTCAGCTAGCGCAAACGCGCTAGTGGAAAAGAGCCCTTATTGTATTTTTTAGACCATAAGGGTGATTGGAATCAGTGCGTCTCATGGTCCAAATGTGCGACCAGGTCTGTGCCCATGCGTGAGGTCTGACAGGGTAGTTGCCGCGAATATGAAGTGTGCTTTAGAGAGTGGCAATTGCCAGGTCATTGTTGCCGGAGGAATCTCAATACAGCTGTCAGCTCCTTTCCCAGTGCGCCAGCTCCAAAGCACTTTTTGAGTGAACGGATCTTAAAGTTCAGTTGCTGCTGTCGGAGAGAAAAGTCCTTGGGTGAACGCCGATGCTGTGTAGGGAGAAAGGTTGTGTATGGAAGGAGGATGGAGCTGGTGATGGGACACCACACAGACCTGCCAACTATCATCCCTGCACCTGCTGCACCGGTCCCCTAAGAATCAGGATACCGCTTGCTCCACCATGCCGAACGGGACACCGCACAGACACGCTGACTGTCATCCCTGCAGCTTCTTCTCCCACAGCCATCGACACCACCTCACTGGACTTGAAAGCCAGCCATCACCAAGACAACACAAGGAGTCAGGCTGCCAGGTTAGAGCCCACCTCCATGGCCCTGGAACAGCACAGAGGATATGCCCCCTAGTCCCATAACTGCCAAGTCACATAGCAAGGATCATGCTGGTCAGCCAGTGTGCTGGGGCTGCTGCAGGTAATGGGATGACGTTCACTTAAATGAAACATCAGAAGAATTAACCTAATCCAGATTTACTTACCTGGGGTTTCTTTCAGCTCCTGAAAACTTATGTGCCTTTCTCTGCAGCTCCGCTCTCAGGGGGTCGCCCGGGGACCCCTCCATAGCAGACACCGACCCGGCCATGTGGCGGCAGGGCTGTGGAGTTGGAGTCAAGTAGTCGGAGCAAATTTTGGGTACCTGCAGTTGGTGGTTTTATAAACTGAGTCATCGGAGTCAGTGGTTTCGAAAACTGAGTCGTCGGGTGATTTTGTACCGACTCCACAGCCCTGGGTGGCGGCTACTGCGCATGTGCGCGGCCGTGCCACTCGCATCGCCAGGAGTGCTCTGCGCAGGCGAGGGACACATATGCTTGCAGGGGGTGGAAGAAACCCCAGGTAAGTAACTCTGGATTAGGTTAATTCCCCTGATGTTTCCTTTAATGCAGGTACAAAGCATGACAGCCTGAGACCGGAGGTTTAAAGTCATCCCCAAAGCTCTAATGACAGATCACCAGTGCAGTGCTAGATATTACTACACAGATTTACTTTACTTATTATACCTCTTCATTGCAGCAATTGCAACTTTCAAACAGAATGTTTACTGCTGTAAGTAGGAACAAAGATCCACAAGATGCCCCTGCACAATGGACACCAGGTTTAAAATACTCTCCCCCCCCCCCCCCCTGGTTTTTTGGCCTCTAAACCTAGGTGCCTCTTATGGTCAGGAGAGTCTTACAGTCCCAAAAATATGTTAATTCCCCTTTAAAGGAGTGGTGGAAGCTGACCAACCTCAAACACGCTAAATCCAGCGCTGGAGACTTGGGCGCAGAAGACTTGGGCGCAGCCGGCGCCACCATAGGCCGTAATAGGAACTACGGCTATAGCAGGCACAGGGAGTAACTTCAGTGCCGTCAGAAGATGGAGCTGAAGTTGCTTTAAAAATAATAATTCGGCTTCCAGCAATTATTTCATTCCCCCACTATCCATGGCGGCCTGGAGGGCCTAACACGGCGCGGACTTGTGCGGCAGCAGGATCAGCCATGTCCTGTGCGGCTGTGTCCTGCACCCAAGTCTCCAGCGCAGTTATCTCTCGTACACGACCAACCTCACCTCATGTCTTGCCTCTTTCTAGTAGCTCTATATGAAGACATTTTCCTGCAGAAACAGAAGTGCCTCTAGGGGTAGCAGGCTTTGTTAATGATCACAGTAATAGCCTATTAAAGCGGCCACCCCAGTGAGATATCCTTTACCACCTAGTTAATTTTTTATATGAGTTGGACACCTAGGTTTTATTTTTCGTTTTAGCAGGAATGAGGAAGAGTAACAGGTCTGATTGTTACTGCTGTCCGTGTCCTAATCAGGGACATTTGCAATATCCTCTTCTCTTCTGCAATACCCATAAGACAGACAGGAAGCGCATATTCCTTTAACAAAATCCGTACCAGGACTTACCTGACTAGAACATTTCAGCAAAACCTGACATGAGGTATGTCACCACTGCTGAAATTTCCTTTCACTTCCTGTCCCAAACACCCATGAAAGCAACAGGAAGTGAGTGAGGATTTCCCCAATGGTGGCCTCAAATGTTCTTAACCTTCCTTGCTCAACCCAAACACTGAATACAATTCTTGGGTGAGAATTAGACTGACACCTCAGTGCCAAAGACATGAACTTTATTCCTTTTACGGTAGAATATGAAGATAACAGAACACTGAGAAGGTGAAAATGGAATATAGCAAGCAGAAAGTTCTGGTGACACTGTGGCACAAAAAAGGCAATCATATAAGATCTTTGTAACACTGTTAACATCAAGAAGAGGGTTTAAAACTTTAACTTAACTGTGGAGTCTAATGCACCATCATTTTATCAAATCTAAACAGACTTACCTCCCAGGTTTGTGGATAAATTTCTGAAGTCGAGCTTTGACCTCATCATAAGTCAGAAAGGCCATGTACCCAGGATGAGTAACAGCCAAACTATTCCAGTTCCTGAGCAGGGAAGACCATGGCTATACAGAAAGATATAAAACAATGCTGTAACAAGCCTAGGCTACAGAAAAACTGAGCATTTGCTAAAAAATACAGGATCAGTGCACTACACTAACAGCCTGCAAGTCACTATGAACAGATAAAAGGTACCTAATCCATGCATCAATTTTACCATTCAATTCCATACAGGTTTAATTCCTCTGCTGTGAATGGATTCCCCCAAAGTTTCCTGTCAACTGAATGTTGATCGATCTTATGCAAAATATTGAAAAATTGCAAGTGGTAGGAATCAGAGGAATGAATCCGATTAACCATTATTATTTATATAGTGCTGACATCCTATAGTGCTTGTCACTAACTGTCCCTCAGAGTAGCTCACAATTTAATCTGCACCATAGCCATACGTGTATCAGTCTAGGGCCAATTGTAGGGGGAAACCAATTAAATTATCTGTGCGTTTTTGGAATATGGGAGGAAACTTGAGTGCTCAGAGGTAACCCACTGACAGGGAGAACATGCAAATTCTGTGCAGATATTGACCTGCCTGGGAGTGCTAACCACAAATGTAATCGTATGAACAGTATGACTTTCTAGAAGGCCTCTTTCAGATGTGAAGCTGAGCTGCGTGCATGTCAGGCAGTTCAGCCTCCCAGTTGCAATCCTTGAGAGCCATTCGGGTTCAGCGTTTTTAACACCACACGTGTCAGCACTTGACATGCAATGGCTTTACCAGGCATCAACAAACCTGTACCAAGCACTAACGAGCGCCCAGCTAGTACAAGACAGCAGCAGACAGGTGCCTGTATGAAAGAGCTCTGAGAGATAAATTTAGCACTACACCTCTAAATTCTATGACAGCCCATATTGTTCAATGGAAGGGATTTATTTCAGAGTATATCACATAGGAGTAATTTATCTTGTCCAGGGTTGTGACTAGTTTCCTCAAGCCTTGTATACACGCCTGACTTAAGTTGGCTGAGGAGGCCGAGAATGACCACCTCAGTTGACAATCCGGCGTGTGTACGGCACCCATCAACCGCAGAACCCTAACCCGCAAGCGGTCCGCCGGAATGATCCACTCAACCCCAGAGACGCCAATCCCTCTGCCAATCCTACTGTTCACACCACTCCCCTGAGTGACATCCCGAATGGGCTGCTCGTTGTCTCCCCCCCCCCCCCATTCTCTAATGTTCCCACTTATATACAAGGTAAGATTCATGAGGGTGCTTTGCCCCTGGTTCACTTTAAGTATGTGTACACATTTTTTAACTTTTTTGGTTTGTGATAGTGATCCTTTAAACCACTGGCACAGTTGGTAAATTCTGTAACCTTGCAGATAAATCTCCCAGTGTATGGCCAAGGGAAGGCACAATAAACACATCCTCTAGTGTCCAACTCATATGCTGGTAATACCAGGGAGATGTAGAATGAGGACAGACGCAAAATGTGATCAGTCCTGATCTTATCGTAAGCAACGTTTTATATTAATGGATAGACTAGGAGTGATCATTTTCTCAATCCACTAAGAGGAGTGCAATTTCTCAGATAAGGTCAGAACAACTTTCCTATCTATCCTGAGACTCTCTGAGTGTGACCGACATCAGAACAAAGTCCCACATCTAGCATACCTCTACCTACATATAGTGACAAAGTTATGTTCATTTACCTGAAAAAGCCGCGTGAAGATGTCAAACTCAAAAACAGAGATGTAATCGTTACATGTGAGGTCAATAGTTGATTTCAGGGCCATGGCTTCCAAACCGGAGGAAATGGGGTGGACTTCGTGCAGGGCATGTCGGAAAATCTTCCACGCCACAATGGTTCTTTGAGACAGAAGTAAAAAATCACCACCTTACAAGGGATAAGGAGAGACAGCCACAGCTCACTCACATACACATAGCTTCATATGAAACGGTGTGTCCTAGCTTAGTCTGATTTACATTGAAAAGTTGTAGGAATGACAAAACATATTCAAGAGTGCCTTATTTATTGTGGATGCAAGATACTAAAATCTATGTCCTGTTTCCAGCTCCCCATCTCTACCAGGACCAGTGGCGTAGCTAAAGAGCTTTGGGCGCCAAGGCAAGTTTTACATTGTGCCCCCCCCCCCCCCCCCAAAGCACTCCATACATAACCATTGCTATGGAGCACCAACAACTGCCAAGCCTCATCACAGTATTAGTGGTGCAAGCAGGGTATGGGGAACAGTTTTGGTAACGATTACCGCTATTTAAAACGTCTGTAGAAGTGATAATTATCAGCACAGGACTAATAAACAGCTAATACTGACTGCTGTTGAGAGAGGATCCCTCGGGGCCCTTCTGACCCAAGGGCCCCGGAGCGTTTGCAACCTCTGCATGCCCTATTCCTACACCACTGACCAGGACGCAGATTTCAATCGATCGGCTCCATGCACTCCCATTGATCCGTTTAACTCTGCAATCTGACAGCTGAGATCTGTGCGCCAGTCAAGAGCCAACCTTGGGATCATTGTGAGTCAATCACAGAGGCCCTGGTCCTTACGGTGCCAGAATGTGCTTGTCCCAGAGTCCTTAAACAAGGACAGCTACGTTCCGAAAATAAACTTTCTACCATCAGCAAGTAAAAAACATAGCCTATTTTTTAAATAACTGGGTTGCCAAAACAGCCATTCGACAGACAGAATCCATACTTTTCTCCAAATGCTTTTCTCCAGAACTCAGCAGCATCAGCCTTTGTGATCCTGAAGTTGTCTCCCTGGAACAATCCATTAGGAAAAATTCCTTTCAGTTCTGCCAACATGTGACTGAAGATGAGGGACAGTTTTGTCAAGTTGCGCCTGGAAGAGAAAAACAGAAATATCACTACGTATATCCAAGAACACTGCTATCACCAATTATGTATTTATATAGCGCCAACATCTTCTGCAGGGCAGTAGAGTATATTGTCACCTAAAGGGCAACTGAAGAGAAAGGGATATGGAGGCTGCCATATTTATTTCCTTTTAATTAATGCACATTGCCTGGCTGTCCTGCTTAACCTCTGCCTGTAATACTTTTAGCCATAGAGCCTGAACAGGCATGCAGCAGATCAGGTGTTTCTGACAATATTGTCAGATCGGACGAGATTAGCTGTATGCTTGTTTCTGGTGCGATTCAGACACTGCTGCAACTATATAGATCAGCAGGGCTGCCAGGCAACTGGTATTGTTTAACAGAAAATAAATATGGCAGACTCCATATTACTCTCACTTCAGTTGTCCTTTAACGGTCCTTCAGAGGGGGCTCACAATGTAATCCTTACCATAGTCATATGTCTATGTATGTATCGTAGTCTAGAGCCAATTTAGGGGAACACCAATTAACGTTCTGTATGTTTTTGGGATGTGGGTGGAAAACGGAGTGCCCGAAGGAAAAACATGCAGACACTGGGAGAACATACAAACTCTGTGCAGTTAGTGCCCTGGCTGGGATTCAAACCAGGCACTGTGCTAATAAACAAACTAGATATTACAGGGAAATATTTTAACGTTGAAATTACTACAAGAAATATTTTGGTGAAATGTGCACAACAAAAAGTGGCTTCATGCTTTTCTGTTTGTACCCAGACAAAAAGAGCACTAGTAAGAAAGCTTATTATGCGTATTAAAGCAACTCAAATATTACACAAGGTGAATAGTTTCAATTTAAACATTCTAAGGCTGCAACTTCCCTAAATGCTGTTTATGCAACAGCGTGTAAGCAGATTCAACCTACTTATTTTTGAGAAGTCCTAAAACTGAAAAGTTTCAGCAGCATAATTTACTTTAGACCTCTCTCTACTTTCAAGACCATTTGTATGTTTGCTTTGATATCACTAACTACGGAAGCTCAACGTCACAGATGATTATCGATCTGTTAACGTTGTTGCAGCTTCCCCAGTGTAACTCGGTCTCCTGACAATCCTTGGCCTGGTCCTTTCCGCAGGCTCTCTGTCCCCTCAACTCCAGCATCACCTGGATCCAGCACTGCTCTAGCTTCACTTCTTCCTGTCTATAGAAGTAAGACCTCTAGGTGTGGGCCCACATCTTCTGCTGAATACAACTGGAAATGCACCCAAAACTCCCATCTAATCTAATTACCTTCAGCCAATTCAGCAGAAGAAGTGGATCCGAGATGAACTTTTACACATTGCATAATTGTGTTCCTTTCCTATTGTTTATAGGGCATTCCTCAAGCCAAATACTTTGTTTTTGTTTTAATACTCTAATTCCCTATAAACTAAACAAGCCACGCCCACAGATTTTCAGAGAGCCAAGGCACTATCAGACAGTAGCAAGGGCTCATCGGAGCTCAGTCTGGGCAGGAGGAGGGGGAGGTATTACTAGCCAGAGATTTCAGAGGCAGAGGGGAGGAGGAGGGGGGGGGGGATTAGGTTATTTTGCTCAAGATGCAGATAAGCCTGCCTCTGTGTAATGTTTACAAACAACATGGCTGCTGTCATTGTATCACAGGAAGAAATATTCATATTCTATTAAAGCTGTTTGCAGCTAAATGTGCTGTCTAAACTTTAGATAAGATATATAGACAAGTTACTTGTTATAGTTAGTTTTTCATCTCAGATCCGCTTTAGGGTGGCCATACATCAGGCTACTTGGCAGAAGATCGACTGTCCAATTCGATTATTATAATTGAATGAAAATCGGTGCTGCCAAGCGCATTCCCATTTGACGATGCAACCAATTTTGGGCCGAAATTGGTCACGAGTTGGGTGGACATGCTGCAAGATGTAGGGCTGACTTGCTGGTTTGTGCGCGTGACATAATGGCGAGTGATATCGGGACGAGCAACTAACGTGGCAAAAACCCCCAATGCTTTCCCTCCGGTGCCCAGTGCACTATACATAACAGTACCTGTCTGTCTGCCGCTGGCTCTGGGCCAAGTCATTGATCCATACACATGCCCCACATGGTTGCCAGAGTAACGTGGGCACATGTGTTATAACAATAACAATAACAATAATATTTATATAGTGCTTTTCTCCCTGGGGACTCAAAGCGCTGAAAGTTATGACACATGCGCTCATGGGTACGCCGGCAACCACGTATGGCATGTGTATGGATGAAGGATGGTGTTTGGAGCCCAAGGTGGACACAGACAGGTAATGCATAGTGCACTGGGCTCATTGAACAGAAGGGGGGGGGGGGGGGGGGACGACAGCCGATGTGGCATCACAAGGCCGATTCCAGATCAATTTTAGCATGAAATTGATTGGGACTCGGCCTGTGATATATATATAGGCACACAACAGATCTCTCTCATCAGATTCGATGAGAGAGAACGGTATCTTGGTCGAATCTGCCCATCATCTCTAGATGTATGGCTACCCTTACAGTACCGGACAACCAACTTGATTACGATGCCTCTCTGATATGTTGAACTTAGTAGCCCTATATGTTTTAAGTGGTCTGAAACTGACATAACATTCAATAAAAATGTGTTTACCTACTTTTTATTACTCATACAGTTATCATATTTGCTTTTGTGCACAAGTAATATTGTCTGTCTACAAATTACAAGTTTCCAAAGTGTAGTTTTTCTTGTCCTTAAAGCTGCCATTGCATTTAAGTCTAACTGCTTTTTATTATATATTAAAATCTTCTAATACATTGTTCTGAGCTCTGTGTGTGCCTGAAGCAGACACACACACACACACAGACACACACACACACACACAGACACACACACAGACACACACAGACACACACACAGACACACACAGACACACACACACACAGACAGACACACACACACACAGACAGACACACACACACACAGACAGACACACACACACACACAGACACACACACACACAGACACACACAGACACAGACACACACAGACACACACAGACACACACAGACACACACAGACACACACAGACACACACAGACACACACAGACACACACAGACACACACACACACACCTCAACATTGGAATGTAAACAAACATACTGTCTGGATGCGGATTTGAAGCTGAATAGCAAGACGAAGTGCTCTGTTTAACCATTTCAGTGATGTTCTGCTCGGAAAAAAAATCTGGGATAGTAGCTTTAAAGCTGTGAGGAATCTTTTAGAGCAAAGTAGAAAGGCTGACTTTCAATCCACTTTAAAGGGAACCTAAACTGAGAAGGATATGGATTTTTCCTTTTAAAATAATACCAGTTTCCTGACTCTCCTGCTGATCCTGTGTCTCTAATACTTTTAGCCACAGCCCCTCAACAAGCATGCAGATCAGCTGCTCTGACTGAAGTCAGACTGGATTAGCTGCATGCTTGTTTCAGGTGTGTGATGTAAACACTACTGCTATCAAAAAGATCAGCAGGACTGCTAAGCAACTGGTATTGTTTAAAAGGAAACATCCATATCCCTCTCAGGTTAGGTTCTCTTTAAAGAGTAACTGTCAGGCTGCAGAAGCTAATTTAAACCTCTATTCTCCTGTGTTAAACAGTTTAGACAGAAGCCAAGACATTACTAAAGATAAAAATCTCTCTTACATTTAATGTGTGCTTATCACCAAAGCTAAGCTCCTAAGGAGGACGCAAGCCGCATTCCATACTGCAAAGCATTCTGGGGCCCTCCCCTCGGCTGCTAAGGAGAAGACGGGATCAAGTTTCAGCAGCTTCTAAACTCACAGCACAGATAAATCTCCGGGAAGATTACTCTGCAGGAGTCCGCTATTGTTCCTAGCCACATGGCTCATTAATATTCACTGCACACTGTGTTTTTCTGTACGAGCTGTTCTGTGATCAGAAGCAGGCAGGACATGACGACACATTTGGCTTCACAAACATGGAACCTGCCATGGGCTGTCAGGAGCATCATTCTCTGCATATACTATATACAAATTCTGTGAAATCCAAACGTGGACAGTGAAATGCATATGTAATGTAAGTACAGCCAATCTTTAGCTACTGATATATGTGTTTATTTTCTCTGAGACCTTATACCTAACAGCTCCTCTTTAAGAAGAAACCTCGTCATTTTGTTTATCCTAAGAATTCTGACCATGTTTGCAGCCATCATTGACTTGTGTCCAGTCCACATGAACCTCGCTCGCCAGTTGACCTTTCCTACAGCCAGCTTCATTCAGGTCCTGTCCCTGCATAGTCTCTGCTAAATTCTGTTAGGATGCATTCACACTACGTGCGTTGCAGTGTATTGTAACAAAAGTTATAATCATAACACAAGCAGAGCTGTGCACTAGCAGACAACACATGTTACAAAGGACTGGCACTGCATGCACATCACAATGGATTCAGTGTAAGCAGGTACCATTTCCCTGGCATCTAACACAACCAGCTTTTTCATCACAAAGTCAGCTAGTGACCTGTCACATTATAGAACACATTTCTATTTCTCAAGAGAACAATGGCAATACACTATGCACTAGAACTCTGCAGAGAGTGTCAGTCTTTTATGATTGACATGCTTCAACACTTAACAGTCCCGTTTGGCGAGCTTGTGTAGCATGCCGTTTCATGGTTACACGGTTATTACTACGTGACATTTCCATGTCACAAAAAAAACAAACTAAAAAGGTTGACCAGAAAAGATCTAGCAAGCTAAAAATATAACCGCTGACTTGTCTGAAAAAACCACTGAACTTCATCTTCGCTTCAACCATTTCCAATGTTTGTCTAATGGGGTTGATTTTAGGCTCCTTTAGCTAATTGATGAACACAGCTTACTCGGACTCCCCATGTAGAAGTGGTGAACTTAAAGCGGATCCGAGATGAAAAACTATAACAAGTAACTTGTCTATATATCTTATCTAAAGTTTAGATAGTTTACACAGCATATCTAGCTGCAAACAGCTTCAAAAGTTTTATGGTTATCTATTCCTGTGATACAATGAGGGCAGCCATGTTTGTTGTCACAAGCTGAGGGCTGGAGATGCTATCAGCTTGCCTGTGTGTAAATTCAGTCCCCTCTTCTCCTCCCCTCTGCCTCTGAAATCAATGGCTGGTAACCTCCTCCTGCCCAGACTGAGCTCCCATAAGCCCTTGCTACAGTGCCATGGTACAAAAGGAGCTGTGGGAGAGGCTTGTTTAATTTATAGGGAATTAAGAGTATTACAACAACAACAACGTATTTGGCTTGAGGAATGCCATATAAACTATATGAAAGGAACACAATTATACAATGAGTAAAAGTTTATCTTGGATCCACTTTAAAGAGCAAATTCAGTGTCAATTTCACATGTAGTAAATTATTCAGGGTACCCACATTTATGTCGATTATCTTGGTTTCAGCATCAGAAACTTCCTATAGCTATATATTACTGTATATTGTGGTATGAAGCCCTGCCCTCCCAGTGATATCAGAGCCTAGGCTGTTTAGCTATGTGGAACTCTCCTCCCAGAGCATTCTGGGAGACCATGGCCCATTTGCAATTAACTTTTCCTCCTGAGTTTTCTCCTAGGTGATAGTTTTTAACTTGTCAATACAATGCCTTTTAAAGCCACCAAAAAGCAAGAACATACGCAAAATATTTTTTATAGTTAGTTGTCACCAACTTTTCAGTACATTTTCAGTTTAAAAATGCTGGAAAAGTTATTTGAACTAGAAGATGAAAAATGATGATCTAGGAGAAAAGGGGAATTACATATGGGCCCAGGTGTTATTTCTACGGACTACTACTGACTTTCTACTGAGCAAGTCTGATCACACTATACGCCTTGCTGTGTGCATGGCGGCTACACACATGGTGCGTAAAATCCAAGAACATCAGAAGTGCATAGACTGCACTGCCTGACATTCACACTTTATGTGCTGTGCAGCAATGCGATAAGATATCGCACTGCTGCACACAATTTTAGCAGAACGCAGAGCTGACTCATTCACTGTAGTACCAGCAGTGCAATACGGATAAGGTGTGATTGCGTGCATTGCGTTCCAAATGCATGGCCATCTGTTTTGCCCAGTGTGAACAAGACCAAAACATTCTGCAGATATGTACCTTCCAGCAGTAAATATGTCACCATTGGTGATATATTTCAGAAAGGAAAATCAGGATGAGGAAAGATTATTTTTTTAGTGGGAAAACACTAAAAGTAGAATTGTAAAAAAAAAAAAAAAAAAAGTTATTTCCAGTACAGTTCCTCTTTAACTGTAACAGATTATCAAGAGTTAAATCAGCAGTTCAACAGGAAGTATCTGTAGCTGCAGTTTACGAAAGTAGGAATATGAAGTCTACATTCAAATACTTCCTCATCACAAAACTGCAGAAACAGCAGCATACGTGCCTGGCAAACAGAGCACAGAAAACTGCAGAGAGTAGAAGCAAAGCACATAACTGCAGCACAACTGAATGTATTATTCTTTACAACTTGATGGCTCTCTAGGGTTTCCTCACCCCAGCAATGCTGATGACCTTATTTTGTTTGCACCATCTCAGAGGTACTTCTGCTTTTACAAACCAGCCTCTTACAATCCTGCTGTCCAGGATGCCAATGGGTGCCACAGAATTACACTAACAGCCAGGATGATGGACAGTGAAGAGGGTGGGGGGAGGAGGGGGAATTAAAGAATAACTGAAGTGAGAAGAATATGGAGGCTTCCATATTTATTTACTTCTAAACCATACCAGTTGCCTGGTAGCCCAGCGTATCTATTTGGCTGCAGCAATGTCTGAATAACACCAGTAAAAAGCAAGCAACTAATCTTGTCAGATCTGACAATAATGTCAGAAACACCTGATCTGCTGCATGCTTGTTCAGGGTCTATGACAAAGTATTAGAGGCAGAGGATCAGCAGGATAGCTGGGACTCTTAAAAAGAGAGTCTGAAGCCATATTAAAAATGGCTTTTTAGCTTATATTCAGCAGGGGCATGTTTGCCCATGCTAAAACGCCACTATCCCGCGGCATAACGAGGGGTCTTTACCCCTGAAATCCCCTCTGCTACCTCCGGGAGTGCTTCAGTGAGGCAGGGCTATGAGCTGCAGCCCTGCCTCACACGCGTCTATCAGCGGCGGATCTCAGGCTCTCCCCCGCCCCTCTAAGTCTGCCTTCGCTGAGAGGGGCAGGGGAGAGGCGGAGATCCACCGCTGACAGACGTGTGTGAGGCAGGGCTGCAGCTCATAGCTCTGCCTTACACGGAAGCGCACAGGGGCAGCAAAATCAACAACCGAGAAAGTCGTGGATTTTGCAGGGGGGATTTGGGGGGTAAAGACCCCTCATTATGCCGCGGGATAGCGGCATTTTAGCAGGGGCAAACATGCCCCTGCTGAATATAAGCTAAAAAGCCATTTTTAATATGGCTTCAGACTCTTTAAAAAATAAATAAATATGGCAGCCTCAACATACCCCTCACTTCAGTTGTCATTATTGTCCTAGTTTCCTAATCAGTCAGATTAGATTGACAGCGTTTGTGAACAGCAGTTTTCAGATCTTGCCACAGATTCTCGATTGGATTTAGATCTGGACTTTGACTGGACCATTCTAACACATGGGTATGTTTTGTTTTAAACCATTCCATTGTTGCCCTGGCTATATGGTTAGGGTCGTTGTCCTGCTGGAAGGTGAACCTCCACCCCAGTCTCAAGTCTTTTGCAGACTCCAAGAGGTTTTCTTCCAAGATTGCCCTGTATTTGGCTCCATCCATCTTCACATTAACTCTGACCAGCTTTCCTGCCCCTGCTGAAGAGAAGCATTCCTAGAGCATGATGCTGCCACCACCACATTTGACAGTGGGGATGGTGTGCTCAGAGTCATGTGCATTGTTAGTTTTCCGCCACACGTAGCGTTTTGCATTTTGGCCAAAAAGTTAAATTTTGGTCTCATCTGACCAGAGCACCTTCTTCCACATGTTTGCTGTGTCCCCCCCCCCCCCCCTCCCCACATGGCTTGTGGCAGACTTCAAACTGGACTTCTTATGCTTTTCTGTTAACAATGGCATTCTTGCCACTCTTCCATAAAGGCCAGCTTTTTGCAGTGCACGACTAATAACTGTCCTATGGACAGATTCCCCATCCTGAGCTGTAGTTCTCTGCAGCTCGTCCAGAGTCACCATGGACCTCTTGACTGCATTTATGATCAGCGCTCTCCTTGTTCGACCTGTGAGTTTAGGTGGACAGCCTTGTCATGGTAGGTTTACAGTTGTGCCATACTCCTTCCATTTCTGAATGATCGCTTGAACAGTGCTCCGTGGGATGTTCAAGGCTGTGGAAATCTTTTTGTAGCCTAAGCCTGCTTTAAAATTTCTCAATAACTTTATACCTGACCTGTCTGGTGTGTTCTTTGGACTTCATGGTGCTGTTGCTCCCAATATTCTCTTAGACAACCTCTGAGGCCGTCACAGAGCAGCTGTATTTGTACTGTGATTACATTACACACAGGTGCACTCTAATCATTAGCACCCATCAGGCAATGTCTATGGGCAACTGACTGCACTCAGACCAAAGGGGGCTAAATAATCACACACATCCCACTTTGCAGTTATTTCTAAAAAAAAATGTTTGGAATCATGTATAATTTTTGTTTCACTTCTCACATGTACAACACTTTGTATTGGTCTTTCACGTGGAATTCTAATAAAATTGATTCAGGTTTGTGGCAGTAATATAACAAAATGTGGAAAACTTCAAGGGGGCCAAATACTTTTGCAAACCACTGTATGTAGTTATTTTAAATGGTACCATTACAATATATTTGCATTACCTTAGCAATGCGATTACATTGTCCAACACAACACACCACAATACCCCAGTGTGAAAGTAGCCTTAAAGTAAATGTCAGCCAATTTAAGCTAGGCAAGCTCTACCTACCCGGGGCTTCCTCCAGCCCCTTGCCGCCGATATTTCCCTCGTTGCCTGGGGTCCCCGCCTTGTGCAGAGGTAGACTTTGCAAGGTCGTCCTCTACTGTGCCTGCGTGAGCGCCACTGTCAATCACTCACGCGTGGGCTGGAGTTAGAAATTTGCCTAAGAAGAGGGCACCACACAGAGGCTTCCCATGCCCTCCTCAACCCCACCACCGCTAGTCAAGATACTCTTCTTGCTTACAGTCCTTCGTGTACAAGTGTGGCCTTTCCAGGAAGCCTAGTATCTAACTTTTTTTGTTCTTTGCAATGTTACAGGTTTGCTTTACAGTGAACCCAAGGCAGGAGAAAAAAAAAAAAAAAAGTTAGATACTTATCTAGATGGCCTCTGGACAGTTCATTGGCTTCTCATGTCCTCCTTGCCCCCACTGTTGCTGCACACAGATCCTCTGAATGTATCCAACAAGAGCTTGTTGGATATGTTCTTGTGGCCGCACTCCTGGCCATGTACATGTTGCTCCGCGCTATTGTGCAGGCACGGCGTACTTGTGCAGGTGCAGTACAGCCACACGAGCCCAAAGAGGAGCATGGCTGCAAACTTTCTGAAGGTCCGGGGCACTGGTCTCTTGGTTATAGATGATGAATGAGATGCAAATAAGTTTGCCTAAAAATCAAATTTCATGTAATTTATATGCAGCTTGAAATTGAACCAATCAGAATAACATCCTGACAACTTGTGTTGGTCCAATTTCAAGCATCCTATAGTTTACATGAAATCTAAATTTTAGTGCAACTTATTTACATCTTTTTTACACCTTGTTTAGGATAGTGTAATGGTTAAAGGGAAGGTCCAAGCAAAATAAAAAAAAAATGAGTTTCACTTACCTGGGGCTTCTACCAGCCCCATGCAGCCATCCTGTGCCCTCGTAGTCACTCACTGCTGCTCCAGTCCCCCTCTGGCAGCTTGCCAACCTCGGAGGTCGGCGGGCCGCATTGCGTACATTTTTACGCATTCCTGTTAGTGCAGGAACATTAACGCATACATTTTTACGCATTACTGGTTTAATGCGTAAAAATGTACGCATTGAATCAGTAACGCGTAAAAATGTATGTGTTAATGTTCCTGCACTAGTGGGAATGCGTAAAAATGTACGCAATGCGGCCTGCCGACCTCCGAGGTCGACAAGCTGCCGGCGGGGGACTGGAGCAGCAGTGAGTGACTACGAGGGCACAGGATGGCTGCATGGGGCTGGTAGAAGCCCCAGGTAAGTGAAACTCATTTTTTTATTTTGCTTGGACCTTCCCTTTAAGGGCTCTGCTTCTGACAGGAGACCAGGGTTCGAATCTCGGCTCTGCCTGTTCAGTAAGCCAGCACCTATTCAGCAGGAGACCTTAGGCAAGTCTCCCTAACACTGCTACTGCCTATAGAGCGCTCTCCAGCTCTGGCGCTTTGAGTCTGCCAGGAGAAACGCGCAATATATATGTTCTGTGTCTAATGAGGCTCCCCCCTTCCTGGGCAGGCGAAGTATAAGCTTCCGCTTGGGCTCTAGCAGAAATAGCCGAGTCTAATTGGGTCCGCCCTACTGCACAGGCGACTCGCACAGTAGAGCGGACCCGATCAGGCTCAGATATTTCCACTGGAGCACGAGGGGATACTTGTACTGTGCCTGCGCAGGAATAGGTAAATGTTGCCACACACTGTTCGGGAGCTGCCAGTGCTGGATCCAGAAGGTTGAAGAAGACAGGGGTAGTCTCATTAGAATCCAGAGGCTTCCCCTTCCCGAGGAAATTACCCCAAGGGGCAGGACAGCCAGGAAATGTGCGTTGTTTAAAAGGAAATACATTTTTAGGGCCCAAATTACCATCTCATCACCGGTATAGCCGTAATTCACTTTACAGCCTATGGCGGCGCCCAAATGACCGGCGCCTTTTTTGCCTGCCTTGTACTCAGTGACCCCACTAACAGTTGTACTTGGTTTTGATGAAAACCTTAATACAGCAGAGTCCCAGTTATCCAGAACTCAACTAACCAGAAGTCTCAACCACCCAGAACAAATCTTCAGCAGTACTCACAGGCCAACTTCTTAGGCTTTTTGTAGGCTTTGCTGTGCTTAGAATGGATTCCATGGCCATCACATGGTTAATATACTTTCAAATACTGTATTTTAACATTTAATACAGAGGTATGTATACAGAGTCGGGGATTGTACTGTATTAGCTAGGTGAAGTCCCTGGAGGTGAGAGAGCCAGGGCTCGCCCACATTTCCCTCTGGGTATCGCATGGTGGTTTGGGGGCCCCAGCAAGTGAGAGAGGCTGGGGCCCCCGGCTGTCGTGCGAACCAGTGTTTGTGATTCTGTATTAGCTAGGCCTATTTTTAACATTCAGCCTCAAGCAACCAGAAAGAACACTTATCCACTAACAGCCAATCCCTATGGTGCCGGATAACAGGGACTTTGCTGTAAACAGAAAGGCTATAGAGATGCCAGCCTCTTAGCAGTTTTCTTTTAGAATCAGTCACCTGCCAGCCTTGAAATATCAGAGATTCACTTACTGCAGCAGTAAAGTAAAATTACTTCTTTACAAAACCCCATCTAACCAGCAACTGCATTGTGCAGCTTGTAATGTATAAACAGTATGTTCTACATTCCCCTCCCCCACATATGTATGCTACACTTGAATGTTTTGTCTATCAGCAGCAGACATCCACAGCGCTCTGTGTGAGGAAATAATCATGAGTAATACTAACATGTGCTGCTATATTTGTGCGGAGCAGGAAGTTTTGCCCTTTGGCAGTATGAAATAGTGTAAACTAAACTGTGGGTGCCCAAGCGTTTTTCAGTGAGGTCTCACCTGCTAAATACTCATCACCTCTGGGCTTCTACTGTACACATCAAACTCAACACACAAATACGGTACATAGAATTCACTATTTGCACATCAATAACTGTAAAGTTGGAAAAGTGATCTGTACAAACTGAACATCATCAGTGCACCTCTACATGAACCCTTACTGCACCCTACAACATCTATTGTAGCTAATGATCACTCATCACAGAAATGCTACAGACACCAGATCTGCACTCCTCAGTTATGTGAAACAGCACATCCTTTACAAGGAAAATGTTCACTAATAGCACACTGCAAGAGTTTTTTTTAGCGCTAGCAACTTGAAAAAAGCTTTTGCTAATGCTATGAGTGATTTTTATGAAATCTCATTGCTCAAGTGAGAATAAGCTCATAGCATTAAATTAGCAAGCACTTTTAAAATCACAAGCGCGAAGAAAAAGCTCTTTCAGTGTGCTTGGGGTGCCTTTGCCGATCACCGGCAATTAGCAAAGCGCTGTTACTAATGTAACGCTGTGGGATCATCCTCACTGCAGCGTCTGCGATTTGCATAAATCACGACCATCGTACATTAAGCATTTTGGGGGCGATTTCGATGTGATTCTTGTTCTATTTAACTGGAATCACAAACATAAGTCACTGCAAAATCGCAATCTGAGTGTGAACCAGCCCTAACAAAGATGTCTCAAACTTTACAGCAGCTCCAAAACCCGAAACAAAAGCCAACTCAATCATACTTCCAAAAAGTCTGTGCTGCTTTCTTCTCAGCGCACAAACGTCTCTGTGCTACTGAGCAATGCGGCTGCAAAGAAGAATAGCGTCTGGCCGGCAGCGGAGGGGTCATGGAAGATCGGGGAAGCCTCTGGGGCATCCAGTGGCAAGTAGTAATGGATCAACAGGTTTGCCGGCAGACAGTTCATGGTGAAGGAACATTCTTTCGCATTTACGGGATCATTAGCCAAAATCTGTGTTAGTCGGGAAGTCAATGGCGCCCGACTTTAACGGCTAATAGCAAAGCCTCCGTTCATGCAAGTTACAATAGGAAAAATGTTTTTAAAATGCGGTTAATTGACACATAATGTAATTTACATATGTCAAAAAAAGAGCAGTGAATTTCATGTTGCAGTTTGCAGATGGTCAGTTCACAGTGCATAACGACCACCTGGAAACCTGGTGTAACTGACAACGCTTTGGCCAGGGATCACTGTATAGCAGCAATATTGCTGTACAATATTAAAAGTATCCCTGGAGCTGGCATGTGCTATACTAAGTATAGGAAGCCACAGAGGATCTTTGAAATTCCCTCCAGTGACCCCTATTGATCATTTAACCTGTACAGCGAATACGGAGGTGTACTGTGAGTCATGCCTACAGATAACACACTCCTACATATAATTACACTCAACTCCACATAAATAAACAGCTCAATGCAGCCGATGTCTACAACATTTCTATGTGGAATGAACACTTTTCAGTCTGTTCTTTGCAAGAGCTCGGGTCCACTTTAAATGACTGTACTACCGGCATAGTGTTTCACAGAGTGGTGTATCCCTCCCCACTTTTCATCTGAAAGACTCGGCTCCTCTGGGATGCTTTTTTGTACTGAATAATGTTACCACCCGGATGCCTATTAACCTAATCAGTTGTAGGATGTTCTAACATTTATTTTTCCTTTTTATTGCATTGCACACCTTTTGGTGCCAATAAATTAAAAAAATAAGCGTGTAGTGTTTATGAAAACATTTCTACATAATCAACATTTAATCTTTGCACTATTTTCACTAACATCTATTGTTTAAATAATGTGTGAACCATTTCATTCCGTATTTATTTTTTACACAGTGGCCCACACATATTAAAAATTGGGTAGTATAGGTGGATGGTCTTGGATATACAGTTTAGGGGTAGTCGCAAAGCAAATACAAAAACTGGCAAAAAGGGTGGAAAAATACAATAAGATACTGAATAGAAACTAACCTTGGCTGAGAATTCTCCTCATACATACGCTCCTTGCCTTCTTTAAACAAACTAATTGTTTGTTTTGTCTTCTTCATAAGGTTCTCCATGAATACTCTGAAATACTCGTTTTCCCCAAGGATTTCCATCTTCCCTTCATAGCGAGACATAATAGTACGAAGGTGTTGGTAGGTATCCGGAAGCAGATCCAGAATATAGGGTGGACTGTTTTTCAAAGCAAGTCTTTGATTTTGACACAACCGAACCACCTGCAGAGGCATATATCAAATTATGTTTTCTTTACACAATGCTATAGATAATTTTATTCAAAGCTAAACTACTCATGCAGTCATGCTGCAAATAAAGCCCACAAGACCCATTTTTTTTTTTAAAAGTCTCTTACTTTCCATATCCTAATATGTGGGCTCTAACCTTCGGCTATACAGCTGAGACAGAGACTATTACATAAGTGGAGGTAGGGTGCAATCAGAGGCCTAACAAGAGAATAAATAAACACTGAAAAAAAAAAAAACCAAGGCTGTGGAGTCGGCGTTGGAGTCTGAGTGGGAGCAATTTTGAGTACCTGGAGTCGATGGTTTTAAAAACGGAGTAGGATGCTTTTTGCAACAAATCCACAACCCTGGTAAGTATTAGACTGAGTCGGAGTAATTTTGGGTACCAAGAGTTGGAAGTTTCATAAACTGAGGGGTCGGATGATATTTGTACCGACTCCACAGCCCTGGAAAAAAAAACATTACATTGATGGTGGTAAACCCAAAGCCCATACTGACAAGAGCCACCAGGTAATGACCTAAGTCAAGGCTATGCCTGAAACAGGTTGATGATCACTTTGCTAGCTTCAATACAAATTCTCAAGTTCAACAAACATCTGAAACTAACCTCTTCCTAAGGGCATATAGATGGGGGGCTATGGAGCAACCCCATGTAGGTAAGTGAAAGTCTGCTGCCCTACCCAAAAGCCCATACCATATACCCTGCCGGAGTCTGGCATTGGCATCTGGAAGAAAATCTTGCGGACCAGTGAGGTGTGACTTTCTAATTCAAGTGCCCTGTGCAGCCTACCCCACTTATAGAACACTCCTTGAGAGAAACTATTACAGAGATTTCCTGACAAAGCAGGCAGACTTGCATACATTTGTTCAAGGTTTAACATATCCAAAAATATTAAAGGAAACCTGAGGTGAGAGGGATATAATAACTGCCATATTTATTACCTTTTAAACAATACCAGTTGCTTGGCAGTCCTCCTGATCCTGTGTCTCTTATATTTTTAACCACAGTCCCTGAAAATGGGTCTATGGCTAACAATTTGCCAATGATTAAGCGAGGTACCCTTAAATACACTCGAGAAGGAGGAAGATCAGGGAATTGCTCAACATTCCAGCTGAAAATCTATATTTATACTTTTGACTGGGCCCTTATTTCAGCTCTCCAAGACAGGAAACAAAAACAAGCAGGCACTTGCATTTACTGTAACACACAGACACACAGTGTACTATTGGCTTCAGTGAGGTTTTATAAAGAAAACAAAAACCCACACACAGGAAGAGTGGCTTTAACGGAGGGAGAATATACACACACACACACACACACACATCCTTGGTTATCCGGCACCAACATGGGATTGGCCAATACCGGTTAAGTGTGCTTTCTGGTTGCTTGAGATTCAATGTTAAAAATAGGCCTAGCTCATACAGTACTATACTCCTCTATATACTTACCATTAAAATACAGTAATTGAAAGCATAGTAACCTTGGGGGAGCCGTGGAGCCTAGTCTAAGCACAGCACAGCCCACAAAAAGAGGTTAGCCTTCATCATGGAGTACTGCTGGCGAATTGTGCTGGTTAGTGGAGTTCTGGATAACCAGGACTCTACTGTATACACAGATATAATCTATATAATAAACATACCAGTGTACATATGCATGCATAGTATTTTCTTTAGCATTTTGTACTGTTAAAGTGGACCTGAACTCTTGCACAGGACAGAAGGAAAACAGAAATGCACCCTGTATGTATTTAGAGAGTTTAGCCTGTTTAATTCCCCCTCGTTTTTGTTTAATCACAAGTTGCAATTTGATCTATCCTCTGTGTCACATGACTGCCATGGCAGAAATAGCAGATAAGCTCATTTGAAAGCACAGGCTGTTAACAATATGTCTGCTTCCATGGAAGTAGGGAGTAGAAACCAGGCAGATTTATTGCAGGATGTGTATCAGCTGTAACAAAGAAATGTTTTTTGTTTAAAGGTTATTATGCTGTTGCATATCTTTTAGAGCAGAGGATGTCTTGAGTTCAGGTCCACTAACTTCTGTTAGTTATGTTATTATGACATTATGTTAGTATGATGTACAAATATGCACTATTGCTTCTATTGACATCTGCTGAATATCTAGATATAAAGCTGCTTGCTTTTCTGGTTCTCTGCTCTGACTGTCATATATGCCTGTGTGGGACAGCCAGGAGGCATCAAAATCTACATGATAGTTCTGTGTATTGGCAGATGCAGTGTGATAACTGATGTGTTCATGTACAATATCACTTCTCTAGTTCTGTACAGTATATAGATCCAGGTGTGATAATGCAGCTTCTCTATGTGTCCGTGACTCATACATTGCCTTATCAGGGTTATAGCTACAGCTCATCTAAACTCTAGTGCTAATGTGCATTTCAACTCTGGTCAGAGAGAGAAAAACCACAATAAGAGCCATTGGAAATGGAACAGTGTATGGTTCTGGCTGTGTCCACAAACAGCCTAAGAAGTTGTCCATCACCACTGAGTACTGCCGGCGATTTGCGCTGGTTGGTTGAAACTGCTGGTTAATTGAGTTCCGAATAACCAGGACTCTACTGTACATGGCTCCACTAATAGCACATAGTAAAATATTTAGATTTTTATCAGAGTACAAGAAATACATTTAGCATACCTATCACTACACAATCTAAAGTAAGTGGTCACATGATCACCACACCCTTATCCGCTTGCTGTAGAGGTCTAAAGTAAAGGCCCATACACACGCTCAACAGCGGCCTTTCATGCAGCACAATTGTTCAACAACTTTTGTTGTGAAACAAGTTGAAACAACTAAAAACAGAAGTATTTTGCTATTGTTCAAAAAGCTGATAAGACTGATAAGAAGTCAATCCAACAGTTGGGTCTTATCAGCTTTTTGAACAATAGCGAAAATTATTTTTTTTAGCAGTTTCAACACAAAAGTTGTTCAACAATTGTGCTGCATAAAAGACCGCTGTTGAGCGTGTGTATGGGGCTTAAAGTGAAGGTTTACCACTTTAAAAATCAAAAAGTCAGATACACACCTAAGGAGAGGGAAGGCTCGGTCCTAATGAGCCTTCCCTCTCCTCTCTCGGTGCCCGGTCCCGCGCAGGATCCCCCATAGCAGTATTCGACCAGTTCGGTCAAATACTACTACTTCCGCAGCCCGAAGGGAGCTTTCAGAAGACGGGCCGCTCCATACTACGCATGCGCGAGCGCCCTCTATGATGCACTCACGCGTGCGTAGTATGGAGCGGCCCGTCTTCGGAAGCCCTAGTGCTCCCGAAGACCTCTGAAGTTCCTGCAGCGGCGGACGCGAACGGGGGAGCCAGCGCAGCACCGAGGGCACCGGGAGAGGAGAGGGAAGGCTCATTAGGACCAAGCCTTCCCTCTCCTTAGGTGACTTTCTGACTTTTTGATTTTTAAAGTGGTAACCATTGGCTTTAAGATGGCAAGTTAAGGTCGGTACACACGCCTGACTGCAGGCAACGACTGGTCTGTCGTCACCTCCCGCTGGACTGATACGGCTGTCTCTGAGCGATCCGCCGGGCGGATCGCTCAGAAACAGCCGTGTCAGTCTGCAGACAGACTGTACACACGCCTGACTGTCGCTGGAACGCCCGCCCAGCGGGAGGTGACGACAGAGACAGACCAGTCGTTGCCTGCAGTCAGGCGTGTGTACGGACCTTAAAGAGAATCTGTATTGTTAAAATCGCACAAAAGTAAACATACCAGTGTGTTAGGGGACATCTCCTATTACCCTCTGTCACAATTTCATCGCTCCCCGCCGCATTAAAAGTAGTCAAAAACAGTTTTAAAAAGTTTGTTTATAAACAAATAAAATGGCCACCAAAACAGGAAGTAGGTTGATGTACAGTATGTCCACACATAGAAAATACATCCATACACAAGCAGGCTGTATACAGCCTTACTTCTGAATCTCAAGAGATCACTTGTGTGTGTTTACCTTCCATCCCCAGCTTCTCTCATGCACTGAACATTACAGGCTTCCTGCAGACAGCTCTGCCTATGTCGTTAATTCCTCAGTATGTGACAGACCAGCTCCTTTCACAGCCTCCAGAGGAGGATTTTTATCCAGCTCTCTTCTACCACTGATAAGATAGCAGAGAAGCTGCTGGCTTATGTAAATAAAACACACACTGGAGTGTGCATAGAGGAACAGTTCAACACTGAAGAACTTGGCAGCCTTCCAGACACAGGCCGACAAGTCTGACGGGAAAGATACATTGATTTATTACAGAGATGGATTTAGTAGAAAGAGCTGCAGTAAGCCATAACACATTAGAATAGGTTTAGGAACTTGTAGGATGGTAGAAAAAAACGTAATTTTTGTTACAGAGTCACTTTAAGCCACAACCTGAGCCTTGGAAGAAAGAAAGCCATGGCTAACTGTCATAGCAACCTGCAAACAGAATGGCTTGAGAAAACTTATGAAAGACCAGAATGCGGAATGCAGGAGCCAGTTCCATTAACAAACAGAAAAGCTCAAACACGTGCAGCCCTGTTTTTCAAAGACTCCATTAGGCCTCTTCTAGACAGGCAGCTGACAGGTGGTGAACTCCCTGCCTCTCAGCTGCTCTTCTGCACACCGGGCACTTGCTAGTGCTCGGTACCAGCATTGGACAGGCGGGCCCATGTTGATACATCCAGAGTACAGCTGCGCTCATACGCTACATGTCACAGTTCTCTGTCGCCAGATAACACCACTGTGTGTCAAGCACCAAGATGGCGCCGGGATAGGAAGCCATGGCCACAGGGCTCCATTTGTAACTACTTTTTTTCTTGGGTCCTCCCCTGGCCATGGGACACTGCAGGGGTTTGTCCCAGCTCCCCCACTCCATCGGTGCAGTGCGCTTGCTCCCCAGGCTCCGGCTCCCCAGCGCTCACTCTGAGGAGGAACAGCTTGCCAGCTGATTCAATCCCACATGATGAAGCCGACACTAGAGTGGCAGTGGATCCGGACTAACACTAGCTGTGTCGCCGCTGAGGCTCGGGTTCCCAGGACCCTCAACAAGAACATCGGCACCCCTCCACCACACTGAGGCAAACACACGGGAGAGCAGCCAACCCCGAGCTCAGCGTCCACGTGTTGCGGGTCACGCGGCCTACTGTACCGCCGCTGCTAATGAGACCAGGACACCGCAAGCACTGCTTGAGCAGGAGTCGTGCCACTTCCCCCGCTGTACAGAGCTCCCATGGCCATGGCAGGAGCCCCATCTGGCTCTCACTCCATCAGATCAGCTCTGGGTGCCCTCTCTGTGCATATTCAGCAGTGGCTGAATAGAGTACTGGTTAAGGGCACTGCCTTTGACATGGGAGACCAGGGTTCGAATCCTGGCTAGGGCCAGTACCTATTCAGTAAGGAGTTTAAGGCAAGACTCCCTAACACTGCAGGGTGGCCTGAGCGCCTCCCAGTGGCTGCAGCTCTTCAGCGCTTTGAGTCCAACAGGAGAAAAGCGCTATATAAAATGTTCGGATTAATATTATTATCTCTCCACAGCCGTTTGGAACATCGATACCAGGGACCGGTGTGCAGGTCACTGCTAGACTTCTGCTGCAGAACATTCCAGTTGTAACCACTACCGCTGTGCACATGTGCAGGACAGGACACCATCCCCACACGCTGGCTGCAACACATGAACTAAGCCACCACTACAGTGCCTGTTTGCACCGCTGCCGCAACGCAGGTGAGCCAAACCACCACTCCAGTCATGGCCTTTCTCCCTGCAGCCCTCAAAATAGCATGCAGCTGCACTATCACAAGGCCAGACGAGCAGCAACCAGAGGCCTCCAGGCGGGCCAAGATCTAAGGTCCCTGCATCTCAGGCCACCACTACAGGCTGCAACGCCACTGCAACCCTCCCTCCCTGGATGCACTGAATTACAGCCAGCCATTCCCATGCCGGACCACCTGCACTGGATCAGGCCCTAAGCCCGAGCCTTAATTTATGTATGGCCACGGGGCAAGAGGAATGGCCAGGAGCGACGCTTCCCACCATCCGCACTAGACCAGGCCATAAACCTAAGGGCTAAACTTCTGCAAGTATGGCCTAGACTGTTATTCTCCACATATGGGGACCCTCGGACTATCTCTATCCTATCGCTCCTTCTTTCTCTCCTATTTCACCACCTGCACTCTCCAAGACATGCGGTGGGGTGTCTAATTGCTGCAGAGGAGTTGAGCGCTATATATATATATATATATATATATATATATATATATATATATATATATATATATATATATATATATATATATATGTATATATATATATATGTATATATGTATATGTATATATGTATATATATATATATATATATATATATATATATATATATATATATATATATATATATATATATATATATTTATATATTTATATTATATGCTATTCGGCTGTATTTAAACTGAACCCAAATTGCACATGTGGGCGGCAGACAGGAGGCTGAACTGCTTGGCAAAACGTGCAATTCAGTCATCCATCTGAAAGAGGCTTTACAGACTTATGGCAAACTTCCTTTCTCTCAATGTCCAGCCCACATCACGGTGTAACAGACCAGCCAGTGAAGGAGGACAACGTTCAATTTTAAGAAGCTGATGAAACTGTAAATACTTCAAATTACTGTACTGAATTCATGAAGACCAGCCTTTCATAAATAGAAATATTTGTAGTTCAGAACCATAGTGTTTGTGTAGAGTTAGGGGCATTCTAGGTGGTAACATGGCCTCCCACTTTTTCTACCAGGTTTTTTCATCACTGCTGCAACATGCTGAAAGAAACTCAGACAAGAGGAGGACCAGCAAGGAAAGACCCTCACCTAAGGCGATTAGGTTTGAATGTTTCAGCTTGTAACTGCACTAACGTGCAGTTACTCAGCTCACAGCAGCCGCCGTAAAGCGTAGGACGCAGCTTCCTTGTGTCTACTCTTTGATGCCACCGCTAGATTGCGCAGTTCCTAAGCCGGTCGGGTTGCCATAGAAATGGACAATAGGAGTCCGTTTCATTGTCCGCTTAGCAAAAGGGGTCCTTGGTGGCCGGGCAGCGTATCAACACACAGCGCTTACAGCTACATCCTGCGCTGTACGGAGGAGGCTACATCCTGGTCCTACACTTTACGGCGGCTGCTGTGAGCTGAGTAACTGCACCTTAGTGCAGTTACAAGCTGGAACATGGTAAATGAGCTGCCCAGAGGGGAGCAAAAGAACGGCAGCTCTACCATCAATAACAGATGCCTCCCTACTATAGAATGGATTAGTCTGCATTGGCGTCGGAGAGGTAAAACTACTGACGTGACTGCCTGGCTCTAAATGATTATTGGCAGTGAACAATTACATTTGTATAAGACTATATACTGTGTAATAACATTACTCCAAAAAGACATATGTATGTCAAAGGGTGTAAAAAAGATGAAATTAGCAATAGTGCCCCTTTAAAGGACCACTATCGCGAAAAAACTAGGCAGTTCAAATCTGACAGAACCGACAGGTTTTGGACTAGTCCATCTCCTCGTACAGAATTCTAAGGGTCTTCTTTGTTTTCAATAGCATTTCCTGAACAGCAGTTTAACTGCCAAGATAATAAGATACCAGCCAGCCTCCCTACTCACTTGCACACTATTTTGTCAGTTAGACTTTGCAACTGCTGTTCAGGGAATGCTGTTACAAACAAATAAATCCCTGAGAATCTCTTATGAAGAGATGGACTGGCCCAAAACCTGTCGGTTCTGTCAGATTTTAACTGCCTACTTTTTTTGCGATAGTGGTCCTTTAAGGATCTTTTAGCATTTGACATTTAATTTTTCTGTAAAAAAAAAAAAAAAAAAAAAAAAAAAAAAAACTTTTTCTTTTTGTCATTCCTGTCAGAGTTCAGTGAAGGAAAATATTCTGATGACGCATTTATATCCAGAGCAAGTCAGCAATGAAGTCAGCAAATTCTTAGGAATCCCCTTGTTTCCTGCTTAAAAAATGCCTATCAAAAAAACTACGAGAAATGATCACTTCCTTCCTTTGTTTTTTCGTTTTTTTTTTGGTGAAGGTTTAGCATATGTCATATTTTCCACTAAGACAGTTGAGGTTTCCTTTAGCAGGAGGGTTCTCACATGTTTTGGCCGCATTGTAGAACACAAGCGCTACAAGCTTTTGCACATCTGTAAAAGTTTTCTAGAATCCAAGCACATCTGCTGTAGATCTATAAATACAGCCAGTCAGAGTTGTAATGTGACATTTGAAAATGCACTGTAGCCAAGCATTGCTAATTTGTTATTCCCATAGCCGAAAGGTAGAAATTAAGTATCATCTTTTGTTTAGGTCCTATATCACCTGCTGCAGGTACAGTCTCTGGCAAATGTGCAATCTACTTACACTGTAATCAACATTCGCTATACTACAGAAATGCGTGTACTGTTCTTTCAGTATTATCTGTAGTAGTCTGAAAAACAGAATACTCTGAGTAAACATGAAAACCAAATCCTACTTGCTGTCTTAAGGGAACTTAAAGGGAACCTTGACATAGGGATATGGATGTTTCCTTTTAAACAATACCAGTTGCTTGGCAGTCCTGCTGATCTCTTTGGCTGCAGTAGTGGCTGAATCACACACCTGAAACAAGCATGCAGCTAATCCAGTCTGATTTCAGTCAGAGCACCCGACCTGCATGCTTGTTGATGGGCTGTGGCTAAAAGTACAGGATCATCTGGAGAGTCAGGTAACTGGTATTATTTTAAAAAGAAAAATCCATATCCTTCTCAGTTTAGGTTCCATTTAAAGCAAGGTATAGGAAGACTGCCATATTTCCTTTTAAACAATTCTAGTTTCCTGGCAGCCCAGTGATCTATTTGGCTGCAGTAGTCCCTGAATCACATCAGAAACAATCACGCTGCTAATTTTGTTAGATTTGCCAGAAATGCCTCATCTGCTGCATACCTGTTCAGAGTGTATGGTTAAAAGTACTAGAGGCAGATGATCAGCAGGATAGCCAGGCAACTGGTATTGCTTATAAGGAAATACATTTGGCAGCCTCCATAGCCCTCTAACTTCAGGCTCCCCTTAAGCCCAAAATCATGCTATGAAACAGAAAGCCATTAAAATGGTGCAGCTATGTTCTGTATCACAGTTGTAGCTTGAGCTGGTCTAGAGGTACTGGCCCTGATTGAAGCATGAGGCCACGAGTTTGACTCCCGGCTCAGATAAAAGAAAAAAAAAAAAAAAAAAAAGAGAGAGAGCGAGAAAAGTGCTGAAAAACTGCCATGGTATTTTCTCTGATTGAGATAGAAAACACCATAGAGTTTTCTCAGCGAGGGGGCGGGACTGTGAGAAAGAACCCTGAGACAATGAGACTTTGGGAGGATTGGGGCTGGCAGGTAAATACAACTTTTATATCATAATATTAAAGTACAATTGCAGGCTGTATAGCCTCTTCAATAAGGATTACACAATTAAGTCAGCAGACTACATACATGTCATTTCAATGGATGTTTAGGTAGCCACTCAAACTAAGCAGATACAAATGTGTGCATAAAGGATCGTGACCAATTGCTACACTTGTGAACCTGGATATCAACATCAAGTAATCAATTATCCCAAGCCTGTAAAATGGGAGGAAAGGCAAGCTTATTGCATAAAGGAGGAAGCAACTCTTAAAGCAGAAGTTGTGTTTGCAGAAGCTGCACACTAATTTGAGAGAGAGGAAACAGTGGCTGTAGCAAAACAACTAAGAACAAACTACATATGAATGAAGGAGTGCTTTGTCGCAAGTCCTGCAATTCATGTGTTGCAACCAATTTGAATTCAGAATATTAACAAGTAGGTATAATCTATTAGATGCAAATAATTGATCCTTGCATTCAACTTTTATGCAAATGGAAAGGGGAAGGGGAGGTAGTATCAAGATTTTCAGTAGCTGAGGTGAGAGGGATACGGAAGCTGACATGTTTATTTCCTTTTAAATAATGCACATTGCCTGGCTGTCCTGCTGACCCTCTTCCTCATAATACTTTAAGCCATAGACCCTTAAGCATGCAGATCATATGTCTATGACAAATTAGCTGCATGCTTGTTTCAGGTGTGCGATTTAGACTAGGGCTTCCCAATTCTGTCATCAAGTACCAGCAACAGTGCATGCTTTGCGGAAATCCACAGAGATAGGTAATCAACTCAAATAGCATAGGGCATAGAGGATAGAGTGTAGGCGCTTATAGAGATGTCAAAGTTTTACTTTTTCACGCGGCCAACTGAGGTTAATGTTACCAGAGGGAGAAATGCCAGGGAACCCCTGCATGTCCTCAAGATACCCTGGTTGAGAAACCCTGATCTAGTGATCACTCAACGTGAAAATAGCTGGTGAAGCTGCATACTACAGCTTTAAAGCAGAGCTGAACTGTGAGCACACATTTTCCATTTTCTCAGGAAACATTATCTATGCAAAACAACCACTGTGCGCTGCTAAGGCCCACTAATTTACAAAGGTCTGAGATCAGAAATCAGCCAGAAAACCTGCTGTTTTTTGTAAGTATATATTCTATAGCAGTGTTTGCATTTGTCTCCTGGGTCATGTCACATTAAAGTTATGACTGCTGAAATTATTGGCATATTTCTGTATCTTAACTGCACATTAAAGCTATTTTTGAGGACAGTTTTGGATGTTTTGTAATAAAAAAAGGGTACTTATCCGTTAGCCGGGCGCATCCGGCAGGTGGCGACAAAACTCCACCAGAGTTACATCTTTCCCTACTATCCATGTCGGCCTGGAGGGGGAATAGTAATTAGCGCCACCTGCCGGATGCGCCCGCTAACGGTTAAGTACCAAAAAAAGTTTTTTTTAATTTATGAACTTTTGATTGTTTTTTGAGAAATCCCCGATATGAAATACTAATAACAGTAGGGGTGTGGTGATCGCTCCATTGGTTGTACCTTCTTTGATTTTGATGTGCTAAAAGTCCTATTACAGGGTTTAGGTCCACTTTAAAGCGATCCTACAGCTAAAATATCACTAGAGCGCTTATTTTGAGCTTGTCTACTTTGATTCCAATGGAAACTTTACAAACTATGTCAAGTAGAATAATCAACTCACACTAGGAGTAAAAGTACATATTCACTACGAAATTTGTGACAATTTTTTCAGACAACCAGCAATTTTTTGAGCGACGAGCTACCGGTTCTGCGATGGGGGTACGGGCACGTGTTAAAGTGAACGACATTTGGCAATGCACAGTGATAACGACTCATGGCAGAATGGTTTTCCTGGTGACTCCACGCAAAGTACCGTGACCACTGGACTTCCCATTCGCAGCAGTTATGTGATATCCCGTTTACTCGCCGGCAGGAAGATGGGTCGGGGAACATCGCTGGGATCCATCTTCCTGCGTCGTCAGGTGAGTATTTAGCTTAAGAAACACTGCTTTTATATTCCTACTTTGAGGCATTGCCAAGGAGGAAACAGAAGTCAGTGTGGGGAGAAGAGCTTCATTTGTTATAAGACCACACAAAGGGTCCACTTTATTCATGATGCAAAGCACTGGCGTTTGTCAGCATTCCAGCAAAATGTAAAGTTCCTGGTGCCTGTGCTCAGGCATGCCAATTTTCCTGTCTGTCACAACTGCCACAAGATCTTAGGGCTTGTTCACAATAGGAAGGAGTTTTGAATCAGGATGATACCAACTGTTGGCCAACTTAGAGATGAATAAACAGTGAGCTTTCGGCTTATAAAAAGCCTTCGTCGGACTTGGTTCCTGACAAAATCTGAAAAGCACAGCTTATATATATTGACATACAGAGGAGAAAAAGTGCAGTCACAGCATTGCTGACTCCATTCTGTACTGCATGGTGTACCTGAATGTGTATCGCTATGTGATAACTCATCATACGGCAGCTATGTCAACTCATCATACGGCAGCATAGTGCTTTGAAAATTTTATGCAGCATTGAACCCAACTAAAATCAGTTACTTCATTTGGTTGTTCTTAATGGACACCTGAAGTGGGAGGGATATAAAGTATGTCATTTATTTCTTTTTAAAGTGTACCCAAGGTGAAGTGTGACATGATGAGACAAATGTATATAATAAGCAGGGCTGTGGAGTCGGAGTCGGAGTCGTGCAATTTTGGGTGCCTGGAGTCGGAGTCGGGAAAAAATGCACCGACTCCGACTCCTAATGAATTTGTAACTGTAATTAAAATAGAAAATATGATAAAATGTTCTATTTCTCAGATAATAGTCATTAAAAATAATGTATATATACACAGTATATATACACAGTAATAGCTGTGCTTAGTCCACAAAAATGAAATAAACCAATCAAAATTAGTTACTTGTGCTGCTTCAAAAAAAGCAGTCCCCGTATTTTTAAGGACAGATATACATATCTGATTGTGACTGTATATATGATGTGTACACAGTAATCTCTTATATATACTAAATAACATCTATGCTGTAAGAATAAAGCCTGATGTGTAGCTGTGTCACTAATAGAGATGGTCAACGTGATGGAAAGAATTCTGCATTGATGCTGATTTATGCAAATGTATGCACTCCCTTTGCTGATGAAATCAAATAATTTGATATGTTATTAAAATTTTGGTTTGGTGACTACAAATTAAAGGGTAACTGAGACGGATGAAAAGTAAAGTTTTATACATACCTGGGGCTTCCTCCAGCCCCCTTCAGGCTAATCAGGGCCCTCACTGTCCTCCACCACCCGGATCTTCTGCTATGAGTCCTGGTAATTCAGCCAGTCAGCGCTGTCCGGCCGCATGCCGCTCCCACGGCCAGGAACATTCTGCACCTGCGCAATACTGCTGCACAGGTGTAGTATGCTCCTGGCGGCGGAGTGTGTGCATGCGCACTACGCCTGACTGGCTCAAGTACCTGGACTCATAGCAGAAGATCCAGGTGGTAGAGGAGGACAACGAGGGACTGATTATCCTGAAGGCGGCTGGAGGAAGCCCCAGGTATGTATAAAACTTTAATTTCATCTGTCTCAGGTTTACTTTGTTACACAGTAGTACTATACTCTACATATGCACTCCCCACAGAGCTGCAGGGAATCCACTGAGAATGCTGTGCACATTGAACACAGAGGTGTTGTCTGTTTACAATCTCCTCATTCCCCTGCAGAGTACCTGCACATCATGCTTACATGTACCCACACTTACATTGCCTAGGGCCTGATAGATGTTCTTTGTTCCGGTTTGTACCTTTTACAAGTACTCTTACCAAGGACTAGTTTTAGTCTAAAGGGAATAAATATAGTAGTCTACATATCCTTCTCACTTCAGTTGTTTTGTAAAATTCCTAAGCGTTGGCAGTTAAGAGACGAATTTCATGTTACATACTTTTAATCAACAAAATTGTAATATGCAAATTAGAGGAGTCGGAGTCGTGGAGTCGTGGAGTCGGAGGAATCCTAAACTGAGGAGTCGGAGTCGGTGGATTTTTGGACCGACTCCACAGCCCTGATAATAAGTGCAAAATATTAATAACCAGGCTGCTTTTCTTTTTTCTTTTGTTGCCAGAAATAGTTAATTATCAGCAGGAAGTGGTAGAAAAAGGTCAACAGTTCATGTATTTTAACTCTGGGCAACTTAATAGACTGCCACTTTGTAAATGTTTAAATATAAAGTAACAACATGGAATATCTAAAAAAGTCATTTTTAGGAGAATGATAATCTATTTATCTCATCAGTTTATTTTCACCACTGGTTTACTTAAAACGATAGCAGTTGCCTGGTGTCCTACAGATCCGTTCATGCATCAGTGTCTGAAGGTGTCCTTCAATAGTGTCTGAAACACACACCTGAAACAAACATTCGGCAAAACCAAACTCAGAAACATCTCATCTGCATGCTTGTTCAGGGTCTATGGCTAAAGTATTATTAGAATCTATCTTTAGCAATATCAGCACTGCTAAAACGCTGCATTCCCGCCGCAGAACGAGATCATTGAACCCTCCAAAATCCCCAGGGCAAAATGTATGGAGCACTTCCTTGTAGAGGCAGAGCTTAGCACTCTAACTCTGCCTCCATTTACATCATGCCTGCTGATCGCTGCCTCGCCCCGCCCCCTCTTTCTTCTTTCACTGAGAGGGGCAGGGAGAGGCGGCGATGAGCTGGGATTGCCACTAATGGAGGCAGAGTTACAGCGCTAAGCTCTGCCTCCCCGGGCAGCAAAATCCACGACTTTGAAAGTCGTGGAATTTTGCCCCAGTATTTGGGGGGGGGGGAGGTTTAATGACAGCGTTCTGCCACAGGAATGTGGCATTTTAGCAGTTCTGATATTGCTAAAGATAAATGTTAAATAAAAAGATGATTTTTATAAGGCTTCAGACTCTAAAGGCAGAGAATTAGTAGGAAAGCCAGGCAATAGGCAGTGGTTAAAAATAAGCCTTCATTTTCTTCTCATTTCAGGTGTCCTTAAATATAATATTTGCACAGACTCAAAATTATCACGATATTGACACACACACACACCACACCTACACACACACCACACCTACACACACACCACACCTACACACACACCACACCTACACACACACCACACCTACACACACACCACACCTACACACACACACACACACACAACTATGCTGTCCGTCCGTCTTTTCTGCCCGAAACAGTTAAAGGGCAATTGAAGCGAGAAAGATATGGAGGCTGCCATATTCATTTCCTTTTAAGCAATATCAGTTGCCTGGTTATCCTGCTGATCCTCTGCCTCTAATACATTGAGCCATGGACCCTGAACAAGCATATAGATCAGATGTCTATGACAAATCTAGGCAAGATTAGGCGCATGCTTGTTTCAGGTGTGTGATTTAGACCCTATCAGCTGTCTCTGACATTATCGCCAGATCTGACAAGATTAGCTGCATGCTTGTTTCTGGTGTGATTCAGACACTACTGCAGCTAAGTAGATAAGCAGGGCTGCCAGGCCACTGGTATTGTTTAAAAGGAAATAAATATGGTAGCGTCCATATTATTCTCACCACAGTTGTCCATTAACACTCAGGTAAGCAACAGTTTCTCTCTAGTCAGGACCTGGTCAGACTAATGTAGTCCTTACTAACAAGGAATTCAAGCCATAAAAAAGCTCTTGCCTGGCAGAGAACAGCTTTTGAGAGCAGGGAGGGGATAAAGGTTAATAGTTCATGGATTTTAGCTCTGGCACACTTGAAAGACTGTCATCCTGCACAGAATAAAACAATTGATTTTTTTGGTTTTAAACAAAGCAACATGTAAAACAAATTAATAAAAAATGATTATCTCAGCTATTTTCTCCTTGGGTTCTCTTTAAGGCAATTTACACCTGCAATTCTAATGTAGTGGAGGGGTCCCATTCAAAAAAAAAAAAAAAAAAAAAAAAAATTCTGTTGCCTTCAAGTACACTCTCCTTATTAGGGCATAAATATTTCCTTGTACCAGGGCTGTGGAGTCGGTCCAAAAATCCACCGACTCCGACTCCGACTCCTCAGTTTAGGATTCCACCGACTCCGACTCCACGACTCCGACTCCTCTAATTTGCATATTACAATTTTGTTGATTAAACATATGTAACATGAAATTCGTCTCTTAACTGCCAAAGCTTAGGAATTTTACAAGACAACTGAAGTGAGAAGGATATGTAGACTACTATATTTATTCCCTTTAGACTAAAACTAGTCCTTGGTAAGAGTACTTGTAAAAGGTACAAACCGGAACAAAGAACATCTATCAGGCCCTAGGCAATGTAAGTGTGGGTACATGTAAAAATGATGTGCAGGTACTCTGCAGGGGAATGAGGAGATTGTAAACAGACAACACCTCTGTGTTCAATGTGCACAGCATTCTCAGTGGATTCCCTGCAGCTATGTGGGGAGTGCATATGTAGAGTATAGTACTACTGTGTAACAAAGTAAACCTGAGACAGATGAAATTAAAGTTTTATACATACCTGGGGCTTCCTCCAGCTGCCTTTAGGATAATCAGTCCCTCGTTGTCCTCCTCCACCACCTGGATCTTCTGCTATGAGTCCAGGTACTTGAGCCAGTCAGGCGTAGTGCGCATGCACACACTCCGCCGCCAGGAGCATACTACACCTTTGCAGCACTATTGCGCAGGTGCAGAATGTTCCTGGCTGTGGGAGCGGCATGCGGCCGGACAGCGCTGACTGGCTGAATTACCAGGACTCATAGCAGAAGATCCGGGTGGTGGAAGACAGTGAGGGACTGATTAGCCTGAAGGGGGCTGGAGGAAACCCCAGGTATGTATAAAACTTTACTTTTCATCCGTCTCAGTTTCCCTTTAATTTGTAGTCACCAAACCAAATTTTAATAACATATCAAATTATTTGATTTCATCAGCAAAGGGAGTGCATACATTTGCATAAATCAGCATCAATGCAGAATTATTTCCATCTCGTTGACCATCTCTATTAGTGACACGGCTACACATCAGGCTTTATTCTTACAGCATAGATGTTATTTAGTGTATAAAAGAGATTCCTGTGTACACTTTATATACAGTCACAATCAGATATGTATATCTGACTTTAAAAATACGGGGACTGCTTTATTGAAGCAGCACAAGTAACTAATTTTGATTGGTTTATTTCATTTTTGTAGACTAAGCACAGCTATTACTGTATATATACTGTATATATACATTATTTTTAATGACGTTTATCTGAGAAATAGAACATTTTATCATATTTTCTATTTTAATTACAGTTACAAATTCATTAGGAGTCGGAGTCGGTGCATTTTTCCCCGACTCCGACTCCAGGCACCCAAAATTGCCCGACTCCACGACTCCGACTCCACGACTCCGACTCCACAGCCCTGCCTTGTACAGTATATTTTTTTCCTCAAATAACATATGAATGACCATTTTATAAAGGAACTAGTTTCTTCTGCATGATACCGTATTTTTCGGACTATAAGACGCACCCATGTTTAGAGGACAAAAATCAGGGAAAAAAAATAATATAAACCTGGATGCCTCCATGGTTCAGGGCGTCTTGTAGACCTTTTTCTCCCCAAGCTGTATAACCAGCTACAATAACTTAGCTTCAGTACCCAGCTACACTAACCCCTGCTGCCCCCACCAGCTAGACTACCCTACACTAAACCCTGATGCACCACCAATAACCCGTATGCTACACTTCACTACGTTACACTAGTGCCTGATACCCCCATAAGTTCCTATGCTACACTACACACTACACTAGCCTACTCCTGCTGCCCCTCCAGTAACACTAAAGTACATTAAACTAACCCCCTGCTTCCCCACCAGCTACAATACCTAAACACTACAACTTCAAAGTGGATGATCTCACCTATCCAGGTGTCCATCCACGTGCTTCTGTACTGTATTCTCCAGCAGCTTTGATCATCCTGACGCAGAGGGGCAGCAGCAACAGTGTGATCTGACATCCTACCATCCAGCAAATTAAGGACCATTCCTGTGTGGCTGCAGCGGCTGTCATCCCATCATCCATCCCCCGATCTTCCTGCACTTGCAGTGGAGCAGATGAGGGACTATTCCTGTGTGGCTGCAGCGGCTGTCATCCCATCATCCATCCCCCGATCTTCCTGCACTTGCGGTGGAGCAGAGGAGGGACTATTCCTGTGTGGCTGCAGCGGCTTTCATCCCATCATCCATCCCCCGATCTTCCAGCGTGGCTGCAGCGGCTGTCACTGATCCTTATGTGTTGCGGTAGTGGGTCAGAAGAGGGTCGATCACTGGCAAGCTGCAGGGGCTGTCCTCTTAACTTGCGGTGGCAGCGGCGGTGGGGCAGATAACGGGAGATCCCAGCGGTAGTTCTGACTACCGAAGTGTCTGAACTTCCTTGTTTACTGGCGCCCAGTGATGACGTGCGACGCACACGCGGCTGAGTCATAAGGGGGAAGGAAGTTCAGACACTTCGGTAGTCAGAACTACCGCTGGGAACTCCAGTTATCTGCTCCACCGCCGCTGCCACCGCAAGTTAAGAGGACAGCCCCTGCAGCTTGCCAGTGATCGACCCTCTTCTGACCCACTACCGCAACACATAAGGATCAGCGACAGCCGCTGCAGCCACGCTGGAAGATCGGGGGATGGATGATGGGATGTCGGATTGCGCTGCTGCTGCCCCGCCATGCCAGGATCATTAAACTAGCTGGAGACATTGAGCACTGAGCGCGCAGATAGGTAACCACTTCTGCTGCGCTATCTGCATTTGCTACACAGCGGCACATTCGGACTATAAGACGCACTGACTTTTCCCCCCTACTTTTGGGGAAGAAAAAGTGCGTCTTATAGTCCGAAAAATACGGTAAGTACCGTAATTTCTTTCAGGGCACAGTAGCACGTGTGAAACTTGTGAACTATACATAGCAAGAGCATGAATCAAAATATTTCATCCTGTTCTGCTATATTCCCACAAACTGCAACCATGCGCAAGCAGTCAAGCAGCGTTATAAGCCAAGCACCTTCCATGAGAAAAGATGGGATGCTGCCAATTCTGGCTTCCAATGCAAATATAGTGCAAGTTGCATGCAGCTTGTTCTGAGCTGAAGAACCAGAGTAACGGCTGGAATCCACTAAGGCGATTTTGGCAGCGTTTTGGGATCGTGGACCGGCGATTCCCAAAAATGCTTTGCCAATGAAATTAGTGCAATTGCAATTAGGGATAATCACAATTGCAGGGCATGCAGCATTTGTTTGCGCTCAATGCAAAGTATATAAGCGCTGCACAAATAGCTTATCAAAGCAATTATGCAGAGTTTTGGATGGCTGATCAATAGCGCTTTATATTAAAGGGCAACCGTCGCAAAACTCTTAAAATGTAAAACACATACTAATAAGTCTGTTTCTTCCTGAGTAAAATGAGCCATAAATTACTTCTCTCCTATGTTGCTGGCATTTACAGCAGGTAGTAGAAATCTGACATTACCAACAGGTTTTGGGTTAGTCCATCTCTCCATAGGGGATTCTCAGCATGGCCTTTATTCTTTATAAAGACACTCCCTGAAAAATTCATACAAAGATGCTGACCAGCCTCCCTGCTCACCGTGCACTTTTTTGGCAGTTGGACAGAGCAACTGCCATTCACTATGTGCATTTTCAAAATAAAGAAATCCCTGTAAACCCCCCATGAGGAGATGGGGGTAGTCCAAAATCTGTTGGTTCTGCCTACTTCCTACTATCTACTGTAAGTGACAGCAAAATAGGAGAAAAGTAATTTATGGCTCTTTTTACTCTGGAAGAAACATACTTAATTGTATATGTTTACATACATTTCAAATTTTAAGATTTTCGTGACAGAGGTCCTTTAACCAGCTGCCGCCCGTGTCACGCCAGTAGGCGTGGCCGCGGCGGCAGCCCCAGGACCGCCTAACGCCGATTGGCGGAAGGTCCTGTCAAACAGAAATGCGGGCGATCGCGCGCGCATGCGCGCGCACATCGCCCGGCATGACTTGCAGCCCCCCTGTGTCATCAGCCCGCCGACCAATTAGCAGCGCCGGCGGGCTGCGATCTTTCAAATAGCCCTATCCCAAGTGTATAATACACGTTGTTATGTAAACAACGTGTATTATACTGGCTGCCTCCTCCTCTCCTGGTCACAGCGCGCCCGGACCACCAGGAGAGAGGACGGCAGCCCTGCTCAGTAAGCCACACACGTTTCCCCGCTCGATCCCCCACCCGATCGCCGCTGATCACCCCCACTACCCCCCTCACTGGCCCTGCCAAGGCGTCTGACTGAGGTCTGAGTGTCATCTGGTCGCCTGTCACAGCTCTGATCGAGGTCTGTGTGACATGTGAGTGGCATGTGAGTGACATCATTGCCTGTGCATAGTTTTTTGACTTCTGATTGATTGATTGATTGCGTTGTGATTATTGATCATCTGTGATTGCCCTGTGTTTTCAATTGCTGTATACATTGGTTGGCATCTGACAGCGGCACTGTGATTGATATCTGGTCGCCTGTCACAGCTCTGATCGAGGTCTGAGTGAGATCTATTGTCTGTGCACTGATTTTTGACATCTGATTGATTGATTGATTGATTGATTGGTATTTGATCATCTGTGATTGCCTGAGATTTCAATTGTTGTTTACATTGGTTGGCATCTGACAGCGGCGCTGTGATTGATATCTGGTCGCCTGTCACAGCTCTGATCGAGGTCTGAGTGACATCTATTGTCTGTGCACTGATTTTTGACGATTGATTGATTGATTAGTGATTGGTATTTGATCATCTGATTGCCTGAGATTTCAATTGCCGTTTACATTGGTTGGCATCTGACAGTGGCACTGTGATTGATATCTGGTCGCCTGTCACAGCTCTGATCGAGGTCTGAGTGAGATCTGAGTGACATCTATTGTCTGTGTACTGATTTTTGACATCTGATTGATTGATTAGTGATTGGTTTTTGGTCATCTGTGATTTCCCTGTGATTCCAATTGCTGTTTACATTTGTTGGAATCTGACAGCGGCACTGTGATTGATATCTGGTCGCCTGTCACAGCTCTGATCGAGGTCTGAGTGACATCTATTGCCTGTGCACTGTTTTTTTGGCCAGTGAGTTAGCTAGGCCCCTTTTGTTAGGTAGTTAGCGCCCAGCCCACTACACCGCAATCACTATAAGTCGCTGATTAGCGTCATCACTGTCGCTAATCTGCATTGGTACTATATAGTATCTGTAAGTGATCAGTACTGATCACAGTCAGATCTATATAAGTACGTTAGGGTCACCTTAGAGTAGGCTCCACTAAAAACGCAGTGTTTGCCCGATCAGGCCTGATCGTTCTGCCGCACTTGCGTTCAGCCCTCCCCACCAAGTAAAAGAAATTTTTGTTTTCTGATCACTGCAAAAAAACACAATAGCTGCGACGCTATAAAGATCAGTTTTGATTTTTTTTTTTTTAAATCAAAACTGAGCGATCGCAGCTCTTTACTTAACAAATACTCCCATTTGCTAGACAGGTGCATTTTTTCCTGGGTGGTCTCAGAGGAATACCCCCTAAATTTAGCAGCCCAAAATGGCAAAAAAGATGTATTCCCTGCAAGAGGCCTACAATATTATGGCCGAGTCGGGTGAGAGTGATTGGGACTTCTCATCCGATGAATCCGGCTCAGAATATGAACCTGTAGAGGACAGTGACTCTCTGACCGATAGTTCTGATGACGAGGTTGTGGTCCCTGCTAGCGCCAGGCGTTCCCGACCCCATGTCAGTGGACCACAGGTTGCGCAGGATCAACCTCAAGGCCAGCAGAGTGGTGCTAGCGCTGATCCAGATTTTGATGGTGAGGCATGCACCAACAGCGCAGCACATCCTGGACTTGAAACCAGTACTGCCGTAGACCCTGGTGAAGTGGCGAGCACCAGCATGGCAGTTGAAACTGGTTCGGTGGTACGTGCAGTAAGACCCCAGTCGCAGCCACCAGAAACACGGGCCCGTAGTACTCCTAGGCTCCCAGAGGTGCTGGCAAACCCTCATTGGAAGTTCCCTAATTCCGCCGCACCCGTAGTGCCCCCTTTCACCGCCCAGTCTGGAGTCCAGGTGGAGACAGATCATCTAGGATCGGCCCTAGACGCTTTTCATCTGATCTTCACCGAGGATCTCTACGACTTAGTCGTGGCAGAGACCAACCGTAAGGCCACACAATTTATCACCGCCAATCCGAACAGCTCCCATGCCCAGCCTTTTCGGTGGAAACAGGTCACAGTTTTCGAATTTAAAATCTTTTTGGGCCTTCTCCTTAACATGGGTCTAACTAAAAAAAATGTATTGCGGTCCTATTGGTCTACGCACCCAATACATCACATGCCCATGTACTCTGCTGCCATGTCCAGGTCACGTTTTGAGGACATCCTGCGCTTCCTGCACTTTAATGATGATACAACCTGTCATGAAAGAGGCCACGATGACTATGACCGGCTCCACAAATTTCGGCCCCTCATAGACCACCTGTCATCCAAATTTGCAGATGCTTACACCCCTGAACAGAACATCTGTATAGACGAGTCCCTCGTACATTTTACCGGGCGCCTTGGCATTAAGCAGTACATCCCAACCAAGCGCGCCCGGTATGGGGTCAAGCTGTATAAGCTCTGTGAAAGGGCCACAGGCTATACATATCGCTTTAGGGTCTATGAGGGCAAAGACACAAAATTGGAGCCGGTCGGATGCCCTGACTACCTGGGGTGCAGTGGCAAGATTGTGTGGGACTTGGTGTCACCCTTATTCCACAAGGGGTACCATCTCTATGTGGACAACTACTACACAAGTGTGGCCCTCTATCAGCATTTGAAGATACTCGGAATTCCTTGCTGTGGCACCGTGCGGCCTAGTCGCCGGGGCTTCCCCCAATATCTCACTGCTACCCGACTTGCACGGGGGGAGAGGGCTGCCTTGTGTAATGACGACCTTCTTGCAGTGAAATGGAAGGACAAGAGGGACGTTTACCTTCTGTCGACCATTCACGGAGACACGACAGTCCAAATTCAGCGAGCAACTGAGGTTGTTGAGAAACCCCTCGCCGTCCACGACTATAATTTAAACATGGGAGGGGTGGACTTCAATGACCAGATGTTGGCTCCCTATTTAGTTTCCCGAAGGACCAGCCGCTGGTATAAGAAAGTGGCTATTTACTTGATTCAATTGGCAATGTACAACAGCTTTGTTCTCTACAGTAAGGCTGGGAGAACAGGATCCTTCCTTAAATTTCAGGAAGAGATCATTTCGGAACTCCTGTATCCAGGAGGGGCCGTGGCCAATCCCCCTGATGTAGTTAGCCGGCTACATGAAAGACACTATGCTTATGTCTTTCCGAGTACCCCAGGTCAACGCACCCCAAGAAAACATTGTCGTGTCTGTAAGAGGAATGGAATGAGGCGTGACACCACTTTTTATTGTCCCTACTGTCCTGACCAGCCTGCCCTATGCATAGGGGAGTGTTTTGAAAAGTTCCACGAACAGATTCGCTATTGGAGTAGGGAACGTGAGACACAGTAGTAGTCTCTCAAGGCTCTTTCACACTGGAGCGATGTGTTGCAGCATATTGCCTAGCGAAAGTCCCACTTTGCGGTCCCCCCTTACGCCGGAAGTGGTTGACTTAAAGCTAGTGCATACCTACGCTACTGCGCGGCTCCTGTGTGTGAAACCAGACATCTGCTTTTGAGAGACCCAAATACATTGGAGTGATGGTTGCAGCATATTGCCTAGCGAAAGTCACACTTTGCGGTCCCCCCTTACGCCGGAAGTGGTTGACTTAAAGCTAGTGCATACCTACGCTACTGCGCGACTCTTGTGTGTGAAACCAGACATCTGCTTTTGAGAGACCCAAATACACAGGGCTGCCAGAAACCTCTCCTTTCACTTGGGACAAAGTGCATAGTGTACTTCGCTACATCTCTGTGCGCTTTGCACACTGTCCCATGGGGAAGGAGAAGTTTGTCCTCGGAAGGTAAGTTAAAAACAAACAAAAAAAAAAAACAGGTAAGCAAAAGTTCCAAATGTTATTGTTTGGTTAAAAAGGTTTAATAAAGTTTACGAATGTTAATGTTAATGAATTTCTTGCATTGCTGCTTGCTTGTTTTTTTTTTGTATGTTTTTTTCTCTCTCTTTTTCCATCCTTTACCCTTCCAGGTGGACCGAGCGAACGACTGATCGACCAACCAGCTGCAGCACTGATGGTGCATCCTGACAGAAGCATTGCGCGTCTGTCAGATTACACACAAGTCGGTGCATGCAGCGCTGCAGGACGAGATTTCTCCTCCGCAGTAAGATACGTTTGTCAAGGCATATGAGCTGAGGGGTGGTGTTGGAGCTCCTATGCTTTGGCAAGCACTTTGTATCAAAACTGGCAAAGGTTTTTTTCATCCACATCGATCGATGTGAATGGATTAATCTGGTTTGCCAGGGCATAGGAGCAAAGTGGGTTTGGCAAATTTTGTGGGCGGTGCTCCTATGTCCTGGCAAACGCCATGCCCCCCCTTTTTTCACATATTTCGGCAGATATTTTTTCATCCACATTGATCAATGCGAATGTGAGAATCTTTGCCGTTCATTTTTCCTTTTATGGAGAAAAAAGTGCATCACCCGTATGCCCAATATAAGGAGTATAGCAGAAACTCCTAATACTGGCCATACATGTAATGATTGTGGAGACGCTAAAATGCCAGGACAGACCCCCACAAGTGACCCCATTTTAGAAAGAAGACACCCCAAGGTATTCGCTGAGGGGCATGGTGAGTTCATAGAAGATTTTATTTTTTGTCATAAATTAGCAGAAATGGATTTTTTTATTTTTTTTCCCACAAAGTGTCATTTTCCGCTAACTTATGACAAAAAATAAAATTTTATATGAACTCAGTATGCCCCTCGTGGAATACCTTGGGGTCTCTTCTTTCCAAAATGGGGTCATTTCTGGGGTGTTTTACTGTCCTGGAATTGTTTGGTGGGGGCCTAAATTGTGAGCACCCTTGTAAAGCCTAAAGGTGCTCATTGGACTTTGGGCAAGTTTGCGCAGCTAGCCTGCAAAAAAGTGTCACATATGTGGTATTGCCATTCTCATGAGTAGTAGTATAATGTGTTTTGGGGTGTCTTTCCACACATACCCATGCTGGGTGGGAGAAATATCTCTGTAAATGACAATTTAGTGTAAAAAAATGGGAAAAATTGTCATTTACAGAGATATTTCTCACACACAGGATTGGTTATGTGTGAAATACACCCCAAAACACATTATACTATTATTCCTGAGTACAGCGATACCACACGTGTGACACTTTTTTGCAGCCTAGCTGTGCAAAGGGGCCCAAAGTCCAATGAGTACCTTTAGAATTTCACAGGTCAATTTTAATTATTTGGTTTCCAGACTACTCCTCACAATTTAGGGCCCCTAAAATGCCAAGGCAGTATAGGAACCCCACAAGTGACCCCATTTTGGAAAGAAGACACCCCAAGTTATTCCATGAGGGGTATGGTGAGTTCATAGAAGATTTTATTTTTTGTCACAAGTTAGTGGAAAATGACACTTTGCGAGAAAAAAAACTAAAAAATCCATTTCCACTAACTTGTGTCAAAAAATAAAATAATCTATGAACTCATCATACCCCTCATGGAATACCTTGGGGTGTCTTCTTTCCAAAATGGGATCACTTGTGGGGTTCCTATACTTCCCTGGCATTTTAGGGGCCCAAAACCGTGAGGTGTAGTCTGGAAAACAAATGAGTAAAATTGACCTGTGAAACTCATTAGACTGTGGGCCCCTTTGCACAGCTAGGCTGCAAGAAGGTGTCACACATGTGGTATCCCCGTACTCAGGAGAAGTAGTATAATGTGTTTTGGGGTGTCTTTTCACACATACCCATGCTGGGTGGGAGAAATATCTCTGTAAATGACAACTTTTTCCATTTTTTTACACACAATTGTCCATTTACAGATATATTTCTCCCACCCAGCACGGGTATGTGTAAAAATACACCGCAAAACACATTATACTACTTCTCCTGAGTATGGCGATACCACATGTGTGGCACTTTTTTGCACCCTAACTGCGCTAAGGGGCCCAAAGTCCAATGAGTACCTTTAGGATTTCACAGGTCATTTTGAGAAATTTGGTTTCAAGACTACTCCTCACGGTTTAGGGCCCCTAAAATGCCAGGACAGTATAGGAACCCCACAAATTACCCCATTTTAGGCAGAAGACACCCCAAGGTATTCAGTTAGGAGTATGGTGAGTTCATAGAAGATTTTATTTTTTTGTCACAAGTTAGCGGAAATTGATTTTTATTGTTTTTTTCACAAAGTGTCATTTTCCTCTAACTAGTGACAAAAAATAAAATCTTCTATGAACTCACCATACTCCTAACTGAATACCTTGGGGTGTCTTCTTTCTAAAATGTGGTCATTTGTGGGATTCCTATACTGTCCTGGCATTTTAGGGGCCCTAAACCGTGAGGAGTAGTCATGAAACGAAATTTCTCAAAATGACCTGTGAAATCATAAAGGTACTCATTGGACTTTGGGCCCCTTAGCGCAGTTAGGGTGCAAAAAAGTGCCACACATGTGGTATCGCCATACTCAGGAGAAGTAGTATAATGTGTTTTGCGGTGTATTTTTACATATACCCATGCTGGGTGGGAGAAATATCTTTGTAAATGGACAGTTGTGTGTAAAAAAAATCTAAAAAAATCTCATTTACAGAGATATTTCTCCCACCCAGCATGGGTATGTGTAAAAATACACCCCAAAACACATTATACTATTTCTCCTGAGTACGGCGATACCACATGTGTGACACTTTTTTGCAGCCTAGGTGCGCTAAGGGGCCCAAAGTCCAATGAGCACCTTTAGGCTTTACAGGGGTGCTTACAATTTAGCACCCCCAAAATGCCAGGACAGTAAACACACCCCACAAATGACCCCATTTTGGAAAGTAGACATCCCAAAGTATTCCGAGAGGGGCATGGTGAGTCTGTGGCAGATTTCATTTTTTTTTGTCACAAGTTGGCAGAAATGGAAACTTTTTATTATTATTTTTTTTGTCACAAAGTGTCATTTTCCGCTAACTTGTGACAAAAAATAAAATCTTCTATGAACTCACCATGCCTCTCAGTGAATACTATGGGATGTCTTCTTTCCAAAATGGGGTCATTTGGGGGGTATTTATACTATCCTGGAATTCTAGCCCCTCATGAAACATGACAGGTGGTCAGAAAAATCAGAGATGCTGGAAAATGGGAAAATTCACTTTTTGCACCATAGTTTGTAAACGCTATAACTTTTACCCAAACCAATCAATATACACTGAATGGGTTTTTTTTAATCAAAAACATGTTTGTCCACATTTTTCGCGCTGCATGTATACAGAAATTTTACTTTATTTGAAAAATGTCAGCACAGAAAGTTAAAAAAATCATTTTTTTGACAAAATTCATGTCTTTTTTGATGAATATAATAAAAAGTACAAATCGCAGCAGCAATTAAATTGCACCAAAAGAAAGCTGTATTAGTGACAAGAAAAGGAGGTAAAATTTGTTTGGGTGGCAAGTTGTATAACCGAGCAATAAACAGTTATAACTGCAGTGGTCTGAATTGTAAAAAATGGCCTGGTCTTTAGGGGGGTTTAGCACTGCAGTCTTCAAGTGGTTAAACTAAAATTAAATACTCGCCAGGTGTCCAGATTTCCTTCTTCCGTCCACAGTCCCGCCCCCTAAAGGAAGAAGTCCCAGAGAAGCACCTATGACCTCTTTCTTTAGGAGGTGGGGCTATGGACAAAAGGAGGATGCCTGGTAAATATAATAGTCGCAAAATATAATAAAAAAAAAAATATTTGCAAATCAAAAATGCTGTACAGCTTACAGCGTTGGAAAATCACGATCGCAAACACTGTGTCGATTTTAAACTACCTAACGACCGCGCCAATGGGCGTGACCACGGCGGGAGCCCCAGAACTGCCTAACGCCGATTGGCGTCAAGTCATGGAGCTGCACTTTACCAGGGAGCGCACGCCCGCATGCGCGTTTACGGCTAACAGACTGTTTAGAGCCGAAAGGGAAAATAATTCCCCTTTGTTTACATTTGAACAGCCCTGCGATCTCCTGCAGCGCTGTACGAGGGACACTGGGCTGATGCCTATGAGAGGCGGGGATGAGTGCCGATCCCCATCAGGGAGGAAGGAGGGAGAAAAGCCTCCTTTTCTCCCCCCCCCCAAAAAAAAAAAAAAAAAAAAAAAAAAATTTCAGCAGTGATTAAAGACCTCCGGCAGAGTGTCCTATTAACCTCCTGGGCGTTACGGACGAGCTCAGCTCATCCAGTAACGCCGCACACTGCTCAGGCCCTGGTGGGCCAATTTGCACAATGTTTTTTTTCAAACACGCAGCTAGCACTTTGCTAGCTGTGTGTTTGTTGCGATCGCTGCCGCGAAAGAGGCCCCCAACCCCCCCCCCCCCCCACAGATCCCTTGCGCAGCCTGGCCAATCACCGCCAGGCTGCGCTATGGGGTGGATCAGGACTCCCCCTGACGTCACGAAGTCGATGACGTCATCGCGATAGTCGCCATGGCGATGGGGAAAGTCCATACAGGAAATCACGTTCAGAACGGGATTTCCTGTTGGGTATTTACGCCGGTGGCGATCGGGGGGATGGGTGGGAAAGCATGTAGCTAGCGCTAGGCTAGCTACAGGTAGTAAAAAAAAACTTCAAAAAACCCTCCCGCGGCCGTGAGCCGCAATAAATCAGAACGCCAGGGATGTTAAAGGGGTTCTGTAGGGGGGAGGGGGCTGAGGATAAAAGACGCCACTTACCTGGGGCTTCTATCTGCCCCATGTAGCAGTAATGTCCCACGCCGTTCTCCTCCAATCCGCCGTTTCCCGCCGCCGGCACTGGGCAATTATTCGGCTGACAAAGACGAGTAATGTGCGCTGCCACTCACGTCATTGGAAGCTTACTGCACAGGCACAGTACGAAGTTTTCTTGTACTGCGCCTGCGCAGTAAGCTTCCGATGACGCGTGCGGGAGAGAGCAGGCACACGGCAGCGCAGCCACAGTTGGATGGCATGCCACACTAGACCGGGGCATGCCGGATCAGAGGAGGATGGCGTGGGACATTACTGCTACAGGAGGCTGAAGAAGCCCCAGGTAAGTGTGTTTTTATCCTTAGCTCCCCCCCACAGAACCCCTTTAAGCACAACAAAAGGATGTAATATTAATTTGTGTGGTGAGTTGTAGGGCTGTGCAGCAAACTGACCAAGCTGCACAGCCCTGTATTGAGAAAAATAGCCTGGTCACTAGGGGCGTGTAAGCCTGCGTTCCTAAAGTGGTTAAAGCGCTGCAGCGATTCCTTGTGGGTTCCAGGCCTGACTTTGCAAACGTTAACATAAAAATGCTAAAAACTGTCAACTAATGGGTGGCACGAAGTTCACAACTCTTACCTGACACACATCACACCAGAGGTGAAATAATGTGGCGGGGTCCCAAACCAGGAGCCCAATTGAAAATTTTAGGAGTCAGGTTCATTAACAGACAGAAATTTAAAAGACCACTATCACTCCATATACCTCTTGCTTCAGGTTCCTTGAGGCAGGGAACACACTACATGCGTTTCTGCGCGTTTTGCCGCACTAGTCAAAACGCACAAATTACCATACTGCCGCATATAATGTTAAATAATAGGAGGCTAGAAAACGTAATATTTATTGCGTGTAGGATAGCGTTTTTAATGTGCGTTTTGAAATCGCTATCCTTTCTGCTTTTTTCCGGAGATATTTGTACGGTATGCAGGCGATTCCTCTACAGCACAGAATCGCCTGCGGGTAACATGTGCGGCTATTCAAATTAGGGTTTGTGACGTGTTTCCCCTTCCTCTCTCCGTTGGCGGCAAAGAAAAGAAGCGCCATTGAGTGTGCTGGACTGGTTTGTCCATACCATACATATCATTGTGTGGTAGAAAAGGTCACACAGTGGTAGTGAAGATGTTCCCTAGCATTCCCCGCCAGATACCCCGATCTTCCCTAGCATTCCCCGCCAGATACTCCTACTCCTCCGGTTCCCACCTGCCGACAAAACCCCTGCTCTTTGCACGCCAAATCCTCCTGCTCTTCTCCACCGCACGCCAAATGGACTGCTTTGCCTTGTGGGTGAGTGGCATACATTTTTTTTTTATGTAGGAGCTGATCGGCGGGCGGGGAGCGGTGGAGAAGAGCAGGAGGATTTGGCGTGCAAAGAGCAGGGGTTTTGTTGGCAGATGGGAACCGGAGGAGTAGGAGTATCTGGCGGGGAATGCTAGGGAAGATCGGGGTATCTGGCGGGGAATGCTAGGGAACATCTTCACTACCACTGTGTGACCTTTTCTACCACACAATGAAAACACTTCCACGGGAAATGATGTCAGAAAAGCATCCCTGTCATGAATGAGGGAAAAAAAAAAAAAAAAAAAAAAAAACGGAAAAACGCGAAAACGGCAAAACGCGGAAACGCAAACGCGGAAACGCAAACGCGGAAACGCAAACGCGTACATATCAAAACGCGTACGACAAGTGTGTTCCCTGCCTTAAGTATTTTAGTGAGCTGGGCTGCACAAGCATACCTGTCTGTGGAATGTCATGTGGAATGGAGCATAATATGCACTGCAATGGCTTCCAGGCAGGAAGTGGTTAGTGGGGTCGATGAGTCACATTGATGTCTACAGAAAAATAAGGCAACCCCACAGATGTGTAATCTCTTTTTTAGCAATCCTAGAGCCTGTGTAAGGATAGCTCTCAAAATTTGACTTCCTGGGTAGTCAAATAAGCAGTAACACAGTGACAGAAACAGCTGAGAGTTTGGGGGGAAAATACGTGCACCAAGCAGTGTTCTCCTACCAGGACTTCCAGCACTGAGTTTACTGGTGGTGTTACAGAGCAGTCTTTCACCTTGTAAAAGCTGAGCCCATATTATCCAGTGCACTACCCTGCTGTAGGGCAATATGTGTACAGAGGAAGCACAGGTCTAACCAACAGGTGCAGTCTTCAGTCCGAAGCATGCACCCAGGAGAGGATGTCAGGATGTGCTGTGACCCTCAGTATCCCTGCACAGGAAACTCCAGTATGTCGATAGCAATAGAGTCAGCACCATCCAGTATTCTTATGCTCTTTATTGGTAAAATAGCATGATGTATGCTGTCAGCAGCGACAGCCCTGCTGTTTCGGTCCACAGACCTTTTTCAAGCTGCTCAGAATGTGCATCACACTACAAATTAAAATCAATGAGTTTAAATAGGTACATTGCCATATTCCAACCAATCACAAACAGGCACCTCCAAGCCAATCAGAATGCAGAGGCCTTCGCACGGACCTGCGTCAGCTGCCCAGGATTTCACGGATACCCTCAAGGATAAGATGGAAGGGTATAGAAAAGGGGTTGAAGAAACTAAGAGATCTAAATACCATCGGGACCTTTCAGACTATACGAGTGGCTATGTGTATGTTTGGCAAAAGGAGGGCTTCACTCTGAAGGGAAGGGGTAGGAAATTCCTCAGACGGCAAGGAAAGAAGCCACAGCAACCGAGAGGGGAAGGCTCATCCTCATCTGATTTTTTAACATCTTCCAGGGACACCTCCCCGGCCCCTATGCAAGACACAGAAGGAGAGGAGGTCGGAGATACCACGAGAAAAAGAGGAGGCAAGCCCGACAAAGCGGTGTCCGGCAAGATGAATCTAAGGCAGCGGACACAACAGAAACACAATTAGTGGTAAATTTATCTCAACATGTGCTGACGCAGGACGAGACTCGAGTATTGAACCATGGTTTAGGTTTCTGCCCCACTTTTGGTCCTGATTTTTTTTAAGTTAGATCTGGACTTATGTCGCTTCTACAGGAATATTAAATTGAAACAATACTTTGCCTCCATGCCTATATGGCCAGTATCCAGAGAAGTAAAGGAGGAGCAAGAACTTGCCTTGAGACCTCTGGGATTGAGGAATAAAAGCAAATTTAATCCACCTAGTCATCCTATGATTGATGCGTTTATATCAAAGGTGAATATGGAGTTACAAAAGCTGGAACAGGAACATGGCAGGAGGAACTTTCATGTAACACCAAATTTAACATCTGGAGAAAGGGAAGCACTAAAGTCTCTACAGGACAATAAAATGATAACCATACGACCTGCAGATAAAGGGGGAGCGGTAGTTGTGCTGGACACCTCATACTATCGAAGTGAAATACTTAAACAACTTGCTAATGAGGAAATATATAGGAGAGTGGAAATAGATCCTCTCTTTAGGATTCAGAAGAGGATTGAAGATTTAGTGGGGGAAGCTTTAAAGAAAGACATTATTGATCAGGAGTGTGCTAAGTTCCTGATTAAACCTCACCCAAGGACTCCTATATTATATACCCTCCCGAAGATTCACAAAAGCTTAGTGTCGCCACCTGGCAGACCGATAGTGTCGATTCTGTGTTGATTCTGTTTTTGTCCCGCTAGCACAATTTGTAGATAGGCTGTTACAGCCCTTGGTTCAGTCAGTAGACTCTTACCTGCGAGATACGCACATGTTTATTGAGAAATTAAACCTTTTACCTGCATTGACATCAGAATCGTTGTTGGTAACGCTGGATGTTGAGAGCCTCTACACCTCCATCCCACATGATGGAGGTGTAGAGGCTGTTGAATGGTATCTAATGATGTATTCGGAGTTGTCTAGTCCTCAGAGAAAATTTGTGATAACTTTGTTACAGATTATACTTCGAGATAACTACTTCCTTTTTGAGGGACAGTTCTATATACAGCAGAGAGGCACCGCGATGGGGTCGAACGTGGCTCCATCCTACGCAAATCTATTCATGGGCCAATATGAAGAGGCATTTGTTTATAGTAATGGATTGTTTTGTCAGCATGCTAAATGCTGGCTTAGATTTATTGATGATATCTTTTGCGTGTGGATGGGGCCCCGTTCGACCCTTGATGCGTTTTTAGATGATTTACATCTTAAGTGTCCCTGTATTAACCACCCTGGCGTTCTATTAAGATCGCCAAGGCAGCTGCATGAGGGTTTTTTTTAAATAAAAAAAAAAATATTTCATGCAGCCAACTGAAAGTTGGCTGCATGAAAGCCCACTAGATGGCGCTCCGGAGGCGTTCTTCTGATCGCCTCCGGCGCCCAGAATAAACAAGGAAGGCCGCAATGAGCGGCCTTCCTTGTTTTGCTTAGATCGTCGCCATAGCGACGAGCGGAGTGACGTCATGGACGTCAGCCGACGTCCTGACGTCTGCCGCCTCCGATCCAGCCCTTAGCGCTGGCCGGAACTATTTGTTCCGGCTGCGCAGGGCTCAGGCGGCTGGGGGGACCCTCTTTCGCCGCTGCTCGCGGCGGATCGCCGCAGAGCGGCGGCGATCGGGCAGCACACGCGGCTGGCAAAGTGCCGGCTGCGTGTGCTGCTCTTTATTTCATGTAAATCGGCCCAGCAGGGCCTGAGCGGCACCCTCTGGCGGTAATGGACGAGCTGAGCTCGTCCATATCGCTAAGGTGGTTAAATTGACTGCGCATGTGGCAACTGATCAGATTGCGTTTCTGGATACATTGGTGTACAGGTCTGGTGATTGTTTACTCACGGACCTGTACACCAAGCCAACCGATCGCAATTCCATCTTGGAGTATGGAAGTTTCCATCCCCAGCATGTAAAGGATAATATTCCTAGTGGGCAGCTAACAAGAGTGGAGCGGTTAGTGGCTGATCCAGAGAGGCGCAGAGTTAGGATTGAACAAATGCAGATGAAATTTGCTAAAAGAGGTTATCCAGAAGAGGTATGCAGTAAGAGGAGGGGACGGGGTGGAAGTAATGTAAGTGGGTTGAGATTACCTTTTGTTACAACTTATAATAGCCTTAGTCAACAGATAGGGACAGCTATTAGGAAGCACTGGAAGATTTTACAAGAATCGTTTCCTCATGTGGAAGAGTTCAGGTATCCGCCCCTTATGTCATTCCGACGCCCGCCCTCTATTAGGGATAAGGTGGTTCATACCTGTATTCAACCGGAGGAGAATACCAATAGACGGGGTACATACCCCTGTTTAAATTGCCACATGTGCAGTCATGTGCTAAAAGGAGATTGCTTTACACATCCACTGAGTGGCCGCACGTTTCGCATTAATGGTTGTTACAACTGCGAATCAAGATTTGTGGTATACCTGATTAAGTGCCCTTGTGGGTTAGGGTACGTCGGAATGACGACCCAACCACTAAAGGATAGGATCTCGTCACATAAAACGGCGATTAGAGGTGGATGTGAGGAGCAGGCAGTCTCCTTACATTTTAAGAATTGTGGACACACTGTAGCGCAGTTAAGGGTGCAGGTGATAGATCAGGCCCCTTTAACACCAAGGAGGGGAGATCGTTTGAAGCTGTTGCTCACAAAGGAGGCGGGTTGGATTAGAAAACTGGGGACTATGGGGAGAGGTGGTCTGAACAAGGAATATGACTTATTGCCATGCATACTATAACTGCATAGATTGGAGTGTCTGTGTTCTCTTCGTGGTGGGGTATGGTTGTTTAATATTGTGTTTATTTTAACAGGCACTTTTTTGCCAGGGGATACAGAAGGCCGTTTAACAGCCCAATAGGCAGGACCGACCCAGATGTTCCTGATGGAGTGGTGAGTCTCTGTGCACTACGGCACCATAAGTATGTTTTCCCTTTTTCTCCTCTATTTTTGTGAGGCAGCGGATGTTTATATGCAGCGCCGTGCTACGGCTGGGTTGCCGTGGAGACGCGTGCATACGTTGCCATGGGGACGAGGAGGTGTATTGCCCCTACACGCCCCCTGGAGGTGGGAGCATGTGACTTTGTCACATGTAAACTGACGTCATTGGACGTCCGTATGCGGAAGTGCTTGATGTGGACGGAGAGGAGCCGCTCGATCCTGAACTGTGGGAATTCGGTGTGACAACACTCCAGTAAGTTCAGCGATGTTTCTATATGCATTTCTCATCTGGAGATGTTTTATTGTAAGCAGAGATGTTGATCGCTTGTAATGAATATTTACCCTCCCCGTGTTATTATTGGGAGGATGTGCGTTGATATAGGTGGAGTTATTTTCGTCATGTGGGTGGAATAGTAATGGAATAATTTGCATGTTAGGGACCTCAGTTTCCTATCAGGTCCGTGCGAAGGCCTCTGCATTCTGATTGGCTTGGAGGTGCCTGTTTGTGATTGGTTGGAATATGGCAATGTACCTATTTAAACTCATTGATTTTAATTTGTAGTGTGATGCACATTCTGAGCAGCTTGAAAAAGGTCTGTGGACCGAAACAGCAGGGCTGTCGCTGCTGACAGCATACATCATGCTATTTTACCAATAAAGAGCATAAGAATACTGGATGGTGCTGACTCTATTGTTAACCAACAGGTGCAAGCTTGCGTTCCTTAGAGCATGCACCGGCCGGAGCTTTTGAGGTAATCCACGAGAGCCTAAAGCATGGCTGCCACCCTGCACACAGGTCATGGGTCTTGTGCATGCTCCCACCGACTTTCCACTATAGCCAGATATAGAATATCGCAGGGGCCAAAAAACAGGTTCACTATAACCGAAGTTATATAAAAAAACAGGTTTACTATACCAGGGGTTACTCCCATATACTTATAATGGCGCTTGGCCTGGACCTGGACATTTAAAAGTTTACTATACCCCAAGTTCCACTATAATCAGAGTTTACTATAACAAGATTATACTGTTCAAGTAAAGTAACCGGAAGGTAACGTATGAAAGGACAATGAGATAAGCCACAGACAGCAGGAAGAGCATACATTCACACCTGATAGATCAGTTTTAGGTGGATGCTGCTGGAGATGGCCAGAATGACTATTATTATTTTTTTCCATTTAAAATGGTGGAAGTGGTCTCTGAGACTCTGCAACCACTGCAGTCTAGAGTGGTCATTACTGTGTAAGTTTACTTCCTCCATTTAGTCATTTTAAGCTATGAACAAGTTTACAGGAAGAAACACCCCTTGCTTAACTTATTAGTGGTATCAGTGAGGATGGAAACAGGAACTTGGGGAGGTGATATGGCTGGTAAAGTCCACAGGATGGATGACAGCTCAACCTCATGTACAGGCATAATGATATTATTCTTCACATCTTACTGACCAGTTTATTTGTTAAAAGCTCACAAAAAAAAAAAAAAAAAAAAAAAGAATCACCCACCCTTCTAGATATTAAGCGCCAACAAATAATGCAAAATGCAAGTCTTTCAGGACCACGCAGCTCTGGCTCTCAGGGCTCTTTCCCACTAAGACGTTGCGTTAGATGCAACGTTAAGGTCGTATAACGTGCCCCTAACGCAACGCATGTGAGCTTTGAAGTTGAACGTTATATAGAGCAGTGTTATGCGTCTCTTGATGCGTACTATCGGATGAAAACGGCGCATGCGGCAAGACTGTGGAGACCACATGATCGGAACACTTCGCATCACGTAGTACCGCCAGCCAGTAAGCGGCCGCTCCAGGAAGTAAACACTGCAGTGCAGTGAATATTAACCTCCCTGGCGGTGTATTAGGAACCGCCAGGGGGCAGCGCAACACTATTTTTTTTTTTTTAATATCATGTAGCGAGCCCAGGGCTCGCTACATGATAGCCGCTGTACAGCGGCATCCCCCCGCCTGCTTCGATCGCCTCCGGCGATCTTTGATCAGGAAATCCTGAAGGGCTTTCCCCGTCACCATGGCGACGGGGCGGGATGACGTCATGACGTCTAAGGGAGTCCCGATCCACCCCTCAGCGCTGCCTGGCACTGATTGGCCAGGCAGCGCACGGAGTCTGGGGGGGGGGGGCGGCGCGGCGAGGAGAACAGCGGCGATCGGAATGCACACACAGCTAGCAAAGTGCTAGCTGCGAGTTGCAAAAAAAAAAAAGTAAATCGGCCCAGCAGGGCCTGAGAAATCCTGCTGCGCGGCATAGCCCGAGCTCAGCTCGGGCTTACCGCCAGGGAGGTTAATTAGCCATCTGGCTAAGCATAATAGCTGACTCTCCCCTCCTCCTCTCCTGCACTTAAAAATACAAAAAAAAACAACAAAACATTAATGAGCATGTGCAAACAGTCTAACACGGCTAAAAGCGCATATAACGCACACCAAGCTGCACTTTCATTGAATGTACAGCGTTACACTGTAACGCAACGTGGGCACTGTGAACAGCCCATTGATTTTTCATTACTGTGAGTTGGGCTGCGTTACAGGCTGCTCTAACGTGCGCCTGTAACGTCCCACTGTGAAAGCAGCCTTAAAAGACAACTGAAGCAAGAGGGATATGGAGGTGGCCATATTTATTCCCTTTTAGGGAATATCAGTTGAGTGGCTACTTTGATGTGTGTACACACATTAAAGTAAACCTGAAGGGAAAAAAGGTCCCAATTTGGGTACTTACCTTTGAAGAGGAAACCTTCTGGATCCTCCAGAGGCTTTGCCAGTCACCCTCTGACATTCCAGTGCTGAGACTCTCAAGCTCATCAACAAACTCAACCCACACTGCTCAGGTACAGACATCTCGCACCTGTGCACTAACACGTAGCCAAACGGCTTGGCTTTGTCAACCGAGCCCCGAGAGGCGTCTCCATGCTACTGCGCAGTGCGGGCATGCACTATGAAACTTGTGGGGAAGCCCAGCGCTGGAACAGAAGGCTCCAGGGGAAGCATCTGTAGGATCCAGAAGCTTCCCTCTCCCAAGGTAAGTATCTAAATGTTTGACTTTAAGATCTCTCTGATTTACTTTAAAAGGAAATCTAAAGAGAAAAAAAATCAGCTTGACTTACCTGGGGCTTCTTGCAGCCCCTGAAGTCATCCTATGCCCGTGCTGTCCTCCCAAGACCTTCCAGCCAGTAGCGATGACCCCCTCAAAGCTGGCCAGCCACGTGCCTCCTCACCGCATCCCTGGGCATGGCAGTGTTCTGCAAAGTATAGGAAAATCACTACTGCGCATGACGACCCTGGCAACGAGAGTGTGATTAGGGTACATGCGGCTCAGGCCGTGCATGAGCAGTAGCCGCCGACCGGCAAGCTTTGTGGGCGTCGTCGCTTCTCGCTTGAGGGTCTCAGAAGGATGGCACAGGCACAGGATGACTCTAGGGGGCTACAAGAAGCCTCAGGTAACAAACTGATTTTTTTTTCTGCTTTAATCACTTTAAGTCAATGATTGCAGATGCATGGGAAGCTAATGTCTGAGAAATAGAATAATAGGTTTTATTCACCAAGTACAGGGTATTGTACAAGGAATTATTTTTAGCACAGGAAGCACAGCAGAAATTCAGGACAGAAAAAAAACAAAAAAACAAAAACACACATGGGTACACAACACGGGGATGGGATATGAACGTATTGCAGTTTACATTACACAAGTGGATTGCTTATTTACATTTTATAGTGGGGATTGCCAATTTGGGTTGTTGTGGTGGTGGGGGGCTGAGTTGAGGGCTAGAACAGCCGGGGAAAATAAAGAGTTCCTGTGTCTGGAGGTGCTGGTAGAGACGGTCCTGAAGTTGTGACCCGATGGGGATAGGTTGAGGTTGCGGCTCCAGGGTGGGAGGGATCATTTGTAATCCGATTGCTCTAGGTTTCACTCTGGAGAAGTACAGGAGGTCCCTAGCAGAAGCGCCCGCGAATCATACAAAGATAGAGCAGCACAGAAATGACTCAATGGTGGAGGAGTAGAAGCAAGTCAGAAGGGCGCAAGACATGCCAAACTTTTTCAGCTGGGGTGGGAAGAAAAGTATCGAGAGGAATGAATAAGTTGAGCTGCAATATTTGGTGTGGTCTTGTTATTGGTCTAACTCAGCCTTTCTCAACCTTTGTACCCTGGAGGAACACTGCAAATTAGATCTCAAGGAACCCCTGCAAACAATTTTTTATCTTGAGGAACCCCTGCATTTATTTTGCAGGAGGCATGGTCTTTAACCTTCCTGGCGGTAACGTTCGGGGTAAGCCGCGCAGCTGGGCCGATTTGCGCAATTTTTTTTTGCTGGACGCATACCGATCGCCGCCGCCCCGCGCTCGATCGCCGCTATCCGTCGCGCCGTTCCGGCCCCCCCTCCAGACCCCATGCGCTGCCTGGCCAATCAGTGCCAGGCAGCGCTGAGGGGTGGGCCGGGACTCCCAATGACGTCACGACGTCACTGACGTCATCCCGCCCCGTCGCCATGGCGACGGGGAAGCCCTCTAGGAAATCCCGTTCTTTGAACGGGATTTCCTGATCGGAGATCGCCGAAGGCGATCAAAGCGGGCGGGGGATGCCGCTGAGCAGCGGCTACATGATATAAAAAAAAAACAAAAAACTGCTGCGCTGCCTCCTGGCGGAATTTATACCGCCAGGAGGGTTAAAAGTAAGAGGCTGTTTATTTCTCTACCCCCAATTACAGTACCACTCATTTAGTCCAATTTAGTACTTATGTTTACAGTACCTCCTATTATAATGTGCTCTATCATACTTCCCCCCACGATGGGGGAAACTGCCAAGGAACCCCTGCAGAGTACTCAAGGAACCCTGGGGTTCCAGGGAACCCTTGTTGAGAAAGCCTGGTCTAACTGTTGCCTCCCAGGTCCCCTGCTCCCAAATTACACAGCAACATTTCAGTAACGTTAGAAGAACACTCCCTGATAGTGCGAAAACTACAGCTATTCATTCAAAAAGAGGTAGTAGCAGTCAGAAAAGCAACCTCAACTTCCATTAAAACATATAATGTATCTGAAGTGCAGTTTCAGGCCAAATTATTTCAGTTTGTAAAGGTTTAAGTAATGGTGAAAACCTCGAACATTTCCCTGGCAGTCTATTCTTGCCAGGGTCATTGTAACTCCTTTAAAGTAAACCTGAGATTATTAAATATATATAAAAACAAATTATACATACCTGGGGATTCCTCCAGTACCCTTCAAAGCTGATCGGTACCTTGCGTACTGCGCATGCCCCCGTCACCAAGAGCGTTTTGTGCCTGCGCAGGCGCAGAATGCTCCCAGCCACAGGAGTGTGTGCGTGGCCAGATTGCACCAGCACAGAGGACGTCTAGGAGATGGAGGAGGACGGCAGGTGACCAATTAGCCTGAAAGGGGCTGGAGGAAGCCCCAGGTATGTACATTTTTTTTTATATTTGTTCACTTCAGGTGCACTTTAAAGAGAATCGGAGGTGGGTTTGATAAATCATATTAGGACACAGAGGCACGGTCTGTATACAATGACCAGCCTCTGTGTCCTTCCATTCCATTCCTGTGTCCATCTGATTTAAAAATATACACCTCAGGTTCTCTATAAAGTGGACCTGAACTCTTGCACAGGACAAAAGGAAAACAGAGAGATGCATGCCGTATGTATTTAGAGTTTACCCTATCTAATCCCCCCTCATCTGTGACTAATCACAGTGTAATATGATCTCTCAGCTGTGTCAGCTGGCTGCCACAGCAGAGCAGCTAATTTGTTAACACAGGATGTTAACCCTAGGTCGGCTTCCAGGAAAGCAGGAAGTAGACACTGCAGATTTATTGAAGGATTAGTATCAGCTGTAACAAAAATGTTTTTCTTTAAGGGCTTATTCACAGCGGGATGTGTTGTATTGCAACATTAACGTCACAACGCAGCATTACAACGAAAGGCAAAAAAAGATGGTGACACATTAATGCAGCATTACCGTTGCATACAGTAGGTATAGTAAAGCATAGAGGCAATGAAAAGTATGCTTTCCCGTACCTGGTAACGTGTGCATTTAGAGATAATGCACTGCAAGCAGTGAGTTACCATAACGCTACACGTTACTATGTGACGCTAACGTTGCACTGTGAACGTTCAATAGGATTAGCATTGCAGTGCGGTAAGCTGCGTTATAAGACTTTATAACATAGCTCCGCACAGTCCCACTGTGAATGTAGCCTAAAGGTTATTATGCTGTTGCTTATCTTTTAGAGCAGAGAGAAAGTTCTGAGTTCAGGCGTGCTTTGAAGGCCTCGTTCCCACCATACGCGCTGCGTTATCGTACTGCTGCATGCATTTTTCGGGAAACGCAGCGCTGACCCATTCACTATAGTGAATAGGATCAGCAGCACATAGCGGCACAGATGGCGTGTGATCATAAGCGTTGCCTTCCGATCGCACGGCCATCTGCGCAAAGTGATGTGAATGAGGCCTAAAGGATACCTCAGTGGTAAATACATTATTAAAAAGGACACCTAATGGGTGTATGGGGAGTTGTGCAGATGCTTACCATGCCTCCTGTGTCCTGGCGTCTCCCTCTGTTCTCTAGTAGTGATGCCCATAATCTTCTTCCTGGTCGGTGCTCTCCGACCTGGACATACTATGCTGTGCATGCGCAGTATGAAGGGCTGTGGAGTCGGAGTCAAAGCAATTTTGGGCACCTGGAGTCTGAGTCGTTTTCATAAACTGAGGAGTCTGAGTCGGATGATTTTTGTACAAAATCCACAACCCTGGTAGGTATTAGACTAAGGAGTCCGATTCCAGGAGTTGGAGCTGGAGCCATTTTGGGTACCCTGAGTCGGAGTCTGTAGTTTCATAAACTTAGGAGTTGGAGTCGAAAGATTTTTGTACCGACTCCACAGCCCTGGCAGTATGTCCTCTTGGGAGCCTTGCGAGCGCGCTCCCCAGCAACACCATATGACGTCAGCACGTTCAGGTGGTCACAAGGCACCCAAGCAGACATGCAGCGCATCGTGCTATGTCCAAGTTGGAGGGCACCTACCACGCTGATCAGGAAGAAGATTACGGGCATCACTACCAGAGAACGTCGGGACACAGGAGGTGCGGTAAGCATCCACACAACTCCCCATACACACATTAGGTGTCCTTTTTAAAATTCATTTACCGCTAAGGTGTCCTTTAAAGTATAAGAGGCAGAGAATCAGCAGGACAGCCAGGCAATGTGCATTATTTAAAAGGAAATAAACATGACACCCGCCTTCTTCATCCGGCCATCAGCTTCTGCCAGCTTTTGTAATTCCCATGCTGAAAGATGCAAGTACAGAGCTATACTTGCATCCAGGGACAGCATCTCCCAGCATGAATTGCATGCGGGAATTACAAATGCCAGCGGAAGGGTGAAGATGGCAGTGCAGTAAAAGCCGGGGACCAGAAGAGCAGCATCCCGTACGTAAGAAATGTTTTTTTCCCCAATGGCACACACCACTTACGATCCTCCCTTATAGGAAGATTTGTTTTTTAAAAAGAAAAAAAAAAAAAAAAAAAAAAAAACACTGCTCAGTTTGCAGACACATTCATTTATGAGATAATAACTCTAATAAGGCTCAGTAACAATTCTCAGAGATGCATTTCCCAATTCTTAGTGGAACATTTCCTCTTATTAGTGTAATGTCTCTGAGTTTGGATGTCAAAATAAAATGTCCTAAGGATGCAGACAGCTGTAAAAACCAACATAAGTGTACAAACGTGACAATTTGGGCACAGGACAATCTGGAGATGGCACAATTACAGGGCACTTAAGATACAGAAGCCAGATTTGCAGTGGTCAAAGATCATTAGAGACAAGTGTGTGTGATTGTCTCATGCAAAAAAAAAAAAAAAACCCAGTCTTTGCATCTCTTGCTAAGCAAGAAATTACGCATTGTTTTACTGTCACAACTCGCTTGCCGCTACCCTTCTTCCCTTCCAGGATATAGAGCTATGTAACAGTCTGTAAAGCAATCAATCAGAACGACAAATACTGTCCATCTGAATATACCAGTCTATAATGAGTCCAGGCAGGGGTGGTCAGTAAGGTTATTGGCGCTAGTCTACTTTAGGGGACCCAGCAGGAAACCTCATAGGGAACAACAGTTCTCCAATCACAGCACAATCCTACAGCACAAAGCGTTGTGATTGGCTAAATAGTATGGGAGTAGTTTACTACAACCTATCAGAAACCTAGCAGTTTGAGCGGGTGATGTCCACCCAATCACGTTAGCTTAATTTCCCTAGGAGGTTTCCTGCTGGGTCCCCTAAAGTAGACTAACGGCAAGTTTTTTTCACAGGCAGCTTAACTGTTCATTTGACAGGCAGTTCAGCCTCCCCGCTGCCAACCACAAGTCCCATTCAGATGCAATTACATGCAGCCGAATGGCGTGCATAATTGTTTGGCACGCGGTGATGTTACCTGGTTGGGAAAAAGGCATGTTACATCTGAGGACGCCAACAGTCATGCTCAGATGCATCATGGGGAAGTTGACAGAGGCAGCAAATTTACTACCTTCAGCTGCCGGTGGAAAAGTGGTCTAGGAGCAGGACCAGGAGGTAGTGGGAACCATTCACAGGACTATCTGGGTCAGCACAAAGTTTAGGTCAGATAGTATTTGACTTCCTCTAACATTGACCCTAGACTACCGTGGGCATATGACTATCGTGTGGACATATGACTATGGTAGGGATTAGATCAGGGACATAACTACAAATCATGTGGCCCCCAGCAAAACTTTGATGTCGTCCCTTAATGTTCACAACCCTTCCTTTGGCTCTTCTTGGTGACCCTCACAACATGGTGACCCACCTTACAAGGCTCATAAAATAAGTGTGGCCATCGGGATCTTCACCACCCATGAAATGTGTAGCTACAAAAACACCTGATCTGGAGTATCAAAAAAAGGCAAAGTTAGTAGTTGGTGCCCCCCACATCTTGTGCCCCTCAACAGTCACAGCAGCTGCTCCCCTCTAGTTACACCACTGGATTACTTTTTGAGCCCCTCTGAAGGACAGTTAGTGACAATACTACATACACTGCAAAGCACGGAAGATTAGGTCAGTCCTGTATAAATACTATATAATAATAATAATCAGTGATAAGGATGTGACAAGCGACTGCTAGCAGAATTTAAAGGGCAAGCCAAAGCAGTGGGAGGAGGGAGTGCTGGTAAGTTCATCCTGCCTGTGCTCTGATCTGTAGAGGTTAGTGGGGCTGATCAGTGGGCTATGAATGGGCTGCATCTGGCCAGGTGATGACACACAGCTAGTCACGTCCTGTCTGCACTACAGTCCGGGCTTCAGGCTGTCTGAGACGTCACGGCACCCAGCAGCCACAAGTTCCCATTATCAGTAACGGGATAAATCTGTCACACATCTGACCAAGCGCAGAGCGCTGCAGCCCACCTTATCCATCAGCTTCCAGCATTTCTCCACCGTCTTCCGGTCCACTGCCCCGGGCTGCGCTGCTGGGTGGTGGTGGTGCGGCTGGAAAGCGTCCTTCACCAGCCCGATCAGCCCGCCGCCTTTCCGGAGATTGGTTGCCATGCTGGACGAGAGGATAGGAAATGGAGAACTACAGCTACCGGAGAGCGCCGCGGCCCCCGGCCCTCCCGATGTACGCCGGGTAGATAGGAGGAGAGGAGTCTCTCCCGTGGCCGCGCACCACACCGCTTCCGTCACTTCCGCTTTGGATGACATGTGAGCGCGCGGAAGGCTCGTCCAACGCGAAATCCGCACAGCGGCTCCGCCCAAGGCGTGGCTGCTATGAGTGGGCGTGTTTACCGGCGAGCTAGGATAAAAACACGAATGTGCAGCGCGGAGCGTCAGCGCAACTCTCTCACTCTCAGAGACTTTGGGGCTGGTGGAGCTCTGGTGATTGCTGCGTACTCCTCCAGTGTATAGGACATCACCTGCGCCCTGCCTGCACAAGGGAAACTACCATAGTCAGGGGAGAGGACACAATACAGAATCCCAGTCATACGCTGCCTGAACCTGACAGACTCTTCTCACTGTTGTGACCTGCACCTGCAGTATCCTTGTGTGTCCCATGTCACTGGTACAGCAGTGTCCCTTTATAGTAAACTCTAATGCTGCCATGCTGGGAATAGTTTGTACCGCTCGATCGAGCTATTAGATGGCTCGATTGATCATTTCCGACATGTCCAATCACCCGCTGGATCAAATCCGCGCTCGATACCGCGGGCTGGACAATGGAAAAAGATGAAAACGAGCGGAAGATAAGAGAATCGCCCGCAGGGACGAACAGAAATCGATCCGGCGGCATAATCGAGCCAGGAAACGCACCATGTATTCCTAGAATAATGCTGGATATACATGGTGCAATCGATGCGGCGCTCGATTCCCGGCCGCTCGATTATTTCCGAGCGCATTTTGATAATTGTTAGGTCGATTCTCATGTAAAGTATGGCAAATTAACCTAACGATCTATCGAATCGGAAATAATCGAGCGGCCGAGAATTGACGGGAATCGAGCGGCGCATCGAGTGCGGGAACGCCCCGTGTGTATCCAGCATTAGACTTGGTTGCTACTTGTGCCGGCGTGGTGAAAGTTATTGCAACTTTGTCAGATTTTGCAACAGTGGCCAGGGGCGTAACTGGAAATAACTGCCCCGCCTTCCCCCCTGCAAAACTTTGGATGGGACCCCCCTAGGTAAATTGAGAACCAATGTCACTCAATTGGTTAGTGCACACTTGAATGTGTTTTCTCCCCATGCAGATACAAACAGACAGCAGTCTAGCACATCACGCATTTTCTCTATCAATTACATTATCGTCTGTGATAAAATGTGCATTTTTCACACATAGACACGCATGGTGTGCAGAAAACTGACAGACAAGTGTGCTCCCAGCCTCAGCTTATTTCACTTACTCTGTCCTCTGATGGAGCAGAACTGGCTCTGAAGAATTCTTCAGCATCACTACAGTACACAGCACTTGGGGAGGGGATGGAGAGGCCGTGGTGGGCAGGGTACTGTACACAAGAGCATGCTGCACATTGATTACGGACTGTCTGACAAATCTTTGTCTGCAAAACTTTGTACGATTCCTTATCAGTGGCTGAGCAGATGGAGTATTGGAACAATTGTGCAGAGAGCAGAAAGTTTTTTTTCTCTCTCCGTGCCCTTAGTTGTGAGTCTCTCAGGACAGGGAAAATGCACTTCCCCCTGCGGCTGCATCCCTTGCAGGGTCTATTGTTACGCCTCTGACAGTGGTGTAGAAATAGGGGGTACAGAGGTTGCGATCGCACTCTGCCAGACGGGCTCTCCCTCAACCGCAGTATTAGCTCTTTATTGATCATATGCCTGGTAATAATCACTATAGTAGTAATCATTAACATGGGTATAGAAATCACCCCTGCGACCCCTGCCATCGCAGGGGGGCCCAGAGGCTTTAGCGGCCCCTCCTCCACCATCTCCCCAATCTCAAGTGCAGCCAATTAGCAAAAAAGCCTCCCGTTCACTTACAAAAACTGTGTAGGAGCATGTGTAATTTTTGAATGAAACGCAGCATTCCCGTGGTAAAATGAGGGCTTTATACCCCCCAAATCCCCGGGGCAAAATGCGGGGAGCGCTTCCAGATAGGGGCAGAGCTTTGCGCTGTAGCTTTGCCTCTACTGGAGTCAATCTCTGCTGATCGCCGCCTCTCCTAGCCCCTCTCAATCTTCCTTCACAGAGAGGGGTGGGGAGAGGCGGAGATCTGCGTGCAGATAGACTTCAGCAGAGACTCTGCCTCCCCGAGCAGCAAAATCCACAACCTGGAAAGTCGTGGAATTTTGCCCCAGGATTTGGGGGTATAAAGCCCTCGTTTTGCCGCAGGAATACAGCGTTTCACCTCTGCTTATACTGCTTAAGCTAAATAGCAGGTAAAAAGAAGAATTTATATTTGCTTCAGACTTTCTTTAAAGAGACTCTGAAGTCTTTAAAAAAAGTCTTTTTATTTAGCAAATATGTTTAATATCTTAGCCCTAACTAAACCGCCGCATTCCCGCCGCTGTAAACTATCTAAATCCCCCCAAACTCCCCGGGGGGCAATCCGGGCAGCGCTTCTGTGAGAGGCAGAGCTATGAGCCGCAGCTCTGCCTCTCTTACCGCGTCTGTCAGCCCGAATCGCGGCCTCTCCCCGCCCCTCTCAGTCTTCCTTCACTGAGAGGGGCGGGGGAGAGGCGGAGATCCGCCACTGACAGACGCGTGTGTGGCAGGGCTGCAGCTCATAACTCTGCCTCACGCGGAAGCGCTCAGGGCAGCAAAATCCACGGCCAAGAAAGTTGTGGATTTTGCAGGGGAGAGGGAGGGCGAGTTAGGGGGGATTTAGATAGTTTACAGAGGCGGGAATGCGGTGGTTTAGTTAGGGCTAAGATATTAAACATATTTGTTAAATAAAAAGACTTTTTTTTGAGACTTCAGAGTCTCTTTAAGTCTAGTTACGCCCCTGATCATTAACCACTTCCGAACCTTGATTATTGTAATCTACTCCCTGTTTTGATCCTGTTATACCTGCCAGGGTGTAGATTTGAATAATCCCGTCACATTCTACCACCGATCGTATCACTCTCTCCCTGCTGCAGATCACTCACCCTGCTGTTAGCAATTTCATTGGCTCCTGAACCTGTCAGCACTGTAAGCCAATCCCATCCTTAAGAGGACAGAGACTGCTGGTATGGGAGTGGTTAAAAAACTGTTCCCCATCCTCTTCTTGCACCTCTGACACTGTGGTTGTCCTTAGCAGGTCTTGGTGCACTGTATCAATTGTTATGTATAGAGTCCCCCAGTCTAAAACCTGCACCTTAGCTAAGCCACTGTGGTTGCAATAATTTAAAGGTATTAGTATCAGAACGTGCAACCTAACCATTGACTAAAAGAAATATTTAAGTAAAAAAAAAAAGAGATTTTAACTTACCTGGGGCTTCTTGGCGTCGTCCTGTGCCCACAACATCCTGCCGATTCCCTTCAGCCAGCAGTGGGGACCCCTGCAAAGCTGGCCGGGCTACTGCGCATGTGTGGCCCCAAGCTGCGTGCACCCTGATCACGTTCCTGCTGCCGGGACTGCTCTGCACATGTGTAGTAGTGATTTACGCATACTGCGCTTGTGCAGAACGCTCCCACCGTGGGAGCGCGATCAGGGTTCGTGTGGCTTGGCGCCACTCATGCGCAGTAGGCGGCGACAGGACAGCTTTGCGGGGGTCATGGCTGCTGGCCGGAGGCAATCGGGGGGGATGTTGTGGGTACAGGACGATGCCAAGAAGCCCCAGGTAAGTTAAAAATCATTTTTATTTTTTTTAACTTAAATATTCCATAAAAGCTATTAGTATTATAAAATGCAACCCAAGCTAACCCTGTTCTCACACAGAACCCTATATGCTAGTATCCTATCCTATCCTATACTGTTACTACTCTCACACAGAACCCCCCTCTGCTGGGCAACTAATACTCCCCCCCCCTTAGTGGTCAACTATTAACCCCCCTGGAGGGAACTTATAACCATCCCCCTTGGTGGACAACCAATAATCCCCCCCTGGAGGGTACTAATCACTGTGTAAATGTATGCTGCTTTTGGAACACCGGCGGTTGCAAATAATTACAGCCAGGATTACTGAAAGAAGGTGCATGCACAGTTATGCCCAGTCCGTACAGTGCGCAGGCACTGTATGGCTAGTTACAAAATGTGTTGGGTTGCAATATCTTTCACCACACTTGACCAGCGGGAGCAGACAATGTAATATCTGCTCCGATGGTCCAGCTGTAGCCCGGGGCAGATGCGTTACGCCCACAGGCTATATGGGGGAACGCATCCGCCTGCCCGGGATTATAAGGGACCAGGCAATGTATTTTACTTTATCAGAAGTTTACTTTATTATGAAATTGTCATACTTAAGCATATAAAGTATGCTTACTGTAGTACTGTATCTCAATTCACTCATTATTAAGGAGTCATTTTTTTATTTTCAATACTTTAGTAAGCAAGTACAGACAGTGTCTAAGCAAGAGAAGGATCCACAGTGCTCAATGTTGAGGAATTTGCATGCAATAATCACACAACAGCTTGCACAGGAAGCATAGGTCTCATTAGTTAATGCAGATACAGTACTGAAAAGTGTGCTCCTCTGTCCACATGATATCAGGGTGCTATGGGTGCTCCAGGGCGACAGCGTGGGTGGGCGCTATAGGTGCAGTGGGGGAGAAGAGAGCGGGAGCCGCACAGCGGGGAGAACAGAGCACAGCTCTAGCTATACTAACTATAGCTAACGCTCAAAGCATTTTTCAATTTTGGCTCCAAGGCTCCCCATATAACAGACCAATGAGGATCAGGAGGATCCCCATTGGTCTGTTATTACACCAATGGGGAGCCTTGGAACCATAATTTAAAGATGCTTTGAGCTCTAGCTGTACAGAGTATCTCGAAATGGGTAAGGGGTACTATGCAACCCTATACTAATTTCTCCTGGAAAGGGGAAATGACTTCCAGATGCCACCATGATGCCACGTTGGTGGCCCCCACCTCCTCCTGGGGCACCGGAGATAGGGAAGAGACCCTTTTCCATGGATTGGACCATTTGAGCTGGTATGGGTCACGTTGAAAAGCCCCACATGGCCGGGGCTCCATATTCTGGCTATTCCAGCCTGCATGGGGGACAAGGGGTTAAAGAGAGTTAGGAGGGGGGATACCACATAATTTTTTTAATGTATTTTTATATATTTCCCACACTCTGAACATATATAAAAAATTTAAAAAAATGCATTTATATAAATGTTAATACATTATATGCCTTTTTAGCACAGTAACTTAGCTACTTTTTTCCTCTAAATTTAACATCGATTTTCTCAAAAACTATAAGGTCTTTTTGAAAGAAAAAAAAATTCCTCTTGTTGCAGGAACATGCACTGCTCTCCTTAACATACCCTGCAAATTTGGTGTTTCTAGCATGTTCAGGGGCTTTGCTATTAACCGCTAAAGTTAGCGGCTGTTGAAACATTTCCCACACCCAGAACGAGAACTTTAAATCATTTTTTTCAAAAACTAAAAGGTCCTAATAATGCAAAAACTTGCGTTAAACGCGAACAGCCCAAGTTCCCCCGGGAATTGTCTGCCTCCCCAGCATAGGTAGCCACAGGAGGCCCCCCAGTATTAGGAAGCCAGAAGCAATCCCCCAGTGTAGGTAGCCAAAGAGCCTCCCCCATGTAGGTAGTGAGAGTGCCCACCCCATGTAGGTAGCCAGAGATCACCCCATGTAAGTAGCCTGAGAGCCCCCATTTAGGTAGCTAGAGAGCCCCCTGTTTAGGTAGCCAGATAGCTCCCCCTTTTAGGTAGATCACCTTTCCAGGATCCACATGCAGCATGTCTCCTTCTTCCTTCTCCTTCTTGGTAACAGCACCCCCTGTGATGACATCATCACAGACAGTGCTGTTACCAGTAATAAGGGAGGACTAGGAAGAAGGAGATGCACCATGTAAATCCCAGAGAGGATTTCTCACTGCGCACTCTGCATGCACCGCTGTGCCCCCCATCTGCTGCTGCGCCACAGCGATTCCCTGCCCACCCTAGAAACGGGCATGCTATACATCGCTGATTGCCTACTCATTCACTAGCTCTAAATTAATCACTGTTATTATTTTAAATAGTTTTGATACATTTATTCTGGTTTTTTTCCAACATTTTATTGCATTTAAAAAATAGCAGTTTAATCCTCTCAGCCATTTTTGGCCAGCATAGGGCTCCACTTTAACCACTTCTGCTTTCAGTGTATTTTCCTTTTATGGACGACCAGAGCAATTTTCACATTTCAGTGCTCCTCCAATTCCCCCCCTCCAAATTAATCACTACTTATCACAACTAAATGATCTATATCATGTTTTTTCCGTCACCAATTAGGCTTTCTTTAGGTGGTACATTATACTAAGAATTACTTTATTCTAAATGCATTTTTTTTTTCAAACAAATTTTATTTGAATTTTCTCTTTGTTCAACAGTGCTTTGAGAGATAAGTACAAGATTACAAGGTGTTATATAGAAAACAGATAAAATACACAATAACTTCCTTATCTCGAAAATATGATGTTTGCAGTAGCGTTCCTACAATAGGGCGCAGGGGGGCGTGGCGCACCGGGTGACAGCCAACCAGGGGGGTGTCGCCACGACCCCCCATTGCAGACAGACAGTGCAGGAGGGGAAGAGCAGCGTTAGAAGGAGGGGTGACATGGATAGCGGCGGGGAGGGGGGAAAGATCCCCCCCCCTCCCTCACCTGGGTCCCCTCCTTCTGCCTCTCTCCCCCTCCAAATGACAGCGGGGGCAGCGGGCAACTTACAGGCAGGGCGGGCGGGCGGGCAGAGACTACTTACTTTACTTCTGCGTTCCAGCAGCTGGAACGCTGGGTCGCCGTCACGTGCCTCTTCTCCGCCTCCATTGCGTGTCACAGCATTGGAGGCGGAAAAGAGGCACGTGACGGCGACGGAGCGCTCCAGCTGCTGGAACGCAGAAGTAAAGTAAGTAGTCTCTGCCCGCCAGCCCTGCCTGTAAGTTGCCCGCTGCCCCCACTGTCATTTGGAGTGGGAGAGAGGCAGAAGGAGGGGACCCAGGTGAGGGAGGGGGGGGGATCTTTCCCCCCTCCCCGCCGCTGCCCCCACTGCCCCTCCTTCTAGCACTGCTTCCCCCCTCCTGGAGCAGCTATACTGGGGGCAACTAAACTAGCTATACTGGGGGCAACTAAGCTAGCTATACTGGGGGCAACTAAACTAGCTATACTGGGGGCAACTAAACTAGCTATACTGGGGGCAACTATACTAGCTATAGTGGGGGCAACTATACTGGGGGCATCTATACTGGGGGCAACTAAACTAGCTATACTGGGGGCATCTATACTAGCTATACTGGGGCAACTATACTGGGCCAACTATACTGGGGCAGCTCTGGGGGCAACTATACTATCTATACTGGGGGCAGCTATACTAGCTATACTGGGGCAACTATACTAGCTATACTGGGGGCAGCTATACTGGGGGCAACTATACTAGCTATACTGGGGGAAACTATACTAGCTATACTGGGGGCAACTATACTGGGGCAGCTCTGGGGGCAACTATACTATCTATACTGGGGGCAACTATACTAGCTATACTGGGGACAACTATACTGGGGGCAACTATACTAGCTATACTGGGGGCAACTAAACTAGCTATACTGGGGGCAACTAAACTAGCTATACTGGGGGCAACTAAACTAGCTATACTGGGGGCAACTAAACTAACTATACTGGGGGCATCTATACTAGCTATACTGGGGGCAGCTATACTGGGGGCAACTATACTAGCTATACTGGGGGCAACTATACTAGCTATACTGGGGGCAACTATACTGGGGCAGCTCTGGGGGCAACTATACTATCTATACTGGGGGCAACTATACTAGCTATACTGGGGGCAACTATACTAGCTATACTGGGGGCAACTAAACTAGCTATACTGGGGGCAACTAAACTATCTATACTGGGGCAGCTCTGGGGGCAACTATACTATCTATACTGGGGACAACTATACTAGCTTCACTGGGGCAGCTATACTGGGGGCAACTGTACTAGCTATAATGGGGGCAACTATACTAGCTAATACTTTAAATTACAGTTAGCTCCGACCCTCATCCGGTCATGACCACGCCCAATTTTTTGCCAGTTGTGGCCACGCCCATTTTTTAAGGGGGGGGGTGTCTTTTAATACCCAGCACCGGGTGCCAAATGCCCTAGGTACGCCACTGGATGTTTGTACTATAACTGGAAGCTTAATTAAACTTTCGATAATACAACACATTGAATCAACAAGAAATGCACCATTGGACAAAACCTTTTATCCCCATTCCCTCCCTCACCAGCCCCTCCCCCCCTTCCCTTGTCATCTCTGGTTCCACTCTTTTTTTTTTTTTAAATAAACACTTATGTCGCCTTCTAAATGCATTTTAATAGGAATAATAAGAAAAAAATGGAAAAAAAATCATTATTTCTCAGTTTTTGGCCAATATAGTTTTAAAATAGTACATGCTACCATAATTAAAACCCACATATTTTAATTGCCCATTTGTCCCGGTTATTACACCATTTAAACTCCTTGCCGGTTTTCCCGACCTGAGCTCGGGGTAGAAAAAAGAAGCTATAAGCGGTGATCCCGAGCTCAGGTCGGGGTAGGCATTGCAGAGCTTTACCTTGATTTGTGGAGTCCCGCGCATGATCGTGCTGCTCAGCGGGACTCCAGCCTCTCTCCACGGCAGGGTGGGGTCTTTCCCTTGCCGCCGGGATCCCCCATGTCCCCGCTATTCTTCCGGGGACCCGGCAGCCAAGCAGAGCAGCAGAGCGGTGGTGGCAGCGTGACGTCATCGGGGGCGGGGCTAATATGTAAAACGAACTTCTCTATATTACAGAAATATAGAGAAGTTTGTTTATATGTACATTAGCGCCATCTTGTGGTGAAAGTGCAAACTGCAGCGCTGGAGCCCAGGAAGGTAAATTTTTTATTCTGTTGCACATCTCCCTGCCAGAATGATTTTTTTTTCAGGTTTTAGGGTCTGAAAGAGTGAAAAAAAATTGCACCTCTTTTAGACCCTAAAATCTGGAAAGAATCAGAACGGCAAGGAGGTTAAATTATGTCCCTATTACAAAATATGGCGCCAATATTTTATTTGAAAATAAAGGGGCATTTTTTCAGTTTTGCGTCCATCACTATTTACAAGCCCACAATTTAAAAAAATAACAGAAATATACCCTCCTGACTTACATATTAACAAAGTTAAGTCCCTAAGGCAACTATTTATTTGTTTAACAATTTTTACAAAACATTTTTGGGTACCTTAAGGAGAGTGTGGGAGGGAAAGAGTTAATCTTAAATGTAAAAAAAAAAAAAAAAGTCTTTAAAAATGTTTGTAGATGTAATTTTACTATTTGGCCACAAGATGTCCTCAGTAATTTTTTTTGCGTCTTGTAAGCTTACAATATATGCTTACAGGAAGTGAAGGGTGAATGGGAAACTCTCTTATTTTTTCCGAATGAACACGGCTTCTCGTAGAAGCCGCCGATCATTGCTATGGGAACTGAGTTCACATTCATTGATCTCCGGGCTAAGGGGCGGCGGTGAGAATGAGTGCATGTGCGTACACACGATCGACGGGAAGCGCGCAGAGCGGCAATCGCGACAGAGGTACAAATATCTACGCCACCTGAGGCTTAGTTTAAGTTTTTAGGGCCGTAGATATACTGCTGTGGCAGCAGAAAAGGTTAAATACTTACTTCCTGTATATGCGCCATTACCAGGAGAGCCACTGTCCTCCCTTCACTAAGGTGCTGCGGGCTGCCGCTGATCTGAGGTCTTGTAGTGCGCTGTGAGAAGACTGAGGACTATTGTGAAGGAGCGGGCCGCCGCTCAAAAGGTAAATCAGTGGCAGCCTGGAAGGGGGGCAGGCTGGCTACCTTCCAGGGCACCTACTTGGCTAACCTATACTGTGGGCAACTATACTGGCTACCTATACTGGGGACAACTATACTGGTTACCTACTGAGGGCACCTACCTGGCTAACCTATACTGGGGCAACTATACTGGCTACCTATACTGGGGGCAATTATACTGGCTACCTATACTGGGGGCAACTATGCCTTTCTACCTATACTGGGGGTGCCTATGCCTTGCTAACCAATACTGGGGGAACCTATACCTGGCTAACCTTGACTGGTGGCACCTATGCCTGTGTAACGATTGTGGAATTCTCTCCGTGATCAGCGCACAAGACGTGCGCTGACACTGCGGAAATCCTCCACAAGCGTATAATTTGAGGGAACCCAGCAAAAGGTTCAATGCACCTGTAGAGGGAAATTCCTGTCGGCAGGTGGAGCTGTGGAGTGCAGAGGAACAGCTCCTCTGCCCTGCCACAGACGCAAGACAGGAATTGCACGAAGGGAAGAAACGCAGGGCAAGATAGCCCTGAAAGGGAGAGATCAAAGTGACAGAGGGTATGTGTGCCCACCAATCTAGTCGCCACCCTGCGACGATGAACACACAACCATGAAGAACAGGTGAGAAGGCAATCGCCAGAGATGGCGATAGCTAACAGCGACACAAGACTGAATAAGCACAGATGAGGAATGTATGTATGTCCACCAATCTAGCCGCCAACCTGCGACGGCGGACACACAACAAAGGAAACCGAGTGAGAACGCAATCGCCTGAGAAGTGATTGCGAATGAGATTGAGCAAAGGGACAGATTGTATGTGTGTGCACCAAACTAGTCGCCAACCCGCGACGATGCATACACAACAGCAGATATGAAGTAGGAACGCAATCGCGGGAGAGGCGTTTGCCAGAGGTGACACAAGGCTATAGCAAGGCAGAGCACGAGAGTAGCAAAGGCACAGCAAATCATACAATGAGAAGATAAGGAAAATAACAAACGCTAACTAAACGCGAACACCGCACTCATTCGCAACAGTGCACGCGTTTATGCGCGGTCTCCGCGTGTTAAGCACAACAGAGACAAGCACGCCTAACTAACCACCGACAGACAAACATGAAACAGAGGACGCGAGCGCTTGCTTAACGGTTACCTCACCGAGCCTCCAGCAAGCGTTCTTAGCAGACAAGACAGATACATGAAAACAGGAATAAGTGAGAGAGACGGATCCAAAGCACTAGCGCAAGGCGAGTGCGATCCAGGCAAAACAGATTAGATGAGATAGCTGGTAGCAACCGCTGCTCCAGCTATACTCCAAGAACAAAGATCAGAACGACTTCCTGTCGACCACCGCTGGGACAGAACAATCGCAACAGACAAACAAAACAGATATGCAATCCTAACTGCACTAGGGAATCTGCCTAGTGCAGTCCCAGGAATTACTCTAAGCTAATCTTTAAACAAAGAGCAAGGCTGACACTCCAGGAGTGTTTCACAGGACTAACCCTTATGACCAGCCCAGGTCTGTGATATCACATGGTATTTATAGTACAAACCTCCAGAGGATGTGGCTAGGAAATTTGCATGACCAACGTATGCAAATTCCCTAGCAGCAGCAAGCTGCAAAACTGACAAAAGGTCTCTCTTCCAGAGACCTGCAGAATGCAGACCTGAACAGTGGTCAAAAAGCTGCTTGCCTGCGCAGGCAGTTGAGCGGATCATTACAGCCTGGCTACCTATACTGGAGGCAACTATACTTGGCTAATCTTGACCGGGGGCACCTATGCCTGGCAAGCTACACTGGGGGCACCTATGCCTGGCTACCTATACTAGGGGTAACTGTGCCTGGCTACCTATACTTGGGGCAACTGTGCCTGGCTACCTATACTAGGGGCAATTATACCTGGCTAAACAATAGTGTGGGCACCTATACCTGGCTACCTACCTACCTATACTTAGGGTGTTTTGTTTTGGGGTCGCACCGTAATTGTCGGGTGCATCCTCACAAATTTGCCTCAGGCAGCAAAAAGTCTAGAACCGGCCCTAAGTGAGGGTTCTGTGTGAGAATAGGATTAGGCTAAAGGTGGCCATACATGGTACAATTTTTCATTTTTTTTTATTAGATAATTTAGTTCGATTATTCCGTAAGATCGAATATAAAGATTTTTCCAGCATGTCCGATCAGATTTTTTTTGAAAAAACGGGATAATCATTCGAATTTCTTGATCGAAAAAAAAATATTTTCAACTTTCATTCGATTCGATTCGAAAAAAAACGGGAAAATCGAACGTTTTTATTGTATCGTGTATGGGCACCATAAGTCGTAGTAAGAAATCGGTAAAGATTACCGATATATTACTATCAGAGTTAGATAGTTGAATATCGGTAATTTTAATGACATTCTATTAATGACTATATCCGGGGCTCTTTTTACCTGGCACTCTATTTTATATGTAAGTAAGCCGGAGGTTCTTGTGCATAAGTGGCTCTGTGCTACTGTACAGGCGTGTCAGTGCTTGTGCTGCTGCAGCACAGTCACACTTATGGCAAACTCTATACCTGCATTTAAAGGGGAGCTGAAGAGAGAGGTATATGGAGGCTGCCATGTTTATTTCCTTTTAAGCAATACCAGTTGCCTGGCAGCCCTGCTGATCCTCTTCCTCTAATACTATTAGCCATAGCCCTTGAACAAGCATGCAGCAGATCAGGTGTTTCAGACTTTAAAGTCAGATCTGACATGACTAGCTGCATGCTTGTTTCTGGTGTTATTCAGATACTACTGCAGAGAAATAGACCAGCAGGGATGCCAGGCAACTGGTATTGATTAAAAGGAAATAAATATGGCAGCCTCCGTATACCTCTTACTTCAGTTCCCCTTTAAAGGGGGCTTAGATGCTTTCCTTGCGTTGAAAGACATCCATGGCTACAATTACTAGGTAATGCCTAATGATGTTGATCCAGGGATTTTATCTGATTGCCATCTGGAGTCGGGAAGGAATTTTTTTCCCTTTTGGGGCTAATTGGACCATGCCTTGTAAGGGTTTTTTCGCCTTACTCTGGATCAACAGGGATATGTGAGGGAGCAGGCTGGAGTTGTACTTGTTCTCTGGTTGAACTCGATGGCCGTATGTCGTTTTTCAACCAAAATAACGTATAACGTATAATGTAACTATGTAACACTTGTGCTAGAAGAGGCCTCGATCAGATGGAGGGTCAGCGAGTGGCAACAGGGAACCAGAGGACAGTGAGGGAAGCCGCATTATGATTAGGATTCCTGCTCTTCCCCACCTCAGGCATGCATATGGAGGTGTGTTTTTTATGGTGGAATCTGGAATACCATCTGAATAAGAGGGCTCCCAGATATCTGCTGTTTGCAAGGAGGATAAAGTATAAGGGTACAAGAGTACCCCTTACTCATTCCTGCAAAATCTAACAAGTCTATAAAAATGGCTGACAGCTGAAACTTTTTCTATATGTACCCTGTATTCATTCTCTCTATAGTCATTTACCGTTGGGTGAGAGAGGATACTGATATCTGGGGTTTCCTCATTAATAGAGGTTTCCAGATTCCCCCACAGACCTAGCAGCAGCTGCACCCACCTCCCCTTGGGCACCGGAGGTGAGGCAAGCCCTTTGCTCTTGACAAGGACATGAGTGCTTTGCATGTTACAGATCATGTGGGCTGGTAATGTTCAGGTGGTAATATTCAGGTGGTTGAGCCTCACATTAGCTTGCTTAGCTATCCTGACAATGCTAGTCTGTATAAGAAACAAAGGTTTAGAAAATGGCTTGGAGTAGATGGCATGCTGATTTGATTTCTATTTTTGATGCTAGCATTATAAAGAAATAATTGATGAAAAGTCAAGGAAAGAAAAGGCAGACCTGGAAAACAAAAGACAAAGAAGTAGACACTTGAGGCAAGGCACCTGGCGAGTAATCAGAGAAAATACTTCAACCATGAAAAACCAGAGATTGCTCCATCTAGTCAAGACATTGAAGGCCATGAAGTAGATCCAAATAAGCTATTTATAAATTATGAATTTGATTTGTGTTCTAGGGTTTTAAAAATAGTCCTATTTCCAGTCTCTACCCCTGGGTCACTAGTTATTATAAATACTTTAAATAATTAAGCTGAATGTTTGTATAAGAGCAATCACAATTAGAAAATCAATGTCCTAGCATAATGGGGACTGGAGATACTTGTACTACCAAATATACACATTGGGCCTGATTCACAAAGCGGTGCAAACTTTTTCGCGGACTTTTGCGCGCGCAATTTGCCGTGATTTGCACGAACGCGGACTTTTGCGCGCGCAATTTGCCGCGATTCACGCGAATCGCGGCAAATTGCGCGCGCAAAAGTCCGCGATCGCGCGAACCGCGGCAAATTGCGCGCGCAAAAGTCCGTGAAAAAGTTTGCACCGCTTTGTGAATCAGGCCCATAATGTTGACCCATTTCCCTCTAAAACCTAGCTTTTATTAAATGCACAATTCACCTCCTTTCTTCTCAGATTCTGTCAAATGCTAGGTACACACGGTGCAACTTTCCGTTGGATCGACAGGTCGCACCTGTTATTTTCAGCTGTTATACTCACCGGTCCTGGGGTCCAGCGAAGGTCAGACACCGTTCTGGCAGGCTTCTGGGAATGGCATGGCAGAAAATAAGATGTAGCCACAGTGGGGGCGGGGCTACAGCACTGGCGCCCCAATCACCACTCAGCGCTGTTCCATCTTTCAAGCAGCCGTGACGTGCCCATCGCTGTTCGTGACACCCCATCATGACAGTCAGCCCTGTCATGTCAGTCCTGTCATGTCAGTTCTGTCCAGTTAGTCCTGTCACCTGTCAGACCAGTCATCATTCAGTCCTGCCACCTGTCAGTCCGATCATCAGCCAGCCCAGTCTTGTCACATCAGTCTGGCCTGTCCCTCTAGACCGCCGTCATTCCCTTATTGCAAAGTTTATCCCTCCTGTTCTTCTCATCACTGGTGGGGCCGCCCTAGGGGTCATGACCTTGTGGCCACCAGGCAGCAAAGTAGTCTGTTGCCAGCTAGGGAGGAGACCCATCATCCCCTGGGGGGTGCGCTGGTGAAGATCTGATGTGCCCACTTAGACACCACGCCCGAAAGGTGCACGCACCAATCACTGGTGCTAAGATCAACAGGACCTTGACATGGGCTTGTCCAATCTGCTCCCGGTCAGTCGAAGCACTGATCTGAAAATCAATCTCATTATTGATCGGTAGCAGTTTAGACGTGCACATAATGCAACTTCCCATCAGTTTACCCATCAATCAGACTGGAAATTGCATCATGTGTACCTAGCATTAGGCTCTAGCTAGCACAATGTATGTTTACCAATGATGGCTGTACACCAAGGCTGTATATCTCTCTACATGAACTTGATCCTTTTTGCTATTTGTGAATGGAGAGAACACACGTAGGGGTTTATTCATTGAACTACAGTAAAATTGCTGTGTGCAGGGAGGCCCGTTTTTCACTGTTGCAATTCTCATCTATTTCCCATGTAAATATGGATGGAGAATCACAGCCTAATGAAATCAATAGACTGCTGTCTGATTCACATGTTGAACGGCATGCAGGAAAAAATCATTCCTGTAACCATGCATAGCACAGCTAGAGTGATTGAGATCAGTGGCATAGCTAAGGAGCTATGGGCCCCAGTGCAAGGTTTACATGCCCCCCCCCCCCCCCCCCCCCAACGACTCTATACATAACAATTGATACAGCGCATCAAAACCTGCCAAGGATTTTTACAGTGTCAGAGGGGAAAGTAAGGGATGGGAAACAGTTTGTTAATGACTACTACTATTTAAAGCATCTATAGAAGTGATTATTACCCACACAGGACCAATAGAGAGCTAGTATTGTGCTTGAAAGAGGGCCCCTCTGACCCAAGAGCCCCCGATGCGGTCGCTACCTCTGCAACCCCATTGCTACGCCACTGAGTCAGATACATTCTCGCATCACAGCAAGTGCCGGCAACGTGTTTCGCAGAAGTATGCCGGCACAGTGGAAACAAGCACTTTAAAGATATGTAAGGTATAATAGTAAAGCTTTACTTACCCAAGGCTTCTTCCTGCCCCTATCTGCTCCAGGGCTGAAGTTCTGCTGTCCTCCAGGCTGCCGCTGTCCCCTTCATAACATTGCTGACCCTTAGCTGGGTAATGGGCTTCTGCGGGGGCGTGCTACGTGCCTCTCGTGATCGCGCTTCCAGTGATGCTCGGATTCAATCGTAATTAAAATTATGAGTTGGTGTTACGGGCCGCAGGAGAGGGGGGTGTTAACTTACCAAACTCGCCGCCCGTAACCGATGCAGTCCACTCGTGTTCCACTTCGAGTTCCAGTTACTCCATTCTTCCTCCTTCAACCCGATAAGTGGAACATGAGTGGACCACACCGGCTATAGGTGGAGAGTTGGGTAAGTTAACCCCCCCTCTCCCGCAGCCCGTAACTTCTACTCAAAATTTTAAATTAGGATGAATCTTAGCATCATTGCGCACTTTCATGGCCGGGAGCACCCTGCGGGGTCAGCAATCTAATGGAGGGTCAGACTTTCTCCTGACATGCCCCATACATACTGTAGATACCTCTGTGATCCACATTGGTGGTTGGATAGGTAATACTCTGCAGGGGCCCCAAGGATCAATATGAACAGGGGACACCTTAGGTGCCCATTACTGGCTATAGACCCCACCTCCTGCTTTACTCTGGGCAAATGCACATTTAAAATGTACTGTATGTGTACATAGGAATTTTACATTTTTTAATTTTACATAATAGTGGTTCTTTAGTCCTAAATTAAAAGCAAAGAATGTTCTCTATGGATTATTGAATAAAGACTGGTGAATTCCATTTACTTCTGCTAGTTTCTACTAATTGTACAGAGCAGTTCAAATGTTGTCAGTAACAAGCAATGGAGGCATTATTCAGTGTAGACGGGCTAGATAACACCTTTACATGTTTTGTGAAGATGTAGAACAGTTGTTTCTTTATATTCAGGTAATTTTTTTTCATTTGTCAGAGTGAACAATGATTAGATGAGATAAAGAATTCTATCTATCCTTTTACTCTTGAAAACTACTTTTGTTAAGGGTCCCACCATTTTATTTTCTAAAAGCTAAAAAACTAGGTTTAACCTCTTCACAATTCTGGGTTTTCACCTAGTACATTCCTGACAATTTGTACACGTCACTTATTAAAACAAAGATAACTTTTTCTTTATTTTCATTTTTTTCAGGACAATCTAGACTTTCTATTAGTAGTATAAATACAGTAGGTATAAATAGGTAAAAAAGTAGTATAAATAGAAGTACACAACAGTATCAGGTTCAGGATACACTTGGCACCTCTGTCAGGTACCAAGTGTATCCTGAACCTGATACTGTTGTGTACTCCTATTTATATTGCCTGAGGAAGGGGGTCTACGCCTGCGAAACGCGTTGCAACCCCCTTTGAGTTTACTAATGAAATCTATTTTTGAATTAGACATTTTTTCCAGTGTCTGCTTATAGGGGGTAAGCCCACCACTGCCCCCCAAGCACTTTTTAACCATTTTATTATTGTGATTTTATTCTTTTGGCGCCTCTGTTCCTTCTGCATTGCATAACTATCCACCCTAGTGGAGGGGGATTACCCCTGTTTTCCTATCTACAGAGAGCGACTTTTTAATCCTGAGTGAGGACAGGAAAAACTCCTCACCTGCCTACACAGTGGTTGCCTGGAGGTAACCCTGGTTTGTGAGTATATCTATTGTACTCTCTATTTCCACAACCATTACAATAACTACTACACTATATTGGGCTCTCTGTCTCCTTTTCTTCTCTTTTTCCAGTAATTATTTTATAGGCATTTTTGTAGAAACATAAATGCAAAGAATACACTTGTTTTCAGTTTTCACCCTTTGTAATTTTCACATGACAAGTCCCACAATTATAAAACCTATAACAATATATTCTTTGACCCTTCCCAGTTAAAATGATACCTTATATCCGTTATGTAGCTACTAGCTGAGCATGCAGCAGACCATTATCCCCAGCCTGCACATCTGTAGTGATTGGATGCCATCGCTAGAGTGACAGTTTGGGGGCCCCAGTGCTCTACAGATGAAATACCGCAATAAAAACCTAAAGTACAAACCTATCCAAACTCTGGAAAATAATGTTCTCATTATGGTTTATATACTCATCCCAACAAAGAAACATAAATTGAGTGAATTCTCTCTTGTGAACCCAGGCTGCAATAAAAACTAGCAGAGGTGTTATCCCTTAAATGGGAATAAAATCTAAAAAAGCCAGATACTTACCTAAGGAGAGGAAATGCTCTGGGTCCTATAGAGCTTTCCCTCTCCTCTCTCAGTCCCCTCGTTGCAGCTGCTCCAAGACAGGCGCTCCATACTGCGCACGTACGAGTTCGGGAGAGAAGGCGCTTGTGCATGCACAGTACGGAGCGGCCAGTCTTCAGGAGCACTTGGGCTTCCAAAGACTTCCAAAGTACCCTGCGGCGGGGGATTAGAGCAGTATTTGACCAAATTGGTTGAATACTGCTCCCAGGGAGCCAGCGCTAGAACGGGGACCGAGAGAGGAGTAGGAAGGCTCTATAGGATCCAGAGCCTTCCCTCTCCTTAAAGAGACTCTGTAACAAAATTTTCATCCTTATTTCTTCTATCCTATAAGTTCCTATGCCTGTTCTAATGTGGTCTGGCTAGCTGCAGTCTTTCCTACTTGCACAGTGACTGTGTTATCTCTGTTACATGATCTAATCTTCTCTCCTCTGTCGGCTTTGTCGGGCTGAGGCAGTCAGACTGGAATGTGCAGGGCTGCTTGTGATAGGATAGGAGCTATACACACCCTCTCCAGGCCCCCTGCAGGCTCTGTATGACTCACATACTCTGCTTAGGCCCCGTTCACACTGCACGCGTTTCCAGCCGCGTTTTGGAAACGCGTGCAGGTGGCCGACACGCACGACATCAGACATTGCATAGAGTGCAATGTCTGATGTTCACACTGCATGCGTTCCGGACCTGTGCGGTCCGGGAACGCATGCTGCACGCATTTTTTGTAAAAACGCATGGCTGTCCCATTCACTTTTCAGTGATGGGATCAGCCACACAACGCATACGAACGCGGATGGCGTGCGTTCGTACGCGTTGCGGTCCGCATGCGTTGCGGTCTGCGTTCTGCAGTCTGAACGGGGCCTTAGGGCTCTTTCACATCAGAGCTTGCGTTGGAGAACGCTCAAAGCATACGTTTTGTTGTATGCCTTTTACTGCGTTTTGATATGCGTTGCACTGCAGTGAGTGTGCGTTTTTAATCCGTTTTCAATGCGTTACTGCACATAGAAAAACGCAGGTAATTTTTTTTTCTTTTAGTTGTCAACTTTCTACATTGTTCCTCTGTTGCATTCTGGGACTGATTGCCTGCGTTAACGGATTAAAAACGCGCATAGTGTGCGTTTTACATTGACTAACATTGTAACGCATAAAGCTAGCGTCGGCCGAAAAACTGCGCCTGGGTGCAGTGTAACGCAACGCACAAAAACGCAGCGTTATATGTGAAAACTAAAATGAAAGTCTATGGACTTTCATTTCACCTTGGGTAACGCAAACTTTACCCTTTGCGTTGAAACGCAGAAAATCTGCCCTAATGTGAAAGAGCCCTTATGTGAGCCTATCACAAGCTGGTTAATTTGTTTGTAAACACTGCCTAAAACTGGCAATTACAAGCCAGGTTTGCAGCAGAGAGTGGCAGAAACAGCACAGAGGGGCCCAGGAGAACATAATGAATAGAATGGTATGCTTTTTGTTGTAAGAATTTTAGAGTACAGATTCTCTTTAAGTATCTGGCTTTTTTATGTTTGATTCCCATTGACTTTAATTATTCTAGCCAATTATAGATGAAAACAAGTTTTGGAATTAATTAGACTCCAGAGTCCAACAAACCCCAAAACTAAAGATAGGAATTTATTATAATAGCAATTGGGTTGATGGTTGAGTATAAGTAGTGTCAAATAAAGAGTAAAATATCTTTTCATGAGTCAAATATGCTGGCCAGTGCTGTACACCTTGTTTTCTGTCTTTTTTAGGTTCAGCTGGTAGATGTGTCAATGAGGAGTAATCATGTGACTCCGAAAGTAGGAAGTACAATAGAGGACAGGCTAAATTTCCTAGCATCACAGAGGAAACACGTGACGATGATGGTGTAGCAATGGGTGGTGACAGTGGCAGTGTCAAGGGTGGAACATGGAAGTAGTTATCACATTTGAGTTTATGAGAACAAAAAAGACACAGGAACAATGGGAGCTCGACCTAGTTTAGTATGGTTGGTTGATGTTGGCAGAAGATGTAAATTCAATAAATTGTATGCTCACAGGTCTGGGTTGCTGTACCTAGCAACCACTGTTCAGAGCGTGTGGGGAAATACCGTCCACACTCGGTCTTGTGAGCGATTGGTAGTCGCTGCTCCAGTCCAAACCAATAAATATTAAGTTAAATCATGAATTTGGACCCCCAAAAGGAGTAACTGAAACTAGGATGAAAGGATACTGGAGGGACCCATAAAATAAATAAAAACCCTCTAAAATTAAGGCAAGGATAGGCCTTCCTTCATGAAGTTCAACACTGATTTCAATTGTGTTTATTCAAGCACATAGGAAAAGCACATAGGACAATGCATTTCGGGGCTATTTAGCTGTTGAACCTCATAAAGATAATCCTATATGTCCCTTCATTTTTAGATGTTTTTTTTAACATAATTTTATACATTGTGGGTGCCTTCAGTATCCTTTCATTCAAGTTATCACATGTATTTCTTTAGCTGCACAGTTCACTGCCCAGCTCAAGCACATTCAGTTCTATGTACAACAGATGGGCAGAGCTCACTATTGTGGCACAATCGACCATTGTAGTTCGTGGAAAGGGGCCTTGTCTCTGTATGGATAGATGTACAGCTGCAGGAAAGCACAGCTATATTACATAATTAATAGTAAATGCAGTGCCAAAAGTAATACTTGTGTACGCTAAACAACGTGTGTTTTAAGAATTTGACTTTAATTTTTGGTTTCGCTGGACTACAACATTTTGGAAACTAGTAGGCATGTAGGAAGTGAAAGAAATTGAGCCTTTCAAACCCAGCAGATGCTGATCAGTTATCTTGTAGCTGGTTTACTAACCAGCATCTGGAGCCTTTGGTTGGGTCAGTTTAATTCAGGAAAAAAGACACCTGGAAAAAAGGGCACAGGGGATTGCCGCTAGTAGAATATTGCTTTAATACCACTTAAAGCGGACCCAAACCAAACATTTTTTTTAATTAAAAATATTTAGTTGCAGCACTCTAACACATACAAAGATAAATAAACACTCCTTCAAATCTATGAGCATTTCACTGCATGCTTTTCAGCCTTCTCTTTTAATAACTAGGGTTATACTGGGGGCAGCCATTAGCAATTCCTCCATTGCTGGACACCACCTACTCCACCAGTTTGCCGGATTTTGTCCGTCAATTTGAAAGGAAGGGAGGGGTGCCTACAATAAATTTAAAATATTTTATATTTGTCATCATGCAACTGAAAAAAGGCTGCTATTTATTATTATAATTTAGAAAATAGATTTTATTTCAGAAATCTTGTATTTTTAATTTGGGTCCACTTTAACCACCTGAGCGGTCTGGACGAGCTCAGCTCGTCCAACACCGCCGGAGGCTGCCGCTCAGGCCCTGCTGGGCCGATTTTAATGAAATAAAAAGCAGCACACGCAGCCGGCACTTTGCCAGCCGCGTGTGCTGCCTGATCGCCGCTGCAGTGCGGCGATCCGCCGCGTGCAGCGGCGAAAGAGGGTCCCCCCAGCCACCCGAGCCCAGCGTAGCCGGAACAAACAGTTCCGGCCAGCGCTAAGGGCTGGATCGGAGGCGGCTGACGTCAGGACATCGGCTGACGTCCATGACGTCACTCCGCTCGTCGCCATGGCGACGAGGTAAGTGAAACACGGAAGGCCGCTTATTGCGGCCTTCCGTGTTACTTCTGGCCGCCGGAGGCGTTCGGAAGAACGCCTCCGGAGCGCCCTCTAGTGGGCTTTCATGCAGCCAACTTTCAGTTGGCTGCATGGAATAGTTTTTTTTTTATTTAAAAAAAACCCTCCCGCAGCCACCCTGGCGATTTTATCAGAACGCCAGGGTGGTTAAGGACCACGGGCTTAAACCCCCCTAGTGACCAAGCCATTTTTACTAATTAGGCTACTGCAGCTTTAAGGCCTCACTGCAGGGCTGTACAACCTAGCACACAAGTGATCCCTCCCCTTTTCTGCCCACCAACAGAGCTTTCTGTTGGTAAGCTCTGATCCCTGCAGGGATGTTTATTTTTTTATTTGTCTTTTTTTTAAATAAATTTGTTCATTTTTTTTTATAACTCTCCCTCCCTCTGCCAGCCTATCAGTGCGATCAGCTGTCATAGGCATCAGCCTATGACAGCGGATCGCTTTAGTGCCTCCCAGGGGGACAGCCATGCCACACGGCTGTCCCCAGTACAGCGCTGCCTTAGATCGCATCGCTGTACAGTGTTATTAGACAGCGGTTTTGCCGTCCTATAGTCTCCTAGCGGCGATTGCCGATGGGAGACTGATGACGGAGCGGATCTCTGTCATTCAAGTGGAGATGCGCGTGCGATCTCCTGCAAGACCCCACCCCAGGACTTCACGCCAACTGGCGTGGAGTGGTCCTGGGGCTGCCGCCGTGTTCACCGCAAATCGGCATTACGTGGTTGGCAAGAAGTTAATTAGCGATATTCTACTGCTGGATTTCATAGTAAAATATTAGTAAAGTTTACCGATATTTTACTTTAGCTAAACTTAACCCTACTCTCACACAGAACCCCCCACTACCGATGCCTAACCCCAAGACCCTCCCTGGTGATGCCTAACCCCAAGACCCTCCCTGGTGATGCCTAACCCCAAGACCCTCCCTGGTGATGCCTAACCCCAAGACTCTCCCTGGTGATGCCTAACCACAAGACTCTCCCTGGTGATGCCTAACCCCAAGACCCTCCCTGGTGATGCCTAACCCCAAGACCCTCCCTGGTTGTACCTAACCCCAAGACCCTCCCTGGTGATGCCTAACCCCAAGAACCTCCCTGGTGATGCCTAACCACAAGACCCTCGCTTGTGGTACCTAACCCCAAGACCCTCCCTGGTGATGCCTAACCCCAAGACTCTCCCTGGTGATGCCTAACCCCAAGACTCTCCCTGGTGATGCCTAACCCCAAGACTCTCCCTGGTGATGCCTAACCCTAAGACCCTCCCCGGTGGTGCCTAACCCCAAGACCCTCCCTGGTGATGCCTAACCCCAAGGCCCTCCCTTGTGATGCCTAACCCCAAGACTCTCCCTGGTGACGCCTAACCGGAAGACCCTCCCTGGTGGTGCCTAACCCCAAGACCCTCCCTGGTAGTGCCTAACCCCAAGACCCTCCCTGGTGGTGCCTAACCCCATGGCCCTCCCTGGTGATGCCTAACCCCAAGACTCTCCCTGGTGACGCCTAACCCCAAGACTCTCCCTGGTGATCCCTAACCCCCAGACTCTCCCTGGTGATGCCTAACCCCAAGACCCTCCCTGGTGGTGCCTAGCCCCCAGACTCTCCCTGGTGATGCCTAACCCTAAGACCCTCCCCGGTGGTGCCTAACCCCAAGACTCTCCCCGGTGATGCCTAATCCCAAGACTCTCCCTGGTGATGCCTACAGGGGCGTATCTAGGTAATATAGCGCCTATGGCAAGTGCTAAAATTGCCCCCCCCCCCCCCCCGGTCAGAGGCTCCCCTGTAAAAATTGCACCCTGTCTCATGCACATTTGTTATAGTCGTCTATGTTTTTGTCAGTCTTCTTATTCCCTCTCTGTACTCTGTCAGTGGGGTCACACAGACAGCAATAACAGACAGGGGATCACACAGACAGCAATAACATACAGGGGGTCACACACAGCAATAACAGACAGAGGGGGTCACACACAGATACGCCAGTCAAGCCTAACCCCAAAACCCTCCCCGGTGGTGCCTAACCCCAAGGCCCTCCCTTATGATGCCTAACCCCCAGACTCTCCCTGATGATGCCTAACCCCAAGGCCCTCCCTGGTGATGCCTAACCCTAAGACTCTCTCTGGTGATGCCTAACCCCAAGACCCTCCCTGGTGGTGCCTAACCCCAAGACTCTCCCTGGTAGTACCTGACCCCAACACCCCGGTAGTGCCTAACCCCCCCCCCCCCCCCCTCTTTCCTAAATCCTAACCCCTTCCTCCGCCAAAGAGCTGCAATTTGCAGCAAAGAAAGTCAATTTGGGCGCACGGTGGCGCTGCAAAGTGCCCGTTATGCAATGCCACAATTTGCACATCCGCAAGTCCCCTGCAAGGCTTTTATAATAGACACCGGTGGCGGCTCCATTTTTTCCGTAAGGACTCCTGTGCCCTTTTTTTCCCCGATTCGTAGAGGAGAGTTTTTGTTCATCACTAGTACAGTTGATACAATTAACTAAATGTCCCCAGACCACATATTTTTAGGAATAAGATGTACTGTAGGGTCACAAAGAAGTACCCCTTTTTTATGCATTCAACACTATCAATACAAGGATTTGTCAAAGATATTTTATTTTTATTCATTCTATTTTTCCTGGAGAACAATACAAAGTATAATGCAATAATGTTACAGTGAATGCAAAAACATCTATATATTAAAACGTCACAATTGCCAGCACTCAGCAGTCCTTATACTTTCATGATGACTGAGGAACAGATGCAATGCAAACACGTTCAAACTTGTTAAAAAAAATAATAATTTAAGTTGATAAACCTTCTCTTGAAAAAATAACAAATGGAACAGCAGTGCAGGTGAATGTGTGTAGTGGGAAAAAATAATCCAATCTCCAGCTTGCTTGTTGCACAACCAGATGTGTTCGGTAGTATGTATAGCACTGGATGTGTAGCCACAACTTGTATAAGTGGACCGATTGTTCACAGTATATTCAGCCTTTTAAACAGTATCCACTTGTTAAAGTGGACCTGAACTATTGCACAGGACAGAAGGAAGAGAGAACTGCACCCTGTATGTACTTAAAGAGTTTAGCCTGCCTAATGACCTCTCATCTGTGACTAAGCACAACTATAATGTGATCTCTCAGTTGTGTCAGCATGCTGCCTTGGCAGAGCAGCTAATTTGTAAACACATGTTAATGCTATGTGTGCTTCCATGAAAACAGGAAGTAGACGCAATGCAGATTTATTGCAGGATTTTTATCAGCTGTAACACAGAAGTTTTTTTCTTTAAAGAGAACCTGTACTGAGTAAAAATATTTGAAATAAACACATGAGGTAACTTCAAATGAACATTACATAGTTACCCCCATCAGTTCCTCTCAGAAGCTCACCATTTTCTTCTGACAATAATCCCATCCAGTTCTGACAATATTTTGTCAGATCTGAAATATATCAGTTGCTGTCAGTAAAATATCAGTTGCTGTCAGTTATAGCTGAGAGGAAAACTGATGTACCAGGTAAAGTCAATGTTTCCCTATGGCTCAAGTGGGCGATGTTACAGTTTAACTGTGTGCTGACCAGAAATCTGTTATGGGTAATGGCCATTTTCAAAATGGAGGACGGAAAATTCCCTTGATCACAGTGAACAAACAGGACGCGGGACAGGAGAAAGACACTGAGGAGTAGACTACATGGATGGTAAGTATGACTTGTGTATGCTTATTTTGACTTTTAATTTTCAGTTCAGGTTTTATTTTAGGGTAGGAACACACTAAGCAGAATTACATATGCGTTTTCCACTATGTGCTATGGAAAAAGCATATGTGATTAAGGTTATTTGCTGTTACTTATCTTTTAGAGCAGAGGGTTAGGTCTGAGTTCAGGTCCACTTTAAATCAAGCCATTCTCCTATCCTAAACCAAGAATGCCATCTTTTCTGACAGTCCATCTTCTGTAATAAAGATTTTGTAAGAAAAACATTTATTTTATTGCAGAGCTATACTGCTACTCAATGGGACAGTTTGCTGCTTCTGCTGATGTAAACCTCCCAGCATGCATCTTGTTAGGCACTAGCTAGTAGGCATAACTGTATGATAAGGAGGTCAGCCAAAGGGGTTTTAGGTTGTTGTTTTTTCGACATAAGAGGTAAGTGTATGTCTGAATAAAATCTAAGGAGCAGCCGGTGCTGCTGTGTGGATATATTCAAAGGTATAGATCTACTGTAATGAGATTTTAATAGACCAAACTGCCTAACTGTGGTGGAGACCCCTTAGTGTGCCAGTTAAACAACCCAATCGTCCTGACATCTTCAATGGCACTTTACAGAGAACAGTCATGTTAATCGGCTCTCCCTCAGAGGAGCTTACAATCTAATCCACAGCATGAGCTATTGTCCATACTTCTCATACTTATCAGTATGCTTTTGGGATGTGGGTGCAAACCCGAGTGCCCAGAGGAAATCCACTCAGACACAGGGACAACATACAAACCACAACATAATGTCCTGGCTGAGATTTAAACCTTGTACTCTAGCTCAGCAAGGCAAGAAAAAGTGTTACCCACTATATGCCACCATGCTAAATGCTACTGTAATGGGACAGCAGGAAAAGGGAGGCACCAATACTCTTCAGATGTGGCAGTATGTGGTCCGAACTGCTACTGCTACCATCCCTGCTTGTGAGAGGGGGACAAGTTGTTCAGTGATTTTGTGTGACAAGGGCTGTGTGACACAGAACTCCAGGTGCAACCTCTGTGTGACAAGTTCTGCCTAATAGAGACCTGCAAGTGCAGAAAGATAAGATCCAGAAACAAAGGGATCAGCTTATAAACATCATAAAGAGGCAAGACTTTGTGAGGCGCTGTGGAAAATGTCAGCACCGTATAAATATTAAATGAAAAATAATGATCCCAATGAGTTGGTCTGGTAGTGATGCATGTAGTCCAATTAAAGTAATTAATTATATGGATAAACCTTATCATTTTTGATTATTTCATACGTAATTAGCTAAACTGACAAAATACTTTTGCAGTGTATAGGAATTCATTGCAATGGTTGTGGACATTACTGTATACAAAGCTGGATTACTGCACACAGCCACTAGAGGGCACTTCCTTCTCACACTCATTCCTCATAGACACAAACTGGCAGTTTGCAAAGTTGTGTAATCCTGCCAAAGTGACAGGACAAGGTTTACCAGTAACAATAAGCTAATTGTTCTCTAGCTGGCTGGCCAAAGACTATTCATCATCCTCTAATTCAGGGGGGTCAAACTCAATCACGGTAGGGGCCAAAATCTAAAACATAGTCTAAAAGTAGCCATACACTGGTCAATTTGCCATCAGGGATCGTATGGCTGCCTTTACTGCAAACAGATTGTGAATCGATTTCAGCATGAAACCGATCACAATCTGTGAAGCTGCCGCTGCCGACGCCCCCCCCCCCCCCCCCCCCCCCAGCATACATTTCTTGCATTTCCTCCGGCCGGCGCGTATCCCCGCTGTCACCGCTGTCTTCTTCTCCGCTGGGTTCATTGAACTGCCTGTCCGGGGGAAGTTTAAACAGTAGAGGGCTCTCTACTGTTTAAACTTCCTGCCGGGACAGGAAGTTCAGTGAAGCCAGCCGGACTCGGAGCCCAGAGCGGAAAAGAAGACAGCGGGGATATTCGCCGGCCAGATCAGGTAATGTATTGCAGCTAGCGTCGGTCTTCGGGCATTCGGACGCCGCTATCGACGCACTCCCGACCCGCCGGCGATTGAGCAAAATCTTCCGCACGGACGGATCGACGGGAACAATTGATTTTGGACGGAAATCAATCATTCTGTCAGCATTTGCGCAACGATTTCACAGCAGATTCAATCACAGTGATCGAATCTGCTGTATATCGGTGGGAAAATCGTTAGGTGTATGGGCCCCTTAGGTGTGCGGGCCAAATTGTTTATTAAGATTGAACATTTATTGAACAGTCTCAAGCTAAGTGGCGTAACCATAGCGAACATGTGAGACCTACTCCTCACCTTCTGCAGAATAGCGCAGTGGAGCAGTTTCATATTTTCCTGCCCCATTGCTGCATTGGCAGACAAGCATCAAAATGAAATGTGGCCCACGGCAGGATGCCAAGTGTCTGTTCCCCTATAGTCTTTTTAGTAAGCTGCCACATGAGGGGGTTTGGATGACAATGTGGGGGCCCCATGGTAATTTTGCTGAGGGGTCCCATGGCTTGTTGCTGCACTCCACCTCAAACTGACAATATTTCAGCCAGAATCGCTGTCACCGGTGTGATCCTCTGGTTGTGAAAGCAGTGGGCCATATGCAATTAACTTTTTCTCCTGAGTTTTCTCCTAGGAGATAATTTTCCTCGTATCTTTAAAATAACTTTTCAGCATTTACAATTGAAAAAGTACTTAAATGTTGGTGAAAAAGGACTATCAAAATTATTTTGAGCATTTTCTTGCTTGCTGGTGGATTAAAAGGCATTTTATGACACGGTGTAAAAATATCACCTAGGTGAAAAGCCAGGCGAAAAAGTGAATTGCATATGGCCCAGTGTGCCGTTGTTCTTTTACTGCTCACAATAATACACATTTAAAGCTCTGGGGGGGCCACATAAAATGGCAAAAAGGGCCGCCTTCGGCCCGCGGGCCTTGTGCTTGACGCCTGTGCTATAGCTCAATACTGTTTAACTTGGTAGATAGAGATGGGCTCAAGTGCAGCACCTGACATCATCAGAGCAGCTGCACAATTTTTTTTCCAGATACGTGTCGGTGGATTTGATCTTTTGACACAGCTATGACCAAGATTACTTAACTCTGTGATACATTTTCAAGTTTTGCGGGGCCCCAAGTTTTCACTTGGAAGTACAGTGTATTCTAAATCCTAATGCTGGGAATGCACGGCTCAATTTTGAGCCATTTAGATGGCTTGATTGATCATTTCCGACATGTCCGATCTCCCGCCCGATCGATTCTGCGCTTGATTTTGCATAGGGAACAATGGGAAAAGATAAGAAAAACAAATGGAAGATAAGAAAATCGCCCGCATAATCGAGCACGGAAAACGATCGGGCGCGAAATCGAGCGGCAAAATCGACCAGTGTATTCCCAGTATAAGAGGTGCTTTGGTGAATGTTAAGGTATCCCAGTCAATAGTTGCCAGATACACTGCAGCATAACTAGCCTGAACCTCCATTCATATCCATGGACAGCTATTTTGAATTTGAATTCATTAAATTTAAGTAATTTACAACAATTTGACAAAAAAATATCCACTTTAATAAATAGGAAGTAATGGAACTCATTGCAATAGCCAAATGAAATATGCTCTTCACCAAAATGATGATAATTACTGACAGGCCCCATAGTAAGTATCAGCTCTCTGTCCATGCACTATCTGCTGCTCTTCCCTTCTGTGCCACAAGCTATCCCTGCATGCACTATCTGCTGCTCTATCCCTTCTGTGTCACAAGCTATCCCTGCATGCACTATCTGCTGCTCTATCCATTCTGTGTCACAAGCTATCCCTGCATACACTATCTGCTGCTCTATCCCTTCTGTGTCACAAGCTATCCCTGCATGCACTATCTGCTGCTCTATCCCTTCTGTGTCACAAGCTATCCCTGCATGCACTATCTGCTGCTCTATCCCTTCTGTGTCACAAGCTATCCCTGCATGCACTATCTGCTGCTCTATCCCTTCTGTGTCACAAGCTATCCCTGCATACACTATCTGCTGCTCTATCCCTTCTGTGTCACAAGCTATCCCTGCATGCACTATCTGCTGCTCTATCCCTTCTGTGCCACAAGCTATCCCTGCATGCACTATCTGCTGCTCTATCCATTCTGTGCCACAAGCTATCCCTGCATGCACTATCTGCTGCTCTATCCCTTCTGTGCCACAAGCTATCCCTGCATGCACTATCTGCTGCTCTATCCATTCTGTGCCACAAGCTATCCCTGCATGCACTATCTGCTGCTCTATCCATTCTGTGCCACAAGCTATCCCTGCATGCACTATCTGCTGCTCTATCCCTTCTGTGTCACAAGCTATCCCTGCATGCGCTATCTGCTGCTCTATCCCTTCTGTGTCACAAGCTATCCCTGCATGCACTATCTGCTGCTCTATCCATTCTGTGCCACAAGCTATCCCTGCATACACTATCTTCTGCTCTATCCATTCTGTGTCACAAGCTATCCCTGCATACACTATCTGCTGCTCTATCCCTTCTGTGTCACAAGCTATCCCTGCATGCACTATCTGCTGCTCTATCCCTTCTGTGTCACAAGCTATCCCTGCATGCACTATCTGCTGCTCTATCCCTTCTGTGCCACAAGCTATCCCTGCATGCACTATCTGCTGCTCTATCCCTTCTGTGTCACAAGCTATCCCTGCATGCACTATCTGCTGCTCTATCCCTTCTGTGTCACAAGCTATCCCTGCATGCACTATCTGCTGCTCTATCCCTTCTGTGTCACAAGCTATCCCTGCATGCACTATCTGCTGCTCTATCCCTTCTGTGTCACAAGCTATCCCTGCATGCACTATCTGCTGCTCTATCCCTTCTGTGCCACAAGCCTATTACTTTATAGGAGAAAATAAACTTTCCCCAACATCCAGCCATGACAGTTTGTGAGTGACCTCATTTGCATGGCCCTCCTTTTAGAAAGTTTCCTTCAAAATAGGCAAGAACTAGTTGGTTTCAGATATGATAGGCTTGAAAGGTTACACATCAAAAGATAACTTGGCACTGGTTCATAACACATCCATGATTTGTAGCAAGTATACAATTTGTCATTGCTTGTGTTGGAGAAGGAAATGACAGGTGTATGTTACCTGCAGTGTATGCTTATCCTAAAAGGTACTTCCATTACCCCCGACAGGCCTGCAGTGTATGCCTAGCCTATAAGCTCCTTCCCTTAACCCCCGACAGGCCTGCAGTGTATGCTTATTCTATAAACTCCTTCCATTATCCCTGACAGGCCTGCAGTGTATGCTTATTCTATAAACGCCTTCCATTACCCCCTGACAAGCTCTTGTTATCCCCGCCCATATCTGTAAGTAGTAGGTCTCTCTAGTGCCAGATCTTTGGATTCTCAGCAGAGACAGCCACAAACAGCCCCCTTGACCGAGTTCCATGTAGCATGTGCTTGGCTTTAGCCGGTGCAACGAGGGGAGGGGGTGTGACTGACAACCTGAGCTTAGAATCATAAGGTGGTCAGTTTAGGGGGTAACTAAAGCAGACCATTTACATAATTTGTATATATTGTGCTGCACAATCTAAATTGTAAGTTAATGTTATTAAAATTACTTCTTTATGTTGGGTTGTAGCCAATTATGACTTTGTAAAAATGACAGTAGGTCTGAAGTTTACTAGTGGCTAAAGACACCACATTTGAAGTAGGAAACCAGACTTTAAATTATGTAATAAGAAATTCTTGGGCAAGACGTTTCCACATTGGCCAATTTGCAGTGTTTCCCCGCATGCAAATTTGGATGTGGAATTGCAGCCTATTGAGATCAATAGGCTGCTTCTGATTCACATGTTGGGGGAAACATAGTGCCTGTTGCATTTTTCAAACATCACATCCAAATCCCCATTGCCGTCTATTGGATTCGGATGCGAATTTGCATCAGCACGGGTGCTGCATCCAATTCAGCAACAGACAGAGCACCCTAGAGGAAACTTAGCCTAATGCTCCAGGATGGCCTTCTGAGCATGCCCTTTGTGGCTGCAGCTCTCTAGCGCTTTCAGTCTGTCAGGAGAAAAGCGCTACATTTGTAACCATGACAACCACATGCAGTTTGGTGTATTGAATGCTCCCAAATTCCCTTCTTCATGCACAGTTACATTTGTGCATTTACCAGGAAGAAGCATTTTATCAGACACAAGCAAAATTCGGAAGTTTTCTACAATAAGTTTTCCGTTTATACTTGGAAGGACGATGAACACTTAAAGAGTGGATTTAGGAAGCCATATTTCTATGCCAAAGGCCTGGCGCAATTGTGTACACAAATAACCCATCCCAAAATCTGTGGGAGAAAGGTTAAAACTTTGTAACAAAGCTTGCTAAAACTTGTGAAATGGAGGGACTGTTTTTTCTGCAAAATTGGAATTACACTTTAATGCACACAGTATTTAAAAAAGAAACCATGCAACTTTAACACAACATACAAAAAAGAACATATCTGCTTATACTAAGCACCGGCTGAGAGTAGACTCGTGTATTGGATGTGATGAATGTATTTCTTCAAATCTGAGTGAACACGTAGGTTATAAGGGGACCCCAGAGGGAGGATGTATAGTGAAGGCGTGTGTTAGTTTGGGCAATGGGCACTGTGTGTTAATGATACAATATCGGTAATGTTGTAGCGCCAAGGGCATATCAATAGCACATTAAACATGCATGCTAACCACATGGCTTGATAAAAAAAAAGAAACCTTACATTTTACCTCTTCTTTTTAGGACTGATGCGATTATTTTATTGCACACATTAGCAGAGAGCAAACAAAAGCTTTCATCAGCAGGGAAGGGGGGGGGGGGGTAAGACACTGTGCTTCAAAGAGTGTAGCGAAGTCACACATGCTATCTTCACACGTGCCCCTGGATAAATAAGGGCAGAGAAAAGGGGAGGGGGAGCATGGTAGCGCCTATAGCTATTAGAAACCAGGAGAAACTGCAAGAAAAAAACGTTCTTGGTTCCCTTTAAAGCCATATCGCTAACCTCCTCTCCTTATTACCTCTATCCTCCCCCACCCTATCCCCTAACACTAACCCTCCTAACTTTCTATTCAGAGGTCCTGATATCCAGAGCTCAGCTATACAGTAGCTGAATCCTAACGTCTCAATGCTGAGCACCGGCACTACTTAGCCAGTGTAGCCAAGCACAAGCTATTAAATAGCCAAATGCACCCAAAATAAGCATCTGCCACCTCATAGCCACAAGTATTTATCGCGGCCTAAGGCGGCAGGTATAGTAACCAGCTGGGTGTGTGTGGAATTGAACTGATCTCCCGTAGAGGAAATATCTCACTGTGAGGATGCTAATTTACTCCCATTATCATCTACCATCATCCATCATCTACCATCACCCACCCAAAACCACTGCTTTTAAGAGGACTGCTTGTTTTGCTGCCTACACAATTTAGCTTTAGTTAGACACCCATAGGATGTACACAGCAGCTTCCACATCCCACATAAACTCATAACTAAATACAGTACTTCAGTCAGTGCTCTAGGTTAGAATCCAGTATCTGTGTACTAACCATTTAAAAAACAGTAGTAAAATGAAAATAAAGCGAACATTCGCCTACATCCTTCAGTTAATCCTAATACTGTTGTGACACCCCACACCCCTCTATCGTTGCAAGGAGAATGGATTATTGTGCTCCACAAAGATTCAACTAACAGGAACTTTTGTCACAGACTCTCTTCATCAAAATTCCGAGTTACCAGTTCTGCCACTCTACAGTCTTCCAAAGCAAACAACTTAATATTATAACATATCAACACTTCCTGAGCTTCAAGCTCCTATGGAGATACAATAGATATTTGTAACAAACATCACTCCAAATCAAGATTTTATACATTATATATATACAAGTGGTGATTGTTTGGGTAGATCATAAGACGATTTGCTCAAATTCACTTCAGTAAGCAATATTGTCCTAGTCACATTTTTGTTTTCTACCTCAGATTAAAATAGGACCGCTACAAATAATACAAGTGAGGAGATGGGATGAACCTGACTCTTGAGTGGTTGAGTTGAGTTAGTGATTTCCAGAATTTCATGGACCAGAATCTTTCAAGAGGCCCTCTGCATAAGTGTCAAAGAGTAACAGCAGCAGTGGTAGGCATTGCCCGAAACAGTACAATTGTGCAAAATAAGCAGAGGGATCTTCACTTCATGCGGGGTTCCATAGCCTCTAGCTGAGTGGCAACACACAGGAAATACATTACTAAGTAGCCAAAGAGAAAGCTGATTTTCTTGGAATCCTTGAATACTTCCTGCTATCGTACCCATTCACTGGTACTTTCTTCCAGTTTAAGGCCACAATTTCAAGTCCTTTGGCTAGTTAGGTAAGGCAACTAGTGACTGTATGAAATGCTGGTGTTTTTTTTTTTCTTCAAAAAGTCTTTCAGCTCACTGCAGCATGACTTGACAGGGCGTTTTCACAGCAGGTAGGAGTGTATCTCCTCTCCATTCATGATTTGTTACATCCTGGACAAGGGTCCTGATAGCTCGTAGAATAAAACGTACGCATCGCTGCTCTTCACCTGGCTAGAAGACATTGCCGTTACTCTGAAAGAAAAATAGAAACAGATGATGAATGAGGTATTTCATCACAGTGAAATATACTATTGGAATAACATACACAAAAAAATGCCTAAAACTATTAATAATATATAAATACTGTATGTCAAACTTAAAGTAAAGTAAAGTAAACCAGAGACAAACGAAAATAAAAGATTTATACATACCTGGGGCTTCCTCTAGCCCCCTCTGTATCGATCACGACAACTTCCTCCGCCTTCTCCCAGTCCCAGTAGAAGCCCCGTAAGTTTGACGAGTCGGGGCGCACTGTGCATGCGTGGCCCTGCCACGCTGCAGTGGCTGGAAGTGATTGCTCCCAGCCACGGGAGCGAGACGGGGGGCGCACTGCATATGCACTGACTGACCCCGACTGGCAAAGCTTACGAGCTTCTACTGGGAACGGGAGAAGGTGAAGGAAGGTGTTGTGGGAGTGATCAGTGCAAAGGGGGCTGGAGGAAGCCCCAGGTATGTATAAATCTTTTATTTTCTTTTGTCTCTGGTACACTTTAACTACCTAATGACCGCGTCACACCAAAGTGTGTGACCGCGGCGGCAGCCCCAGGACCGCCTAATGCCAATTGGCATCAAGTCCTGGGGCCGGCTACTGCAGGAGATCACGCACAATCTGCACGCATCTCCTGCTTGGTAGGCGGGGCCCTGCACAGCCTTCAGTCTCCCAGCGGCGATCGCCACTCGGAGACTGTTAAACGCCGAAACTGCCGTATTTTTACTTAGTACAGCGCTGCGATCTACGGCAGCGCTGTACTGGGGACAGCCGTGTGACACAGCTGTCCCCCGGGGCACAAGAGAGCGATCGGCAGTAATAGGCTGAAGTCTATCACAGCCGATCACTGAGCTAGGCTGGCCAGGGGAGGGAGGGAGAGAGGGAGGGAAAATTAAAAGAAAAATACAAAAATGTGTTTAAAAAAAAAAAAAGAACATAAATATTTACAAAAAAATAAATAAACATCTGGGGGGCGGTCAGAACCCACCAACAGAAAGCTCTGTTGGTGGGGAAAAAGGGTGGGGGATCACTTGTGTGGTGTGTTGTGCGGCCCTGCAGCATGGCCTTAAAGCTGCAGTAACCAATTTCAGTAAAAATGGCCTGGTCTTTAGCACTGTGGTCCTCAAGTGGTTAAAGGAAACGTGAGATTAAAAAAGCACAATCATTTATACTTACCTGAGGCTTACTCCAGCTCCCTGTAGGCTGTGGGCTCCCTCGCCATGCTCCTGGGCCCCTCCATTTTCCTGCAGTGGAGTCTGCAACGATCGTTTCGGGGCCTGCACTAGGTCCCCCTTGTTAAGGCATAGGTAGAAGAAAACATGTTTTCCTCTGCCTATGCCTTGACAAAGGGGACCTCCTGCAGGCCCCGAAACGATCGTCGCCTATCACGGTCAGACCACAGATTGCATGCGTGTGTGGTGGAACAATAAATTCAAGTAACATTCCAGCAAGTCTGTGTGCGGACTCCTCTTTCTACATATATATTCTGAACAGCCTTGGGGTCCAGCACCAGCACACAATCACATCCTGGAGTGCGGTGTTCTTGTTTATGCAATCCAGCCTGGTCGCCCTCCACTGCACATGCATTGTCCTGATGGCATGTGCCCTTCGATCGCACTCCCATAACCAGCAATGGACTGCACAATTGCAATTACATGTCAGCATGTGCAGCCAGGACCATGCATGTGTAGTGGAGTGCAGCTGGGCCAGTTAGCAAATTTACAGGTCCACACTGCAGTAGAACAGAGCAGCCCAAGAGGTAGGTGATCGAGCAGAGAAGACTACAGTGCAGCCCCAGGTGCGTACGAGAGAATTCGCTGCCGGGAGACTTAGGCTCAGAGTACAGCCAATATATGGCTTATCCTGCTGCTGCACAAGTCCACGTGGATGGTAGGGAATGATGTAATTCCAGCTATTGCTGGCGGCCAAATTAGTGTTTTAAAAGTAACTTCAGCTTCATCTTCTGACGGCGCCGAAGTTACTAACTGTGTGCCGCTATAGCTGTAATTTCTATTACATTCTATGGTGGCGCCGGCTAGGCCCAAATCTCCTTAGTTGGATTTCTAGTGTTGGACCCCATGTAAGTATAAATCCTTATACTTCATTAACTTCAGGGACACTTTTATCCATTAGTGTACATCCACAACACAAAAATAAAATAAAAATGAGAAAAAATTCCAACCACAGAGCATTAACTTAACATTGTTTTTGTTGACAGAGCATTAACTGTCAGGGACATTAGACTATGGCCATAGGAGGGATTCGATTGTGAGCTCCTCTAAAGGAATGGTTAAGGTGACCATACATTCATCAATTTTCCTGTTCGATTCCTAGCCAGAAATCTATGCTCCAGCACGTCAACTTCTTTTTTTTAAATCCATGTCCAGGGGCAAGAGCCTTGATTGTTGGCCATAGTGTTGCACTGCTTGATGCGGTTTGACTGATTGTTCAATTGATTTCCTGCTAACATCTACTGAAACTTGATGTGCTGGTAACAATCAATCCCTCTCTGATCAGATTCCAATCTGAAAGTAGTAAGGTTGTTACAGAAATATGTTTCAGAAACAGAAAATAAAAGGAAAAAAACTTGCTCATTACCTTGAGTCATTAAAGGTATACCACTCTCCATTGCTTGGGTTCTTGCAATAAGCAGTATAATGTCCCCCCATGGTGGTACCCGAATGATTGGATACAGCAGACAGATTATATGTCGCGTGCGCTGCAAAGAGGAAGAAAAACAGAGAAATGTGAGAATCTAGTAGTGTCAGGTATAAAACACAGCATTACAGATATAGAGGAAATAGGATGTCAGTGCACGGTTGTGTGCTGGGTCTAAATCCAATAAACCATTACTAGCAAGTTGCGTACCAATCTAAAACTTTAAAGACTGCCTTTCTCCTTTAGCAGTATCAAACAATGTATAACTCCAGTAGCATGTTATAAATGTAAACCTATCTCTAATAAGAGTAAATATGAAGTTACTGCTACGGTTAAGACCGTTTCCACTATATACAGACTCGCAGCGTTACCCTGCATGCAAGTGGGCGGGGAAACACTGCCTATCTCTTTAGTAACTTGCCATCCATATCGCACTGCGATGGCAGGCTGCAGATATGCCTAAGCCATACATGGCAAGGCTTAGAGATTCGGGCTGCGGCTGCGCATCATTGCGGCAGCCACGCCGAATAGGAGTTGGCCGCGGCTCCTAGTGGAAACTGGCCCTTACTCCTTTAAAGGATACCTGAAGTGAAATGAGGCATGATACGATCAAATCTGAATATATTGGACCCATCTTACATAGAATGTAAGTGCGATATTCAATATGGTCCAGACTTCAAACTGAAATTTTCAGCCCTTAAACCCAAAATAAGAACATGGGAGTCTAGGCAAGTTCTATTTAGGATTAGTCCCACAGATACTATTACTCATCTCATTGGTTTATTTTTATTTTAGGTTTAACTGACAAATGATTTTTATTTATGTGCTGTTGTCCCACATTTTTCCTTGCCGCCTCCAGCCTCACTAAGCCTAATGCAGTGCGGGCACAGGGAACGATATATTTACCTGATCTGGACGCAGGATTGGCCCCAACATCGAGTGGCTGTAACACTGACATCTTCCTCCGTTTCCTGATCACATGATATGACATGTGATTGGGACCCAAAGGAGTATGTCAGCGGTACAGCACCGCTTGGTGGTTCATATTTACCTGGACACAGGGCCAGCTCTCCTCTTCCACCACCAAGTGGCGCTATACCGTTGACATCCTTCTTAGGGTCCCGATCACGTCACATCATGTGATGGGACCCAGAGGAAGATGTCAGCATTACAGTCGCTCAGTGGTGGTAGATGAGAGGTAATCCTGCATCCATATCAGGTAAACATACCGTATCAGTCTCTCCCTGCGCCCGCTCTGCATTAGGCTAAGGGAGGCAGCCTGAGAATAGCCGGCTGCATCAGACTTGCCCACTATTATCTAAAATGAGATAACTTGGGCGTTAAGTTCGGCTGAGCTCCAGGGCAAAACATATTTCAGATCTGGATAGTGTAGAAAGTGGTAAGAAACTCTGCTAAGAAAATAAATTCACATGTGGCACAGCTTGAATAATGTGCTTTTTCTATTCTGTCTATTAGAAATATCGTAGCAAGTAACCTACTGCTGGTTTGTGAGGCGAATTCATGTAGGTCTAAATCACGAAGAGGAAAATTGACAAACGTAGAGAGCTTGCTGCTTCTTATCCGGCCCTCAGAGAAGCGTTTGAGATCTGCAGAGAGTGAAGTCAAGGAAAAAACATTCCAGCTTCTGAATCCTTAGAAAAGAACACGAAGCAAACAAAACTTAAGTGCAAGAGTGAAAACCTAACTCCTAGGAGCTGACTGGAGATGGCCAATGACATGCAAATCTTATGCAGCCTGGAACTGGGCTAATCAGACAATCTTTTAATTCTGATTGTCACAATTTCAAAATGCAGACAATCTGCATTAGAATTATTTTCATCTTATTGTCAATCTCTGTAGCTAGTAGATACTTGAATTGAGAATAACTTTGCATATAAAAGACCTTAAATAGGAAATATCTTTTGTTGCATTGATGTAAAAAGGGAGCCGGGAAATGTGGGCGCAGGATGAAGCCGTAAAATGTCTCACCCTGCTATTGCAAATTTCCCTGCCGCATTAATATTTCCCCTCAAGGCCGCCATGGACTAAGGGGCAAGATGCAATTCAGCTCCCAGCTATTGCTGGCGGCTGAATTGCACTATGTTTTCGTAATTTCGTAATACCGATATAGCCGTAATTAATATTACAGTGTATGGCGGTGCACATCGGCACCCAAAATGTCCAGCGCCCTTTGTTAACTATAGTTAAATCAGCACCGCGTAATATGTTGGCGCTTTATAAATACAAGAAATAAATAAAATAAATACATAAATAACCCCCAAATCAAAATCTATGGCTAGGTTGATAGACGGAGTTGCGGTACGTTTCCTGTGACAGCAGGAGCACAACGGAACGGGTAGGTGGCACCGAACATTGTCCGTGAGTTGCATTGCATACAGTGATGCTTCAGGATGCTTCACTTTACTGTTAGCACACATGTTATGTGGTAAATGCACTGCAGAAGCCACTCCCTGCATCGTCCCATCTCCATAGCAAATGACGCGCTGCTAGCATCCAGGGTAGTGACGCGTCCATACAGCACTTGGCCTGAACTGTTGCCCCAGGGCCTGAATAGTGAGACCGTACATATTATCTATCCAGTGAGATTAAGTGATGTAAATAAGAAAACAGATCAAACATAAGTAGAATGAAAGGATACGAAGTACAAGAATTTTGGGAAATTTCTGGATGGTGAATTTCTTGGTACACCGCCGCCGGGCTTTACATCTACAGCATGTCTGGAAAAGCGAATAAAACGTTTTATCATCTCCGCAGGAAAAAATACCCTTTCAAAGAAGTCACACTTCAATTTTACATAGCAAAGACTGAGAACCAGACGTACCGCTGAAGACCAGGACCGCATCTTATACACTGACATTTTATGAAGAGTATCTTTGTTGAGCTGCCAGCAAATATCATGTCTGAAACTGAGATTTTTACACTTCATACATATTGATCTTGTAGTGAGGACCAGGATCTGACCTCACTTACCTCGGGAGGAAGAAGCCTCTGGATCCAGAGGCTTCGCCAGTCCTCTTCACCCCCGGGATCCCGCGCCGGCAGTCTCCGAACATCGACGATGTAAATATTTACCTTCCTGGCTCCATCGCAGGCGCTTAGCGGCTTCCGATGGGCCCCGGTGGAAATAGCCAAGCCCGAACTAGTCCGCTCTACTGCGCAAAGTGGACCTGATCGGGCTCGGCTATTTACTTCGGAGCCAATCAGAAAGTTGCTACTGCGCTGCGCCTGCGCTGGAGCGGGAAAGGTAAATATTGCAGTCGCGACTGCGCCTGTACCACAGCCGACAAGCCTGTCGGTTGTACTTTCGGCGGCTGCCGTTGCTGGATCCCGGAAGGTGAAGAGGACAGGTGAAGCCTCATTAGGATGCAGAAGCTTACCCCTCCCGAGGTAAGTACCACCCAGGGGCTGTTTTTTTTCTTACAGTTTTACTTAATTAATCAGTGAGTAGGGCCTCTTTTCCACAGGCAGTTGAACTATGTGCTCAGCAAGCAGTTACCAGGCGGCAGTGAGCAGTTACCAGGCAGCAACGAGCAGTTGTGAGAGTTTGAGAGGCATTTTGCTGCATATCAACTGCCCGTGGAAAAGAGGCCTAAGTATGGCAGCAGTATGCTGTATGCTTTGATACATATTCAGCAATAAATTAAGAACTTCTTTCTGATGCTACATTCGGTACCTGCTTGTTCCTTGAATAAAGAACATCCCTGGTGAAAAAGTGCTAGATCCTGTATATGTTGTATTGTGCCTAACTAAAATACTAAATAACACAACAACGAGGAATTTCTCATCTTTGTCTTTTGACTTGTTTACATGCAATGTTTTTCCAACACTTGTACAGTTGTTGAAAATGCTATTGCTGGACTTGTATGTTGCTTCTTTGTTATTACTAATAAAGCTTTTCAAATGGAAAATAAACCACCAATGAGGATGTTCAGCAGCCCACAGGAACCAAAATGATTAGTTTAGTAAACGCAAGCCTATACGCCAACTATAAATAGCACTCGGCATAGGGAAGAGGCTTAATAAGTAAACTTACTGGTTTTTCATCCCCATCTAGAACATCCTCTTTGGTGAAAAGCCGAATGCAGTCCATTAGGGATACCTCTGGAACACTTTTCTGCAAAAATACAAAAAACAAAATCATATTACCACCTGCATGAACTACATTTGTGTGAATTAACATATACATTTGTTTTAATTTGGTTTTGTATGAAATAGCCACTAAGGAGCTAAGGATAATTGTGTCTTTGTTGAGAATGGCTTTCATGTCGTATTCCCCAGTTAAACAAAGTAATGGTTACCTGGGAGGGGACGGTAGCTAGTCTTCCACCATTAACACAAAGCTGATAACCTGACCCCTCCTATCTCCTCCCTATGCTGCTGAGGGATTAGCTCTTTGTGGCCAGCACTGCTGCTACAACTCTGCAGAGTCTTTTCCTAAATTCCTGTCCAGTTGCTCCCTGCTCAGTGAGTATAATAAAGCATCCACCCTTCCCACAGCTCCCATTGGTGGGTTTATAAAAGGTTATATAACAGAGCAGGGAGAAATGCTCTCTTATTGGAGATAGGGAAGAAGGGAGGATGTGGGAAAGCTTACATGCTTTATTACACACTGAGATGGGAGCTAGTTTTTAAATAACTGTCTAATAATGAAAATTCTAAAGCCTGAAAAAGTTAATAACTAATATGTTGACAATGCTGTGCAGTACATGTTTTGATTCAACAAAATAGAGATATTTGGTCTGAGCTGGCACTTTACCTTTGCAATTGGCAGAGACAAGTCCCAAAATGGATCAAACACAGTAGAGCAATATCCGCATTCAGTGCAAGTTAGTGAGCTCTTCAACTGTCCAACAAATAGCTCTGTTAGAAGACATTAAAGGTGGGGAAAATAAAGATTATTACTATAGAAGAGGCATAAAGATATCCTTCTAATGTGAGTTTGTTACAGCAAGGTTATCCAAAAACAAGATGGCTTCAAGTGGAGACCACTTTTGTGTTGTAGACAATGTTGCCTCAATCTTAAAGAGAATCTGTACTCTAAAATTCTTACAATAAAAAGCATACCATTCTATTCATTATGTTCTCCTGGGCCCCTCTGTGCTGTTTCTGCCACTCCCTGCTGCAATCCTGGCTTGTAATTGCCATTTTTATCCAGTGTTTACAAACAAAAGACATAGCAAGTGATACGCTGAGAAGAGCCGAGTGGGTGAGTCATACAGAGTGTGCAGGGGGCCTGGAGACGGTGTGTATAGCTTCTAGCCAATCACAAGCAGCACAGCACATTCCAGCCTCAGCCGGACAGAGCCGACAGAGGAGAGAAGATTTGATCATATAACAGAGATAATACAGCCACTGTGCAAATAGGAAAGGCTGCAGTTAGCCAGAGCACATTAGAACAGATATAGGAACTTATAGGATAGAAGAAATAAGGCTGAAAATTTTGTTACAGAGTCTCTTTAAGGCTAGGTTCACGGTGGTGCATTGAATAACGGACGCATTATAATATGTGTGAACTGCAATGGAGACTGGACATAGACTTTTAAGGACCACTATCGCAAAAATCATCAAATTTAAAATACATGTAAACACATACAAATAAGAAGTACCTTTCTTGCAGAGTAAAATGAGCCATAAATTACTTTTTTCTATGTTGCTGTCACTTACAGTAAGTAGTAGAAATGTGACAGACCCGACAGGTTTTCGACTAGGCCATCTCCTCATGGGGATTCTCAGGGTTTTGTTCATTTTCAAAAGCACTCAGTGAATGGCAGTTGCTGTGTCCAACTGCTAAAAAATGTGTATCGTGAGCAGGGATGTTGGCCAGCATCATTGTATAAATCCTTTCCAGAGAAAGTCTTTATATAGAATAAGAGCCTTGCTGAGAATCCCCCATGAAGACATGGGCTAGTCCAAAACCTGTCGGTTCTGTTAGATTTTTACTAACTACTGTAACTAACAGCAACATTGAGTAAAGTAATTGATGGCTCATTATACTCTGGAAGAAAAATACTTCTTATTTGTATATGTTTACATATATTTTAAATTGTACAATTTTTGCGATAGTGGTCCTTTAATACAAAGCTTGTATGCAGCAAGTTAGAATAATGTGATCAGTAACAACACAGCACTGTCAACAGGCCCATAGAATTGTATGGGCAGTAAGTTGACATGCACAATTATATACTTATAAGTCAAGGTAGTCACCTGACTCCGGCCATCAGTCCAGCTATTTGACACTCATTGATTATTGTGTGCCTAGCTAAATGTGTGTTCTGTCTTTAGGTTTCAATAATTTTTATTGGGGTTTTTCAAATTTTTTAATACAGCCATTTTCATAAAAAGGCATATCAATAACAGTATGATTATTCCATCAAACAATAAACTATTATTAGACCAATTTCAACAGATCAGAATAATAACTATTATAGTGTACTGTGATTAAATATATCACTGTGTGTTGATGATAAATGGTGTCGAGGGTGATTCACCTTTTTACGGATGGTTGGCTGGAGGGAGTGGGTTACCTATACTTTTAAACATGTGGGTATCTATTTGACTTATTACAGCTGAAGAAAATGCTCTATAGGGATGATGAAAATGTCTTCTAGATTCTAGAACACAAAAACGTGCCCAGATAAATAACAGCAAATATCTCAGCTAACTATCTATTCTGGAACTGCTCTGCTCTGTAACATAAAATTATAATACAGCATCAAGCAGACACAATAAAAACTGGCAGCAGCATGAATGATATTAGATAAGATTCCTGTTGGAATCTGAACTAATGCTGTTTGAACATGATAGTTAGAGGTAATCAATCAAAATCAGAGAAATATCAGTTGCTTACCTAAAACCAAATAGTGCACTGACTACTTTAGCCAATTTATATTAGCTAGGCCAAATGTTTGGATAAGTGGCTCAGTAACATTTGCCTTGGGACTACATGTATCTCTGAAACTATAGCCCAGTTTTGAACTCATTTCACTTGCTCTTAGTTTTCCAAAGATGAACCCCTATAATGCTACAAATGTTTCAGTGGCCTTTGCAATAAATAATGTATCCTGAATTTCCAAAGATGAACCCCTATAATGCTACAAATGTTTCAGTGGCCTTTGCAATAAATAATGTATCCAGAATTACACTGGATACTTGCAGTTCAGTGCCTTGTTGCAGGAGGACAGAGTGCCCTCTAGCGTCCATAAGTGGTAATACAACTGTATGCTCAATAAATATGAGTAGCACAATCATTTAATGTACATCACACAAAAGCATTCCGCAGTTTTAAAAAAATCGGAATCTTAATAGTAGTGAATTTAAAAGTCTGTGAAAATACGTTTTTCCAAAACCTTCACAACGTGCATATTTTATACATCTGAGGAACTTCTATTAATTGACTATGCCAGTGATCTGCAAACTTGGCTCCCCAGCTGTTAAAGCGGTATTGTCACCATAAAAATGAAATGTCAACAGCAACTGCTCTGAGTGTATTAAGTGATAAAGATGCTAATCCTGCATTCATATGGTTTGGAGTTATCACATACTTTAGGAGCACTGGCCCTAGTGCCAAACAGTGCCAAAGAGTTGAATGCTGGAAGTTTTTTTTTTTTAATCTATAATATATTCCTCCTCTTCCATTTATTTCCCTGCCCAGCTGCTTATCAGAAACACTGTCTGATTACTTGTGTTTACAAGCAAGGCTGAGGTGTCTCAGTGATTGGAGGATAAGACAGTCTAGTTCCTAGTATACATCTCAGTGGGAGCGTCTGAAGACTCTGGGAGGAGGGCAGCTAATGAATACACAATGAGCAAGAGAAGGGAGGGGGGAAAACAAGAGTCAGGGAGGATATGATGTCATCATTAGCTTGGCAAGATGGCCACTGCCTAGAATAGGATTTTCTGCTTTTCCTTTATAAAATTCACAGGAATCATTACGTGGATAGCACAATACATCTGTTATGTAAGTAGAACTAGTATTTATCTATTTATATATGTATTTTTTATTTCTAGGTTAGCATGAGTGTTGCTTGTTCTTTAAGGAACTGCAAGTCCCACAATGTATTTGCCTTTATGAATCATTACTGGCTGTCAGACTCCTGCAATGCATTGTGGGACTTGTAGTTCCTTAACAGCTGGAGAGCCAAGTTTGCAGATCACTGGACTATGGACAATAAAAGACACATTTATTTGGATAGAGTTTTATAACTAGGCCCTCAGTCTCCTTATCAGGCACTGCTGTCTGTGCTGTCATTGGGTGCTGCCTCAAGCAATTCTAGTGCACAGTGGTGGTGCAGGAACTATTTGCTCTTTCCCTGTGAAGGTACCTATGAGATACTGAGCCAAAGGTAGAGGAAAGGTCACATGTAAATGGGGCACAAGCCATGTTTTGTTAGTGGACTAAGCCGAAGTGCAGTGAATATTGTTATTCACTCAATGCCCTCCAACCCATCTACAACACTATCAAAAAACCTAAGTAGGTTCCCTAAGGGGAACCTTACTGAATATAATGTAATTAATACATTTTTTCTTTTATACAATATTACTTTATAAATCATTCAGACAGTGTTTGTCCATTGTAAATTTTTCTCTCAGCCTGGTTTACTTTATTTACCACAGGTGGCAACATTTTTACCACTGGCAGGTGCATCACTGCGGAGTGTTTGATGTGTGTGTTTCAAACAGAGTAGAAACCACGACTGGTCTCCCAGAGTGAACTGGGAGATGAAGGCTGTATAATAAACAGCCTAGGCTAAACATCACTAGAAGTGCAAGGCTACATACCAATATACAGGAATATGTATGTATGTATATGTGTGTGTGTGTGTGTGTGTGTGTGTGTGTGTGTGTGTGTGTGTGTGTGTGTGTGTGTGTGTGTGTGTGTGTGTGTGTGTGTGTGTGTGTGTGTGTGTATATGTGTGTGTGTGTGTGTGTGTGTGTGTGTGTGTGTGTGTGTGTGTGTGTGTGTGTGTGTGTATATATCCCCCTTTAAAGCGAACCTGAATTCAGAACTTCCTCTTTGCTCTAAAGATACGCAACATCATAATAACCTTTAAAGAAAAACATTTCTTTGTTGCAGCTGATACAAATCCTGCAATAAATCTGCACAGTTTCTACTTCCTGCTTTCATGAAAACAGACATATTGTTAACAGCCTGTGCTTTCAAGTGAGCTTATCTGCCATGACAGTCAGGTAACATAGGGGAGGGATCAAATTACTACTTGTGATTAGGCACAGATGAGGGGGAATTAGAAAGGCTAAACTCTCTAAATACATACAGGGTGCATGTCTCTATGTTTTTCTTCTGTCCAATTAAAGCAATACCAGTTACCCGTTTACTGCATTCTACTGCATGTCACTGGAGTTCCTCTTTAATTTTGGTGAAAGCAGCTACATCCATATGGCTGCCACCATTGCTCTCTGTGACTAGGAAAGGCTGCACTACTGGTTCTCCTAAGAAAGAGGGGTTAGTGAGAGGGCACCCAAGACCCCTCTTGCATTCTGTCCTGTATTTCAGCTCCATGAAGCTCATCAGCAGTCACATTTATCTCTGCTGAGCAGACCTATTTGATACATTTGGCCCATGTTTTTCACTCTGTAAAGTGACAGATCCCAAAGGCACATGTGTTAGCACGTGAAAGTGGGTCATACAGCTGCAAGTTACAGGAGGCAGGGTAACTCTCGGGCAGGTCACCAGACTCTGCCATGAAGGTCAGCTGTAGCAGCAATTCCTAAGCTGCCTGTGGACTTAGCAAATACACATTTGTCCTCCTACATATTTACCCTTGGAGCGTCCCACGTTACAAAGTCACATGCTTAATGTAATGTTGCAATGTCATGTTTATGGATTATCTGTATTATGCTCACATACTGTAGTTGCATCTCCTTTTGCACAGTGCCAAGAGTCGCCATAGCACTACGTAAATAAATAACAACATATCCAATAATAATACAGACCTGTTACAATCAGTAACAGTGTAATAATGTGAAGGGTTTTCTAAATTAAGTCTCCTTTACATTTTAAAATGTGCATTCAGAACGCAATGCACGCAATCGCATGCCACCTGCGTTACTGAGAGTTACGCTGCTGATCCCAATCACTACAGTAAAGGTCCGCACACACGCCGGACTGCAGGAAACGACGGGTCCGTCGTCACCTCCCGCTGGGCGGGCGTTCCAGCGACAGTCCAGCATGTGTACAGTCTGTCTGCAGCGATCTGCCCTGCTCATCGCTCAGAAACAGCCGTATCAGTCTGCCAACAGACTGTACACACGCCGGACTGTCTGCTGAAAACACGCCCAGCAGGAGGTGATGACGGACCCGTCATTTCCTGCAGTCCGGCGTGTGTATGGACCTTAAATGTGTCAGCACTGTGATTTGTAAATAATATGCAAAGTGGTGTGAACTCACATTACACCTCTGTGCAGAGCATAAAGCGTTAACATCAGACAGTGTAGTCTATGCGTTGAGGAAAAGCGTGCGACAATGCATGCAGTGTGAATGAGGTATAGTTGAAATGCAGAAATTATTATAGATGTTTATGTTTACACAGATTATGAATTGCAGTGAACACTATAATAAATACTAGAAACAAATAATTATTAACCGCTTTCATACTATACTAATTGAAATCTACACCATGTTTTGGAGCTCTTATCCCAGCCGTAGATTTCACTCATTGCCACCATGCACTCTTGCCGCTACCGACGATCACGCCACTATCTCCCTTGCCCTGCCATGGTTATGACGGCAGAGCTGTTTGAGCCAGTCGGGAGCCGATTTCATTGGCTCCTGACCCCGTGACCACTGTGAGCTTATCTCATTGGCTCACATTGATCAAGGGGTCAGGAGCCAATGAAATCAGCTCCTGACCGGCTCACAGAGCTCTGCATTCTTAGCGATGTCAGATCAAGTGGACTGGGGAGACGGGTGAGCAGCATGAACGGCGGCAGAAGCAATTCCGTGTGGCGTGACGTCAGTGAGTCCCGGTTATCAGTGTCAGCAGTGTCTGGTCTTTAAGGGGCCAAAGACCACTGGTACTGATGTGGTTAATATGAAAAAAGTGAAGACTGAGCATGTAAACACTGAAAAAAATTACAGAATTTAGGGCTGGGTTAATAAAAATGAAGATTCAATAAAGGTGCTTTAACCCAGGATTGAACTTCATCCCAAACAGTAACTGATACCACCTTTCCCACAAGAAATCTTAACCTTTTCTCGAATAGATTATCTGAGGGGTCTGTGTGGCTGAAATTGTGGTGAAACCACTCCCACAGTGTGATGTCATGACCATGTTTGTGACAGGTTTCTGTCTGTGCACCTCGCTGCATTGTGGGAAATAACAGCTTTTTCCAACTGCCAAGCAAGTATCTACCTCTGTGCATAGAACTCTCAGGAAAGAACATTCCGTACAGATCACTTGGCAGGACTAAAGATGTTACCACCAGTGATACATGTCAGAATGTAAATCAAGGAGATGAAAGATTTTTTTACAATCAGCAAACACTGACTAAATAATCTATAAACAAATATTGTAAAAAAAAAAAAAAGCAATTTAATTGATTGTTATTTTCACTACAGTTCTGTTTAGATTAGACAAAGACACATGGTAGCACTAATGATAATATTTACATAGTTGCAAATATCCTACACTCTGGCTTATTATGGGTACAGTTTAAAACAAACTAACACATTAAAAGTGAATAACAAACCTAAAAGCACACACTCTACACCCACAGGTCCTCAAACAGCTACACTCAACTATTTCCAAGGGATAGAGTGATAGGATTGATCCTCCAATAGTATAAATATAAGAATGTTGTATAAAAATTCATTATATAACTGCTTTTAATCTGAGATCTCATAATGCATTGCACCTTCTCTAGCGCTGCACAACATAGGAAATTATATAAAAGGATATTTTAATTAAAGACTTTCACGCTGGTGATTATCTTTAATGATACACTGCAGTTACACTAATTTTCCAGGAATATTGCTTCAGTATAGTGCCTTCATAGCTGTCCTTATTTCACAGGTCAGTGAGGTCACTACGTCACTGCATAATGTACACGGTGTACACAAAGCTGTCAATCAAGCTGAACTGGGCATATACAGGCTTAATGCAGATCCTTCCCAAAAATACCTGCCATCTATATTTGGGTTGGATGTGAGTCATGTCGCTGTTATACACCTGATGAAGGGCCAATAGGCTCGTAACATGTAGTGTCTGTTCCACAATACAAGAAACCGTTTGCAGCTGGTGGTGAGCCACCTCTTTCTTTCTATTTAGGCCTCCCTAAAAATATGCATTGACAGAATATCGTCCATAACATCAAGCCTTGTCTATTATTCTGAACTTGCAAGGAGGTAAAGTATGTCCCAGACTGAACTAGCTAAAGACCAGCAGTAGCCTGAAGATAACAGTTAGTAGCTTTGATGTATGGTTGGAAAAGAACTGAGTGAAAGTGTGCCGATACTAAAGGGAACCATACACAGTCCATTGTGGCCTGATTATGCAAGCAATTGATTCTACAACACTCAAAAAGCCATCTGTTAAAGCGGACCTGAACTCTTGTACAGGAGAGATGGAAACATACACCTTGTGTGTATTTATAGAGAACAGCCTGTCTAATTCTCCCTTCTCAGCAAGTAATTAGCAAGTGTAATTTGAGCTCCCAGCTTTCTGCTGAATTCTGAGCTAATATGTAAACATGGGAGGTTAACCCTTTCTGTGCTCCCAGCAAACCAGGAAGTAACCACACTGCAGCATCTCTAAAAGAGCTCTATAAGCTGTTACAAGGGAATGTCTGTAAAGAATATTAAACTATTGCTTATATTTTAGAGCAGTGCGGAGGTTCTGAGTTCAGGTCCGCTTTAAGAAATGATTTAACTATCACACTGCAAAATTCAAGTCAAAAGTTGATGAAATTGGTTCTCTGCTCCCATCTTCTATTCTAAGACCTAGCGGTACACAGGCGCAGTGTTGAGCACTGTTTGTAGTAGATAAAGATTGTTCATCTATGGATTTTTTTATTGATCCAGTGGAGAAGCATTCCATAAAGGGGTCTGCTTCACTAAGCTGTGACCACATAAAGCAGCAGTAGAAAATAACATTTTGGCTGGAGTCTCACTTTAAACATTGCATTCGAACTTGAATAATTAAATTCTAAATTATTCCCTTTTATTTCTGTTACTTCTATTACTCCTAGTTCTATCATTTTTTTATGTTCTTTAAATTATTGGGTTATTTTACATCCCTTTTTTCTTTTCATCCTCTATCTTTTCAGTATGCAAGCGAATTGTTAAATATACTCAACTTTATTTATACCGACATGCTGTTTTTTTTAACTTGATACGAATTATATTTGTAGGTGCAACGCTTATACTGTACATTGCCAACAAATTAACTTTCAAATAATTCCTTTGCATTGCTAATGCTTGAATAATGCTTGTGGCATTAGGAAGGAAGCATGGGAGGTGGACAAAATGAACTGGAAAACATCCTCAAGCGTACTCCTGACCCCTGAGGTGGTGCTGCGACCCCTGGTGGGTGTACACCTTGCTGTAAACAGAAAAGCACCATGGCCTGCCCTACTGGAATCCTCGTAATACTCAAGATGTGTGACTGGCAGATACTTGAAGGGATGTGGTACAACTGCCAGCTTCCACATTCACACAGGCCTCCTTTATAGCTGCTGAGGTGTAATATATGTCACGAAAAATACATTCCAATCTCTTACCGACAATCCTGCTATCTTCTCTTTCTAAATACCGATTCCACATTTGCTTTCCTTTTTCTGAGTCACTGAAAAAAATGAGAACTTTTATATGTACAGTTTGGTGCCACTTGCATATTTTAAATAAAAACTGAGATTTAAGTCCCATACAGACATTAGATGGATGCAATGATCAGGTTGGATACATGGTTTTTGCTTAGACCTCTTTCCCACAGACAGCTGAACAGTGTGTTTGCCATGCAGGGCAGCCTTTGGCTTGCTGGTCAATAAACTACGTTACTTCCGGTTGCAGAGTAATTTAGATGAATGCCTAGTTAGCTGCATTTATTTGCAACCAGTAGTGTCAGCATTTGCCACAAGGTGTGGTCATACGATATATAACAGTATACACGCACACACACATTTGTTGCGCTGACATTTACAGTATATTGCTGCTGTTGCATGCCTACTGATTCAACTACCTTTTAGCAATTTTCACTATAATCCAGGTGTAGGTTGCAAACGTTTGTCACCTATCAGCATACAAAACAAACCCCACCCCAAATTTCTAGATCACACAGGTCATAGCCATTGTGTCTGCAGCAGGTACTAGAATGCTAAGCAGTAGCTATTAATATTTCCCCATTCAAAAGCTAATAACTATGTAACACTAAAGTATTAGCAACTAGTTAGTGATGTGAGCCTAAGTTACTAAGTCTACATAAGCTTTAATTTGAAGTAAGAACATCAACATAGCATTATTGGTATTTTTGTGAAAGCAGGTTAAGATGACCCTGTGTACTTCTCTCACCACAATGGGCAGGACTCATAAACAACAGCTTATTCTTGTCTAGCAACTTACGGCAAGTAGTCCAAGTCCTGAGTGGAGGGCTTTGGTCGGACTGTCACCCTGTTGACTTCATTATGCAGTCCATCCAGGAGAAACCTCAAGAACTCTTGTGCATCCTGCTGGCTGTAGATTAAACCAAAAATGTGTTATAATTGTGCTACCTTCTAAGTTATGGTGCCCATACATGGTACAATCTTTCATTTTTTTAAATTAGATAATTTTGTTCTATTATTTCGTTAGATCAAATATAAAGATTTTTCCAACATGTCTCATTGGATTTTTATTGAAAAAAAAAAAATCGTTAATTTTTCTTGATCGAAAAAAATATTATTTTTGACTTTCAATCGAATTGATTGTTTTGATCGAATAAACGGGAAAATCAAACTTTTTTTAAATGTACCGTGCTTGGACTCATTACTGTTTATGCAATCACAAGATTTATGTGTTCTTAAAAAAGAATGCCACGTAATTGATGGACATGAAAGATCAACTGTATGGCTCTGATCCAAAGGTGCATCCACACATCCAATTCTGATTGGCAAATGATTGGCAGCCAATAGGCTTTGAATACTATAAAGGTGCCCATACATATAGCGATGATGGGCAGATTCAACAAAGAGAAATACATTGCAAGCCGATTCCTGAACGATTTCAGGAGGCATCAGCCCCCTCTGTTGTTGTCCCCCTAATGTAAATGCCCCTCCGCCATGCATTAAAATACTTTACCTGTCTGCTGTCGCCCACTGTAACTTCACACATGTGCCCCACGTGGTTTATGCTGATAGCCACATGGGGTGGCAATGCGGAAACGAAAGATGTATGGGCACCGCGGCAGGCGACAGCGGACAGGTAAAGTTTTTTTTAATGCACGTCACATGGGGGGGGGGGGGAGTTAGGGGGGACAGCGGCTGGGAGTTTGCGTTTGTCACACACCATTACCACCATGCACCCGATCGACCACGCTGGCCCAAGATTTCCCAGCATGTCTGATTGACACATTCAACAAATTTTAGCTCAAAATCAGTCGAATTGTCCATCGGGCATGTTTGTGGTGGCACCGATTTTCATCCGATTCGATAATAATCACTAAAATATACAGCACTAACCCAACAAACCAATTTTATTTCTGAGTTTTTTTAGATGTTTTTTTGCATGCTGTTTATATAACCATAATATTCCAAGGTATTTGTTAACAAATAGATTTTATGCACTAAACCTTCCTCTCAAGTTTATAGTTCTTATCTTTTTACTTCAGTGTACTGCACATGCACACAATACCTCATTAACATACAGAAAACAAAAAAAAAAGACTTTCAAACAAGTGACAGATTATAGAAAGTTTGATTTTACTTTTCCCAATTAGCTTAGTGCTAAGAAAGAATAACATTGATAAGGTGAGAAAAACAAAAGAAGTAAAAACTCACTAGAAAAGGCTTAGCTTATCAAGGTCAATAAACTCTACCTACAAATGAATGTTTGCCAATGATGACCTGTAAAGATTAGAAGGTGCTCAGAGGCAAGACCAATGCATGTGGTCCTACATTACAACACAACACCTCACTGCTAGGAACACACCATACAATTTTCTGACAGATTTATTGTCAGATCGACGATTTCCAACAGGCCCAATCTGATTTCCGATCAAATTCCCGATCGATTTTCCATAGAAGTGAATGAAAAATCTATTGGAAAATCGGTCGGAAATCAGATCGGACCTGTTGAAAATAGTCAATCTGATAGTAAATCTGTCAGAAAATCGTATCGTGTGTACCTAGCATTAGGTAATTCTGGAGTCATAGGCTTCAATTGACTAATGCTAGTTACATGAAATGCAATTTTATTTACCTCATGTGGTTTTTCATTTGATATTTTAAGGACAAGTCAAAAATTTACCTCACTAGTCAGCCATTTTATTTTTCATGCGGTAAAAGGCTTAGACATTTCACAATGGGCTTGATTCACTAACCGGCACTAATTGATAGCGCCGGAGTGAACAGCCACTTAGTGTCCCATAAGTAGCTTTGCGGGCACAAATAGGCCCGCAAAGCTACATCACGCACAGCCCAGGGCAGTGCGTGCGCAGCCCGTAATAGTGCGCGGTATGACGATAACGTCGCACCCGCTGCCCTGTAAGCGTTGCACCCGGTGCGATGAAAGCGGCGCATCGGGTGCCCCCGAAACGGTGCATCACTGCACCGCTTCAGGGGCACCCGATGCGCCGCTTTCATCGCACCGGGTGCAACGCTTACAGGGCAGCGGGTGCGACGTTATCTTCGTACCGCGCACTCTTGCCGGCTGCACGCACACTGCCCTGGGCTGTGCGCGATATATGGGAGCAAACCACTTAACTCCGTGGTTTGCGCCCACTATGTGTTTAGGCTCACTAGCCGGCTTAGCGCCGGTTATTGAATCAAGCTGACTGTGTTCAGTTTTCTGCTTACCGAATGCGATAAGGGTTTGTGAATTGAAGCCAGTTGTAGAAGCTCAGTCTCACAGAGATACAATATAGTAATTCTGCAGTTTGCTATAAATGAAAATAATAGTCTGTTTCCGAACCAAGAAGATACCTCATGTACAGAGTAATAATATTAGGCTCTTTGTCTAATGTTCTCTAACCCAGAGAAACCAGTTTACAAATTAAAGGGTGAGAAATTAAAAGGAACCTATAATGGACCTAAGGTGCTGATTAAACTTTATGGTTCTATGGGTGTTGCACAATTCTCTATAGATAGTTGCTTTGGGATTTGTGGAGAGAGTAGAAACAGGGGGTGGTCAGGCAGGAGAACAACTTCCAGATGTCCTCAGGCACTGCACTTCATAAGAGTGTGTGCTTGGCTTGGCAGAAGACACAAGTTTCTATGACTGGATAGGGAAGAGAGTGAAGGGAACAAAGAGGTTTCTATCCAGGTTGACTAATCTGTTCCTTCCAATAGTAGTCAACTGCAGTACCTGTGCAGACTCATGGAGACTGACATCAGCTCATCTTTATTGTTGCTTAGAGAATGTTATAGCTAAAACAAACCTATCAATGATAATGAAAGTTCATCATGTCATCACTGCATGGAGTAAGGGGACAAAGTAACTTGCAGGGACTAAAGGGCTGATTTCCACTGGGAGCCACAGCTGTTTCCGTTTCGGCAGTGGCTGCCGTTCTGCTGAGTAGCCACAGCTCGAATCACTAAGTTGTGCCATGCAAGGCTATAGGGATTCAGCTGTGTGATGCAGAAATCTGTAACCCGAATTGCTGATCAATAGAGATTGTCAAAGAGATGCTAAAATTCCAGTGTGTGTGCAAGCTTAATGCAAATAACATGCCGCTTGCAATTCAGCCAATGCATGCTATTAACGCATAGCAAACAAAATTTTGGTTGCACAAATACTTTTTATATGTACAGGAGAAACATGTCTTTTAATTCTGAATCTATGTAAAGGCTGCTACACAAGCTAGATTAAAGTGGGCTGAGGCAGCCTATAACTACCGCCTCTGCTCATAATCTAGCATGTGTACAGCAGACCCCCGACTACCACCTGTCCAGCTATCCGCCACTCGGTTGAGCAACGCCCAATAGCTCTGTTCTCATCACTTGCCCCACCCACCATGTGACATCACATCTACGCTGCTCCGTTGGCTTTTCACTTCCCCGTATATCAACAGAACACATTGTCAGCCTGTAGGCCAACTACGCATCTTTACAATCTCAGCCCAGTGATACCGGCCGAGGGATCAGATTCCGATCCCCGTTGGGTAACATCAATCTAGCATGAATACGGGCCTTAATGTTCCTTTTAATAAAAAAGCGGGGAACTGCTAACAGACTGCCAATACTTTGTTTGCCCATTTAAATTATATTTATAAGACGACCATCTGTTTTTATATGGCGGGGATCAGGATTTTGGTCATCTACTTTAATTACCATTAAGTGATTACCTGTAGCTATTTGGTTATGTGTAAAGTGGCAATCAGAATGATCGGCAATTTATAAAAATGGATTCAGAACTAGTAGTGGCGATCATGCTATCTATGAAGCATGCACGCTTCATAGATAGCAGCATAGTGGTTCCTTTTTCCGGCCAGTGGAGCTGTGTGGTATGCATCTGGTTGTTGCAGATGCCCCATAGTCTATCCGTGTTATTCTGGTTTCAATTGCCAACTGGACCCATCAGAATTGTGTATGTATATTGAATGGCCTGATGAAGGGCACTCTCCGGCCCGAAACGAACATGTGTTGTTGCCTCAACTACTCATTTTTGTACTACGTCAAGCCAGATTATTGTTATTGTCAGTCTTATTAAAATTTTCTGTGTGGATGCACTTTAACAGTGCATATGTAGATTGATGTCACAGATTTTCCAAAGTGTTTTTATGGCCTATTGTTGTACCTTTTTGCATGTGTCAATAAAATTGAACAAAGTTTTGTACTGCAAAATAATTTATTCATAGGCCTCTCCCTAAAGAAAAGTGTAGTCAAGTTGGGTGTGGTGGATCACCAGTTGAGTGGACTGATTGTTTTTGCCTTTCCTATTGAAGGGGGATATACCCAATTATACATCAACTAGTGGGCTTGGCAGGCAGAGGCAGTTCCACAGGTTTCCAATAGATTTCATGTCACTTGCGAACATCAACTCTGCAGTCAAATTGATTTCTGTAATTCCCAAAAGCAAGATGACCGCGCCCATGAAAAAGAAGCGGCAGATTTTGCAGTTCTGGCAGGCAAAGTAAGATGACACTGTCACTGTACACTATAGAAGTGTGAGTGTGTGAACAGAATCACCACCCATCACAACCTGTCACTGTTTATTTTGGACCCTTCCCTATCCCTGGGGATAGGCCTTCCCTATCCCTGAGGATAGGGTGGAATGATCCAATATGATCAGGGATGGGTGGAGATTCTCTCTGTCTAATTCAGCTACATCGCTTATTAACATCCAGGTGGTATAGAGGCATACTAAATAGCACTTTAGCCTTACAGCACTAGGGTCCCAGGTCCCCGAAGTTTGTATGGGTTTTCTCTGGGCACTGTGGTTTCCTCCCAAAAATTGAAGTTAAAGAGAATCCGAGATGGGAATTTTTGTAACCCCCCCCCCCCAAAAAAACTTGCAAATTGGTGTGTGTGTGTGGGGGGGGGGGGGGGGGGGGGAGAGGGGGGGGAGGGGCTAGCCCGAATCAGGTAGCCTAAATTACCACTGCTCTTGTGGCCAGAAATCCTCTACTTTTGCTTTTAGTGACCCCTGGAGTCACGACGCTGCACCTCCCTGCTCTGTGTCTCAACACAGAGCAGGGAGGCGTGGGAGTGGTGGGGAGAGGCAGAGCTGCCCAATGAGAGCTGGGGAAGGAGCGTTAGGAACGTCTCCAGCGAGCATTTTTCTGGAGTGCCTCTCTTGCAAGGGACGGCGCTTCCCCTTGAGACTGCTGACAAGCTGCATGTCAGCAATTTCCCACTCTGCACCGCCTCTGGTACACTTTAATTGGCTCCCTCTCAAAACTGCCCTTTAGGCCCCATTCACACATCCCGGCGCTCCACTGCGCACTGCGTTTGGTAAAAAGCGCTTTTCTAAGTGCTTTTTCAGAGCGGTTTTGAAATTCACTCCCTCACGCAAATCAGAAAATAAACTCTTTGACCCGGAAAAGAATAAATACAGTGTATTTATTAAAAACGCGAATGCAATCGAAGCGCAAAGTGATTTTGTGAGCGTTTTGCGTTTTTCCAATACCTTCCATTATAGCAAAAACGCCTCAAAAATGGTACAGGTACGGAAACAAACCGCTCAGCTGTGAACTCTCTCATAGGGAATCATTGCACAAGCGTTTTGTGGGCGATTTTAAAAATCGTCTGTGCTGGAAAAAAGGTGGAAAACGCCCCTAGTGCCAACGGGCCCTCAGACTATGACAGGGACACCATTGGACAATAACTATGGTAGGGATTAGATTCTGAGTTCTTCAGAGGCACAGACACATGACTATATACGCTGTAAAGTGCTATGGAAGATGTCAGCACTATATAAATACACCCTTAGCCCTCAGTTGCAATTACTTGTACTTTCATTTCATACAAGAGACCAGAGCAGAAAATCTTTGTATATTGTACTGTCATAAATGAGTAATCTTCAGAAATCAGAATCTTACTTAAGAGCCACCCGGTAACAATAGCAAGAAGCTCAGCATTGTGGAGTGAAAGCAATAAAATCCCAGCCTTTGCACAAGCCATCCATGAGTATTATCCTGAATTCTAATTATAGTATTGTGTAATAGGATATTAAATACACCCAGTAATAGGCAGGACTATTAACATCTCACTGGGAACTTACATAACAAAGGATGACAGCTCGGGAGGCATTATGCCATCAAAACCAGTGATGTAACATTTACAGGGCAATTTACCTATACTTAGAATACTCATTATAATAAATTAACCCCTTACTTGTATCCCATGAAACGAGGAGCGTATCTCTGGATCTGAGTTTTGAATTCCAAGGGACTCACGACTTCATTGGCTGAACTTGTCCAGATTGCCTGAAGCAGACGGGCAAACTCTAGGAAAAGAGTGAGAAATGATTTCACAGGTGATTGCGGTTCCAGGTAGAAGGCTTTGCTGTTCAGGAAGCACGGCGGTTTATTAACGCAGGAAAATCATTCCGTTTATTCTAATGTTGATTTTACATGATTCTCCGCAAATTCCTTGTAGTTAGACTAATAAGGTGGCCACTAATTATATCATTTGGCGAACAATCGTTCACAAACGATTATTCATATGAATGATTAGAAAGTATTGGGACCACTAATCAACAAAAATCTCCTAACCGTTCCGATCAATGAAATTGATCCGATTTTCGGATTTGTTAGGGGATTTTTGTCCATTAGTGGCCCCAAATGATCTTTTCTGATCTTCGTTCGTAAACGATGATTTGGCAAAATGTATCTTTAGTGGCCACCTGAAGCAGAGTTTTTATGATCCTAGAATAGCTTGCAGGCATGACTTTTATCTTCTGCACTGCACAGCGTTGAGGTAGAGAAGCACCGATGGGCATCAACCCGCCAAGTGTCTCCCTGTATTAGGGAGCGTTTTACCCAACTATATATCATCCACCAATCATATTTCACTCCTACTTGTGTAATCAAATACTCTCCTTTAACCCCAAACTCATGTCCTAAATGTGAAGCCACTAACCCCACATTCCGCCATCTACTATGGTTATGTCCCCCTCTAAAGGACTTCTGGAGACAAGTAGTCACCTTCTTGTAGGATGTTATGGGATCTCCCATCCCCTTGACATTAAACCTTTTCTTGATGAAGATACTCCTAAATTTGATAGAGTTCTCCTTATAGAAACTTTATTTTTTGCCCGACAATGTATTGCCTTAAGGTGGTTATCTCCTACTTGCCTTTCCATAGAGGACTGGAAGGCCAAATTAAACTGCTCTCTGCCTTATAAAAAGTTAATTCATCAACATAGGAAATGTCCCGGTAAATACCTAAAAGTTTGGGAACATTAGGTTTCTAAACAATAATATAAGATAATATGCTGATTCCTTTTTGCTCCTCTACTGTTTAATGTCCTGTATCATTGTTATTATTATGCCTTTGCATACTTTTGTACGCTGATGCTTTTCTACTTTTGTACTGTATTGACAAAAAATGTTTTAATAAACCTGTGGTTGAAGAAAAAAAAGGAAGCACCGATGGGATTATTGAACACTTAGGCCCGGTTCACATTAGCGGTTGCTATCCGGATTCGCCGTGCCGGAGCCGTGCCGGAGCCGGACCGCATGCGGACCGGACGAAACGGACGCACGGCATAGCAATGAAAGTCTATGCGACCGTTCACATGCGTCCGTTTCGTCCGGACCGGAGCCGGACCGGATCCGGACTCCGGCGTCCGTTCCAACATGCGCTATTTTTTGGTCCGGCTGGTCCGGCTGACGTATCCGGACCGGAGCCGGAATGTTGCATCCGGCCAATGGAAACCAATGAGAACCGGAGAGTGCACAACACACTGGCTATAAAAACCGGATGTTGTACCACACTTCCTATGCAGACTCTATGGTATGGTGGCCATTTTGGATGGGGACCACATGGCACCAGCGTTCACAGAGTGGAGCAGCAGTGACTTCATGCTGGAGCTCTTTGGCAGCAATATGGAGCAGGATCAGTCTGATAGCGAGGGGGTGAGGCCCTACACATCAGAAGACCTCATCCTACAGGTGCAGCAGGTACCAGCCCTGTGGGACAAGGGGGATGCGGACCACAGCAACATCAAAAAATGCAGAGGCCTGTGGAAAAAAATTGCCAAGCTGTATGTGGAGGACTTTGAGAACTTGAGCAAGAGACAGCAAGGCACAGAGGGTATGTTGACTAGAAGTTTTTTTGGGGGGGGGCTTGTGGTTTAAGCTTGTGATGTATTCAACTTTTGCTATGGATTTGTGTCACCCACGTGTTGCCCACCCACCCGTGGCCCACCCACCTGTACCCCACCTGTGATGTATCCCACCCACCTGTACCCCACCTGTGATGTATCCCACCCACCTGTACCCCACCTGTGATGTATCCCACCCACCTGTGATGTATCCCACCCACCTGTACCCCACCTGTGTTGTATCCCACCCACCTGTGATGTATCCCACCCACCTGTACCCCACCTGTGATGTATCCCACCCACCTGTGATGTATCCCACCCACCTGTACCCCACCTGTGTTGTATCCCACCCACCTGTGATGTATCCCACCCACCTGTACCCCACCTGTGATGTATCCCACCCACCTGTACCCCACCTGTGATGTATCCCACCCACCTGTGATGTATCCCACCCACCTGTACCCCACCTGTGTTGTATCCCACCCACCTGTGATGTATCCCACCCACCTGTGATGTATCCCACCCACCTGTACCCCACCTGTGATGTATCCCACCCACCTGTACCCCACCTGTGTTGTATCCCACCCACCTCTACCCCACCTGTGATGTATCCCACCCACCTGTGATGTATCCCACCCACCTGTGATGTATCCCACCCACCTGTGATGTATCCCACCCACCTGTACCCCACCTGTGATGTATCCCACCCACCTGTGATGTATCCCACCCACCTGTACCCCACCTGTGATGTATCCCACCCACCTGTACCCCACCTGTGATGTATCCCACCCACCTGTGATGTATCCCACCCACCTGTACCCCACCTGTGTTGTATCCCACCCACCTGTGATGTATCCCACCCACCTGTGATGTATCCCACCCACCTGTACCCCACCTGTGATGTATCCCACCCACCTGTACCCCACCTGTGATGTATCCCACCCACCTGTACCCCACCTGTGTTGTATCCCACCCACCTCTACCCCACCTGTGATGTATCCCACCCACCTGTGATGTATCCCACCCACCTGCGATGTACCCCAGCTGTGCACATAAAACATACACAATGACCAATTATTATACATCAATTTATTGTAAAAAATTAATACATTTAAAATCACTCAAACTTGAAACTCCAAAATAAACACATTTCAACAAAACATATTAAAAACCAAACATTCACCCTCGTCCAGGTGGTGTGGTAAAATAAAGTCTCAGTTGGTCCCTGTTCCGCAGTGACACTACCCTTGGCCTGGTTGCATACCTCCGCAGGGGCATTAGTGGAAGCACATTCGGGGGTTCCGGAGTCTCTCTTTCCTCCTGCCGCACAAAGTTGTGGAGGATGCATGCTGCCTTCACCACGACAACTGCGTTGCCCGGTTTCAGCAGCATGGGCGTGTGGAACACCCTCCACTTTGACACCAGGATCCCAAATGTGCACTCCACCATTCTCCTTGCACGGCTCAACCGAGCATTGAAGTGTAGCTGGCTGGCATCAAGTCCCCTGTCTGGGTACGGACGCATTACATGGTCGGACAGGGCGAAGGCCTCGTCCCCCACAAACACATAGGGGTAGGCCGGTGCCCTTGTCCCAGGCCAGGGTCTGTCACGGGGGAGACGCAGTCTGCCTTCCTCCATCAGCCGGCAAAGGGTCGTACGCTGGAAAATTCCAGAGTCATTGGAACTACCGTACGACCCCACATCCACGTACACAAACTTGTAGTCCGCATCTGCCACTGCCATTAGAACAATGCTGAAGTATTTTTTATAGTTGAAATAATGGCTGCCACTCCCCACGGGTTTCTGAATCCGGATGTGTTTCCCATCCAGTGCGCCAACACAATTAGGAAACTTGCACTCGGTCCAGAAGCCCTGGGCGATCTCCTCCCATTTCGTGGTGTCCGGCACAGGCATGTATCTGGCCCTCAGTCGCGTCCAAAGGATCCTCGAAGTCCTCACGACGATGCCTGCCACCGTGCTCTTCCCAATACGAAATGTGACATGTAGCGATGTATATGTTTGTCCAGTTGCAATGTACCTACAAGAGAAATAATCGAAATCAATTTTTCATGTCGTTACAGGAGAAAGGTACAAGACAAGGTGGCGCAATATACGGGATGCATATGTGAAATGGCTACGGAAGAAAAAACTTGCCGAACGAAGTGGCAGTGGCGGGGGAAGGCGACAAAAAGACTATCAATTTGCCAAGCAATTGTCTTTCATCAATGCAAGCCTGGAACCTAGACTGTAAGTACCACTACTGTGGGCAGGAACTGAGAGCTCATTTACCATGACTTCGGCCATGTATTGCTATGGCCTCAATTCCCATGGCTAGCGAACTTTTCTCACAAGCTTTATCAAATGTTGGGTAGAAACGGGTGATAAAGTGATTGCTAGTGTTTGCTAGCTCTGTGAATTGACGCCACATGCTGTTTGGCACACCAATAAATATTTTTTTTATCTACAGGACTGAAGACAATTTGGAGCAAGAGGAACCGACCCAGGAGGCACGGTTCAGCAGTGAGGAGAGCTTGGTGGATGATGACGTCGCCGATGTAACCTATTTCCCCGAGGCGAGGAGTAGGAGGAGGGAGTCCTTCATCACAACTCCGTCCTTTGATGATGACTTGGCAGAAGAGAGCTTGGATGTTGAGGTTGCAGGACCGAGTGTGGAAGAAGCTGAACCTCCACAATCGACCGCTATGGAAGCTCCAGGGGAACAAGAACAAAGTGAGGAGCACCGAGAGACTGCAGCACAACCAGCGCGCAGGGCAACCCCGACACAGGCCAGAGGACGGGAAGATGCTGCCACACCACCAGTGAGGACCACCACACCAGTGAGGCGTCGAGGTACCCTCCCCCCAACAAGGAGAGAGACAGAGTCCGAGATGTCCGGGGCTGTCTCCGGACTTCTCGGGATTCTTCAGAGCCACCAAACTCTCATAACCCGGCAGTTGCAAGATGAGGACAGGGGCCATATCATGGAGCAGTACAAGTCCCACATCACTTCACTGCAATGTGAGCTCGACGCTGTACATGGGCACTACAGGGACGAGCTTAAAATGATGCATGAGATGCACAGAGGAGAAATCGACCAACTGCGTGCGCAGCATCATCAGTCGGTGGGACAGCTGCAGAACATGATGCAGCAAATGCATCAACAAAGCAAGGAACTACTGAAATTGCAGGCACACCCGTGTTTTCACACTGTGATGTCTCTAATAGCATATCTTGAAAAGGTGCCTTCACAAAACCTGATGGCGTGCCATTCCAATTTGCTGGAGGTGATTAAACAGCACATGGACACGCCATTATTGCAACCACCAATTTTTAGACCCCCACAACCAACAGCGGTGCCCACCTGGCAATCATCACAGATGTACACCGGCTACAGAGGCAGTCAATATGGGCCACCGCTGTCAGGGTCCAGCTCATCCACGACCAGCACCCAAGAGAGTCCAGATTTCCAGGCAGCAACTCCCACCTTTTCTAGTAGTGGTGCCGATACAATTTGAAAAAAAAAGTCAAATTGTTCCTGGACATGCTCCTCTGAATACCTCCGATCCTCGGAGGAAGGATACCATCACAGGGCTTTTTAACTTTTGGTTTTGCTGGACTTGAACTTTAGGGCCTGGTGTCCCCAAAAGACACTACCTGGGTCACAACCTTGTGCCTGTTGCACTGCACCTGTAGTCCTGCACCTGTGCCTTTGATTCCTCTTGTTCCTTACTTTGTTGATCCTAATCACTTGCACAAGACCCTTGGAGCCATGGATGAAGGACACCTTGACTGGTCGGTGAGAGGCCTAGCCTTTTCACTGCCCTGTGTCCTTCATCCATGGCTCAGAGGGTCCTGTGCCAGTCGTTAGGTTTTTAAAGCACTTCAATTTATTAGGGCCTGGTGTCCCCGAAAGACACTACCTGGGTCACAACCTTGTGCCTGTTGCACTGCACCTGTAGTCATGCACCTCTGCCATCGGTTCCTCTTGCTCCTCACTTTGTTCTTGTTCCTAATCACTTGCACAAGACCCTTGGAGCCATGGATGAAGGACACCTTGACTGGTCGGTGAGAGGCCTAGCCTTTTCACTGCCCTGTGTCCTTCATCCACGGCTCAGAGGGTCATGTGCCAGTGGTTAGGTTTTTAAAGCACTTCAATTTATTAGGGCCTGGTGTCCACGAAAGACACTACCTGGGTCACAACCTTGTGCCTGTTGCACTGCACCTGTAGTCATGCACCTCTGCCATCGGTTCCTCTTGCTCCTCACTTTGTTCTTGTTCCTAATCACTTGCACAAGACCCTTGGAGCCATGGATGAAGGACACCTACACTGGTCGGTGAGAGGCCTAGCCTTTTCACTGACCTGTGTCCTTCATCCATGGCTCAGAGGGTCCTGTGCCAGTGGTTAGGTTTTTTAAGCACTTTAATATTAGGGACTGGTGTCCCCGAAAGACACTACCTGGGTCACAACCTTGTGCCTGTTGCACTGCACCTGTAGTCATGCACCTCTGCCATCGGTTCCTCTTGCTCCTCACTTTGTTCTTGTTCCTAACCACTTGCACAAGACCCTTGGAGCCATGGATGAAGGACACCTTGACTGGTCGGTGAGAGGCCTAGCCTTTTCACTGCCCTGTGTCCTTCATCCACGGCTCAGAGGGTCATGTGCCAGTGGTTAGGTTTTTAAAGCACTTCAATTTATTAGGGCCTGGTGTCCACGAAAGACACTACCTGGGTCACAACCTTGTGCCTGTTGCACTGCACCTGTAGTCATGCACCTCTGCCATCGGTTCCTCTTGCTCCTCACTTTGTTCTTGTTCCTAATCACTTGCACAAGACCATTGGAGCCATGGATGAAGGACACCTACACTGGTCGGTGAGAGGCCTAGCCTTTTCACTGACCTGTGTCCTTCATCCATGGCTCAGAGGGTCCTGTGCCAGTGGTTAGGTTTTTTAAGCACTTTAATATTAGGGACTGGTGTCCCCGAAAGACACTTGGGCAGCTATGCCCTGCAACTCTTCCAGCACAAAGTTGGTGGTTGGTGTTCCTTAAAACTGACCGGGCTATACCATAGATATGTTATTTTTTGTCTTCCATGTTGGAAGAATGTTTCCATGTTGGAAAGTGGTTGTTTTTGCAATAAAAAAATTTGTTTTTACATACCTCAGTGTGATGAGTAGTTGTTCTTGTGGTGTGACTGCTCTCCTGAACGTGGTATCCTTCTTCCTAAGGTCACCCTTCACCATCTCCAAAAGGGTATCAAACCTGTCAGGAGATGGAAAGGAAGAAGCTGTAAAGTATGTTGTGGGACAAGGTGTTGGGTGGAGGATGGGGGAGGTGTGTTTACAGAGGTTTGGGAGTGTTGTGGAGGGTGGGGGTGTAGTGTATAGCTAGGTATACAGGGGTGTGGGGGTCAGGGTGGTGTGTTTAGCTAGGTATACAGGGATGAGGTGTTGTGGGGGTGAGGGTGGGGTGTTTAGGAATGGTGGGGGTTGGTGTATAAAGGCCTATATACTTACAGGGGAATAGACATCCGAGTGTAGCTGTAGAACTTCTGTGGGTGTCGTCTGAGGTCCCGGTAGAGGGCCTGGAACTCTCCCTTCCTCTGCCTCCTGGCTAGTAGAGGGTGCACCCACCATCTCCTGCGAGGAGCACGCCTTCTCCCCACATAGTAGTAGGTAAACAACAGGAAGGAGAGAATTCCCAGGTAATAAGCGTAAAAAATGACTGGATCCATGGTCCCAACTGCTGTCTCTGTATCCAAGGATGGTCTCCACACGTCCAGCTGTCTCCAACAATGACCCCAGAGCTTCTGCTGACCTCCCAGAACCCCAGGTATTTATACAGGTTGTTATCTCTTTAAGAATCCGGATCCGGACCGCAACCGTGTTCATACCGCACGGAAACCGTATGCAACCGGACCGGATCCGGACCGGATCCGGACAGGAACCGTACGGTTCAGGTCCGATCCGGCTCCGGTGCGGTCCGGACATCCGGTGCGGTTTTCGCAAAACCGCAAGTGTGAACGGGGCCTAAACTGTCATTGTATTATGGATACAGTAGCCTATGAATGTGCTCCTGAGACATGGGCCCAGTGAAAGTTTTAACTCCCCAACTATACACATCCACATCATACACACACACCATACACACTCACACTTTTTCCAGCACTGTATGTAGAACAATGGCATGATATAGACCACCAAAACCTGCTTTTAAAATACAACCACTGTGAGAGCAAGGAGCAAGCAGAGGAAAATGAAGAAATTGGTACATCACTCCTCACGTGTGCCCGTTTGATCCAGGGGAAGGCAACAAATCCTTTACAAGGCTTGGTGGAAAAAAAATTTCATGTATGGGCCTGTAAATTCTCGACTACTCTGTAGACCGCAATATCATTTTGCAGCTATGGGGTGATGGGGACCTATCCTGTAGCTGATAGTCAGTTTGGATTGCCCGCTTGGCTATGACACAGCTGAGAGAGTGGAGGGGCAGGAGAAGCATCGCTTGGATCAGTATTGAGTTTGGCTACATTGGGCTTGATTCACTAACCGGCGGTAAGTGATAGCGCCGGAGTGAACAGCCGCTTAGTGCCCCATAAGTAGCTTTGCGGGCACTTATAGTCCCGCAAAGCTACATCGCGCACAAGACCACCCACATCGCGCACAGCGCGGCGGGACAGTAATAATGCGTGGTGCGACGATAACGTCGCACCCGGTGCAACGAAAACGGTGCATCAGGTGCCCCCGAAACGGCGCATCAATGTGATGTTTACAAGGCAGCGGTTGCGACGTTATCGTCACACCACGCACTATTACTTTCCCGCCATTGTGGGTGGTCCTGTGGGCGCAACCCACCTAACACTGTGGTTTGCGCCCACTAACTGTTAAGGCCTCCTAACCGGTTAGTGAACCGAGGCCATTGTAGCTGAACTCATATACCGGCAACTAGGAGCTAAAAAGGAAGAGGAGGAAACAGAAGACGGATGGGCAACGCACGGTGGGTAACGTATTAATGCTCTTGTGGGGGGCACATTTATACACTAGGAGGACAGCGGCAGGGTATTGCTCGCCTTTACTGCCACACACCCGATTGACCACGATGGCCCGACAATTTGCAGCATGACCGATAGATGCATCATCGAACGGGCAATGGTTGCAGCCCTGTCACTTGGCTGTCCCCTAGAGTGGCAGGGAAACAGATCACTCTCATAGACTGATGCCTATGAGAGGCACTCATGCTGACTGAATCTCAGGGGAAGGGAGAAAAAGGGGAGAAAGAAAGAAAAAAAACAAAAAAAACATTTTTATTAAAAAAAACAAAACCAAAACATAAAAATGAATTAAAAAAAATACAAATTGCAGCAGTAATCAGATTCCACCAAAAGAAAGCTCTGCTGGTGGGCAGAAAAGGAGGCAAGATTAATTCGGCTGCTAAGTTGTATGGCCGTGCAATAAACTGTTAACGCTGCAGTGTGCTGAATTGTAAAAAATGGCCTGGTCACTAGGGGGGTGTAAGCCTGTGGCCCTCAAGAGGTTAAGTGACATGGATACGTTCAAAGACCACATTTGTTTTGGTTTTATTGATAAATGTACAATTGTCTGTTCTTAACACAGGGTCAGGGAGTCTCCTTGCTACATTATGCATAAAGCATGTTGCTGGTGTTCTGCTTCTATTTACTTGTGAAGCTTTTCTGCCTATCTTAGCACATGGCTGTTAGAAAGTTTCTGTTTTGAGTTCTTGCATGCTTTGCAGGCGTGTCAGTGTGTTATATCGTGTACTGTCCTAATTACAGCTTTAAGACTCATCTCTTCACAAATAGGTGTGTCTTTGTGTGGATACAGTCTGGTGCCATTTCTGTTTGTGACTCACATGAGACACAGCAACAAGGCTGCTTGATGAGTAGTGTAGTAATGTACGTAAGACTGTGCTCAGGCCTCATATGTTTATTATGGTACATACAGGCACAAACAGTGCTCGTCATCATCTTGTACCTATAGTGACACGTTTAGGAACATGCCTACGTGGTTCAGGCTAAACACGGCTGCTCTACAAATCCAGACACTACAAACTATAAAACATACTGTATATAAAACTTTTGCATGGGGTGAGAATTATGTGACATACACATCTTTGTGGCAGTAATTACGGAATCTCTTAACAAATCCCTAGACTATTTGCTGGTAACTTTAACCACTTAATGCAAATTGGACGTATATATACGTCCAGTGTAGTTGTGGAGAGTTCACCACCAGTTTGTTACTAAATGAGGTACATGTGGTATAATTTTAAACATCACAAGTCATAGAGTACATTTTGGTGTGTCTTAAAGCTTGGACCAACATCACATAAAAAATAGGTAGGGACAAACTAAGTACAACACAAAAAGTCATTTTCAAAATTATGATCAAACTTAAAAAAGTTTTAGCAAAACTACAAGAGACATTTGTGGTAACATTGTAACCATGATAAGTAGTAGAAAAGAGTTTAGAATGGTTTAGGTTTGAGGCCCATGTCTTGTGTATTCTTTTTAGTCACAAACTGAATCAAAAGCAGTTAAATGTTCGCATATTCTGTACCAAAATAAAAGACTTGTAAAATCAAAACAACATGTCAGAATATAAAAGAAAATACATATTTTGTATTCCTATGTGTTTTAGGAACTTGGCTTTTTAAATTTGTATGCCATGAGGGTATATTATTATTTCTGCAAATAAGGTCTTGTAATCAATGATAGCGTACAATGAGAAAAGCCAAAAAACAGAAAAAAGACACCTTTATTTCCAAATACAATATTGTCACCATACATTGTAATAGGAACATAATCTAAATTTTGTAATAAACAGGATGGATATGCAAATACAATTTGTGGGTTTAACTTATAGCACTGTTTATTGTAGAGCTATAATGGCTGTAAATGGACAAATACTGCAGTGTGTTTTTTTCTATTTTCTAACTTATTTTCCCTTTAAAATGCACAGAAAATAAGGTAATTACAAAAAAAAACAAAAACAAAAAAAAACCTAAAAGCCTAATTTTTACTGAAAAAAAACCCAAACAAATATAAATCATTTATATGTGATAAGTAGTAATAAAGCTATTGGTGAATAAATGGGGAGCAGTGCTGGTGTGTGAAAATTGCTTTCGGGCTGACGTGGTTAACTACATAATGGATTTGAAGTAGGGGGCATGGTATGGTACAGTGGCACGAGAACAGATGTTGATGTAGCTCTGAATCCATAACTGACTTGAGCCAACAGGTCACAATGTTTTTTTCAGTCCTAGGTTCCATGCACCTTTGTTCCTGTGTGACAGGATCCTCAGCTTACACCTCTCTGACACTGTCGTTGTCCTTGCCAGGTTTTGGTGCTCCATATTAATTGTTATGTATAGAGCGCTTGAGAGGGCCCAATGTAAAACTCCCGTTAGAGTCCAGAGCTTCTAAGGAAGCTATGCCACTGGCTATAGTCATGCATAATATCCAAGACATACACACCCAGACAGCAGGTTTCCTATTATTGAAACCCGCCTATGCGCCATGCATGTGACTCCAGTCAACATAAATGCCCCACAAAGCTCACCGCCTCAATTCTATAAAGCTCTTTATGTAAACAACTTAACAGTTCCAAACCCTCAGGTGAACGTGTACTTATGTGCTTTATTCACAAAAGCTCTTATCACTAACCTTCCATAATTGCCGTACTGCAGTTTTTGGAGTTGAGGTCACGCTGGTAGGATTTGTGCAGACAATAGTCCCTAAGCTCCTTAGAATTGCTTAAACACTGAAGGATGGAGTTCATGAAACACTGTTAAAAAAAAAACCAACAACATACAAGTTAGATTGTGTTGGAATAAAACCATATACTGACAGAAAATGAAACATTCAAACCTAACATCATAATAATGCCCGCCTGAAGTGGTACTTATGTGGTTACTCAGAATCCAGCCTATTCATGGCAGAACCAAGGTCATTTGTCTTTTGTTACAGTTCCCCACTCTTCTCTCTAGGGTGCCGATGTGTATGTTAGTTCAGTTCAGGCACCGTAAGTAGTGGGATCTGATCACTAGTTCAGAGCACCTAAAGGCTACAAGCCAAGCATGTTCTCTGTGTGGCGGAATAGTTTACTGGTTAATGGCTCTGCCTCTACCACAGGAGACCTGGGTTCAAATGTCATCCCTTTCTGTTCGGTAAGCCAGCACCTAACTAGTAAGTAGACCTTGGGCAAGACTCCCTAAGGGCCCGTTCTCACTATGGCAATTAGCGGGTGATATAAAGGGAACATAAACTGAGAAGGATATAGAGTTTTCCTTTTAAAATAATACCAGTTACCTGACTCTCCTGCTGATCCTGTGTCTCTAATACTTTCAGTCACAGCCCCTGAACAAGCATGCAGATCAGGTGCTCTGACTGAAGTCAGACTGGATTAGCTGCATGCTTGTTTCAGGTGTGTGATTCAGCCACTACTACAGCCAAAGAGATCAGTTGGACTGACAAGCAACTGGTCTTGTTTAAAAGGAAACCTCTATATCCCTCTCAGTTTAGGTTCCCTTTAAAGCACATGTGTCGAACTCCAGGCCTGGAGGGCCAGATCCATGCCAGTGTTTAGGATGGACTGAGAAAGAGAGTAATGTGTTCTACCTGATGGACCACACCTTTCCTGATTCAGACTCTTCAATTCATTTGAGCTGTGTCAAAAATGTGTGAGGATCTCGGTCCTCGTAGGACCGGTTTGACATACCTGCTTTAAAGCGCAAAATGCTATTCTAACCCTATGGCAGTGATCTCACTGCCGCGATTGGCGTGGGCGATTAGCGCCAATTGCAAAACGTGTTACCTGCAGCATTTTGCCATGATACTGGATCGATCGCGGTACAGTGCTTAATAAAGTGCTGATCACGATCGCTCTGAATCGTGGAAGTGTACAGTGATTTCACCACACTAATCGCATTCAAATCACTAGGCGCTACCGTTTTGCGCTTTTAAGTGTGAATGGGCACTAACACTGCTCCTGTCTATACAGCGTGCCCTAGTAGCTGCAGCTCTGGTGCTTTGAGTCCGCCAGAAGAAAAGTGTGATATAAATGTTCTGTGTCTTGTCTCTATGTGCTAATGCTGGTATTGGCTATGATAAAGCACATCATTAAACAACACAAAGCATGCGGACAATGTTGATATGTCAAAAAGTAAACAAAATACAAGATAATGCGCTGCACTGTAGAGCTATACAATGGAAATGTGTAGTTTTGTCAGACCATAACTTTGGGGGTACTAAATGACTTATAAATCTACTGTACAGTAATTTCCCATGTGGCTTAACTCCAGTTTATGCCTGACTCCATCTTATCCCCTCTGCCATGACAATCCAAACGTCTTGAAACAGTCAGCAAAGAACAGATCTAAAATAATAACATGTATCTAATCAGGTCAACTTTGCTATTTAAATTAGGGAGCCTTGTAGGTCTTGAATCACTGACCTAGCTATGTGTTATAACCTACTTTCAGAATGTTTTGCCCCATAGGAACAACACAGATCCAACCCTTTCATTACATGACCACGAGCTGTGCATACTGATTTCATTACTAGGTTAAGCCATTGCTATGTTTGCCTATGCCTAAAAACAACTCTGTGTTTTTTCCTTATACAGTATATAATCCAGCATCCAGGTTTTTTTTAACACTACTGGCAGTGACCCTGAAAAATAATTAATTAAAGTAATATATATACAAACAGCTGCTCCTGACTTTGGCAGTCATTATGTTTATATCTGACCTAGTGCAGGATAACTGTACTTCACAATGATTGGGATAGTTTGTATTGACCTAGATTACAGCAGAGGATATTAATAAAAACTTTCACTTCTGGTTTATGTCACTTTTTAAAAAGTTTTCAAGGTGTAGCTCTGAAAATTATGTGACTATACTGTTTAGGGTTCTTTTAAAGCAGATCCGAGATGAAAAACTAACTATAACAAGTAACTTGTCTATATATTTTATCTAAAGTTTAGATCGTTTACACAGCAAATCTAGCAGCAAATAGCTTCAACAGTTTATGATTATTTATTCCTGTGATACAATGAGAGCGGCCATGTTCTGTTTGTCACATTACACACAGGCAAGCTGATCTGCATCTCCAGCCCTCAGCCTGTGAAAACTTCACCCCCCTCTCTTCCTAGCTCCTCCCCTCTGCCTCTGAAATCTCTGGCTAATAACCTCCTCCTCCTCCTGCCCAGACTGAGCTCCCATAAGCCCTTGCTACTAAGGTTCAGAATGCCAAGGCACTCTGGAGAAGCTGTGGGCGAGGCTTATTTAGTTTATAGGTAATTAGAGTATTAAAACAAAACAAAAAAAAGTATTTGGCTTGAGGAATGCTCTATAAACTATATGAAGGGAACACAATTATGCAATGAGTAAAAGTTTATCTCGGATCCACTTTAAGGCCCCTTTCCCACTGGGACGTTTTCATTGCATTGCGTTACAATTTTTTTTACCACAGAGTAACGCTAAAGAAATGAAAATCTATGAGGCATTTCAGATTGTATGCGTTATGCCGAAGCATCTCATCTGATGCAACGACAACACCATGCTATTGGCGAGCATCCGCGGCGACCAGAAGTCATATAAATCGATGGTACTGCAGATATTTTAATCTGTTTCGCATTCATGTTGCACATGCGTGGAAGGGTATTTTTTCAGTACACTTCCATGCAATTCATATTTTCACCACAGGAAGTGAGCGCTACAGAGCTTCCTTCAGATATGAATCGCTGCAAGGATTGAAATGAAGGCTCATTACTGCGCATTGCCGCCTGTTATTACACAGCCTTTTTTTTAGTGTTGCAACCAGAACGCTGTTCACTAGTGTGAAACCGGCTTAAAGATCAGCAGCAGATTTTTTAGTTAATTGTAGTTTTGAAGAATGTGGAAATGTAGATGAGCAAAAAATTCTCCTAGCAGTTAAATCTCCACTGAACCAGGAAGTAGAAACAATACTAGCGAATTTCACACTCTAGTGGGCCATTTTTTTTTTCGTTTTCTTGCTCTCCCGTCTCATCTGGCTCAATTTTCAGTACTTTTTTTCTTGGTTTCACCTTTTACCAGAGAAGACATCTTTGAGTGTGTTTACATAATTCCCTTATAAAAACAGTGATTTTTTTTTCTACTCAGGAATGCCCACACAGATAGGTTTACAGATAGGTTTACATGGTTATAATGCAGGGTGTGGCGCTATAGCGGAACTACAGGGGAGACATTTCCTGTCAGCAAACTAAAGACCATGAAGGACAGCTTATGACACCATTAATTATAAAACCAGTAAAATGCAATATTTTTCATAAACGTGTTATGAGAGGATGTGGCCAATGGACAAAGATACTGGAAAATTTACTCACCGTATTACCAAGATTCCGCAGACCAACCAAGCCTTGTACAAGTTTTGGAGGCTAAAAGACATATAAACAATATATTAGTTTCATGGTTTTTGACTTAACATGATTTTATTTTTTAAAAATATAATGTATAGAAAATATCCATCTTAAAGTGCATCTTCAGGCATGTTATAGAAATAAATCTGTACAGAGAGAAGCAGACATTCTATTCCTCCGGAAGGCTCCCTCTGGTTGCTGGTTGTGTCACTCCCCTGTCTAATGTCCATCCACGTTCAGTCTTGGGAAAGGTAACAGAGCAACAGTACCGATTAACGCCACTCCCCTTACCATCCCATTATAATTGTTACTGTGAAGGGGGGCATATAGTGGGAATCTTGAAAGGCATATACATCAATATAATGCTGAGAATACACCGTTTTTTTGAGCAGATAGATGGCTCAATAGAGAATTTCCAACAGGTCCGATCAGATTTCGATCTTTTTTCTGATCAATTTTCTCATAGAAGTGAATGGAAATCGATCAGAAAAAGACAATCGGAAAATCAATCAGAAAGTAAATCTGCCAGAAAAACTCATTGTGTATTCCCAGCATAGCAGCCACACCCAGTAAGAGATCTTCATTTGGAAGTAGAACTCAAGGAATCAAAGGGAGCCTTCAAGGGAAGTATGTGCTTCTATATCTACAGATTACTTTCTACCAGCTTGAAAGCCAAAACCATGTTACTAATTGCACACTGCTTTAGGGCTCGTTTCCACTATAGCGAATCCGCATGCGGGCACTGCATGCGGATTCGCATACTCAATGTTAGTGTATGGGGCTGTTTCCACGTGTGCGGCGGCGTTTTTCGGTGCGGGAAAAATCTGCACGACAGGGTCGTCAGATTTCGCGTGCGGCAGGAATGCGGGCGAATCGCCGCTAATGCATTCAATAGGGAAATCGCATGCGGCTTTGCCATGCGGATTTCCCCGCGATTTCGCATGCGATTTCGCATGAAAGGCAATGGAACTTTACACAGGCAGTGACATGGTTAATTTCGCCTGGCTCCTTGCCATGCGAAATCGCATGCGAAATCGCGGGTAAATCCGCATGGGGAAACGCAGCCGCATGCGATTTCTTCAGCGGTGGAATCCAGGCGATTCCGCACCGCTACAGTGGAAACGAGCCCTTACCAGTCATATCAGTGAAGGACAAGATTTGTTTAACCTCCCTGGCATTCAGTTTCTGCTGGATTTCTGTGCAAAAGTGATCCAATTAATTTTCATGTGTCCCAATTGGTCCCCATGTGTCCCCTCTTCTGTCCCCAGTGTGCCTCTTTCTGTCCTCCCCATGTGTCCTCCTCTGCCTGCATGTATAACAATCAGAAGAAGCAGCTCGGCTCACCTGATCCAGCAGCGATCACAGACCTCTTCTCTCCCACACATCTCACCTAGTGCTGGCTTCTGCTGATTGCGTCTTTAGCAGAGGTCGGCACTAGAGGCGCAGTGGAGGAGAGGAGAGGTCTGTGATCGCTGCTGGATGAGGTGAGCCAAGCTGCTGCTTCTGATTGTTGTACATGGGGGCAGGAGGACAAACGGGGTGAGCAGAGCACTAACAGGGCCGAGGAGGACACAGGGGGGGAGGGGAGGGGGGCATGGGACAGAGCAAAAACGGCTGCACAGGAGGATACACGGGGAACAGGAAACACACAGGAAATGCTGCAAGCTACAGCTGAAACTGTGTCGGGCATAATGCTTTTAGCTCATTTTTCTTGACAGACACAGTGTTGGGCATACCAACTCTGCAGGGCTCACATCACAGAAAATATGGGTACAGAAAGTACATTTTTGCATCTCAGATATGCACTGTTTATCTTATGACTTAAGAAAGAAAAATTCTTACAGGTTTTGTTGAAGAAGTCTTTAGCGCATTACTCATGTGCTGTTACAGCTACCTGATTTGTTATTGTTATTGACAGTTGTGTTTGAAACCAGTCCTGCTGTTTCTTATTATGTTGTTAGCTCCGGTCACTCTATAGCCCCTAGACATATTTAGCCATGGTCTCACTTCTGCTTACATTCAGTCACAGAATGATTTGGAGACGGAACTGTCTCTCATATGTCTCATATGCAAGACATACTCAGAAGCATACTTTGCAGGTTATAATACCACAGACAAAACAGCAAATGACTTTACCCCACTACAGGGGTTATGTGTGTTGGTCAGGCTCATTTAGGTGAGCTTTAATAAATGTGAGGCAAGTAAAGCTTGGGCACTTCATTGATTGATTTTACTAAGCATCAGAAGGCAGTTTCATACACACCTTTGTGCATAACTCTACAGGCTCCAGCAAGCATTAGGTTCACACTCTGACTGGATCTGATACAAAAAGGCATGAGGTATGGGAGGAAAAATTGGGCATGAAAAAGCAAATTGACTGTGGTATAGATAAAAATTGACTGTGGTATAGACGCAAATGGACTGTGGAATAGTAAGCCGAGAGCACTGAAGTATTAGGCTTTGTACACACCACAAACAAACAATTCCTGACAACAATGCAATGAATGAACAATGACAGTAACATGGCATGTTTGAATACAATGATGGCACAACAGTCTACCGATTGGATCATTAGCAGAAGCTCAAACTGAGGATCTAGAAATACATAGCTAGCCACACATGAGTGTTCTGAAAGGATCAGTTGATATACTGTATATGAACAATAATCGTTATTTATCTGTGTCTTTTTGTGTCATTGAGCCTCTTTTTCCGGCAATATTCTGATGACACCTCCATCCTTATTCCTCTCAGACAATGACAATCTAGCATGTGTATGAAGCCTAACAAGTCATGAGGCATAGCGATGACTATATGGGGAACAAAGAATTGAGGTAAAGTGAAGCATGAGGTATAGAGGTGGTTAACTTAGAAGACAAAAGTTGCAGAAATGACTAAGATGTAATAAGGCATTAAACACAGACAGGGGTGTGGCATTAGAGGAGTTACTGAGGTAGGAGGAGGCACAAAGAGGTGTGAGGAATGAGGAACAAGGATGACCAAGGTATGTGGAAAAAGGCATGCTGAACCTGAAATGCATGTCAGCTGGCTGCCTCGGCAGAGTAGCTAATTTGTAATCACATGATGTAAACCCTATATCTGCTTCCATGAAAGCAGGAAGTAGACAAACTGTATATTTATTGCAGGATTTGTATTAGCTGTAACAAGGAAATGGTTTTCTTTAAATGTTATTATGCTGTTGCTTATCTTTTAAAGCAGAGTGGAAGTTCTAAGTTCAGGTCCACATTAAAAAAATCCCCTGATATTTGCTATTCTATAGAGATTCCCTGAGATTTGCCATTCTATAGAGATTCCCTGAGATTTGCCATTCTGTAGAGATTCCCTGATATTTGCCATTCTATAGAGATTCCCTGAGATTTGCCATTCTATAGAGATTGCCTGAGATTTGCCATTCTATAGAGATTGCCTGAGATTTGCTATTCTATAGAGATTCCCTTAGATTTGCTATTCTATAGAGATTCCCTGAGATTTGCTATTCTATAGAGATTCCCTGAGATTTGCTATTCTATAGAGATTCCCAGAGATTTGCCATTCTTTAGAGATTGCCTGAGACTTGCCATTCTATAGAGATTCCCTAAGATTTGCAATTCTATAGAGATTGCCTGAGATTGGCTATTCTATAGAGATTCCCTGAGATTTGCCATTCTATAGAGATTCCCTGAGATTTGCTATTCTATAGAGATTCCCCGAGATTTGCCATTCTTTAGAGATTGCCCGAGACTTGCCATTCTATAGAGATTCCCTGAGATTGGCTATTCTATAGAGATTCCCTGACATTTGCCATTCTATAGAGATTCCCTGAGATTGGCTATTCTATAGAGATTCCCTGAGATTTGCCATTCTATGGAGATTCCCTGAGACTTGCCATTCTATAGAGATTCCCTGAGATTGGCTATTCTATAGAGATTGCCTGAGACTTGCCATTCTATAGAGATTCCCTGAGATTGGCTATTCTATAGAGATTCCCTGAGATTTGCCATTCTATGGAGATTCCCTGAGATTGGCTATTCTATAGAGATTCCCTGAGATTTGCCATTCTATGGAGATTCCCTGAGACTTGCCATTCTATAGAGATTCCCTGAGATTGGCTATTCTATAGAGATTTCCTGAGATTTGCTATTCTATAGAGATTCCCTGAGATTTGCTATTCTATAGAGATTCCGTGACATTTGCTATTCTATAGAGATTCCCTGACATTTGCTATTCTATAGAGATTCTCTGACATTTGCTATTCTATAGCGATTCACTGAGACTTGGTACTCTGTACAGATCTGACCTATGGCTGGGATCAGCAGGGATTCTAAGTACAACCCGACCTGCAATGTGACCTGTGTTGGCAGCAAAATCAGGTCAGAGTAAGGAGGCCTCATCAGCAACTTATAAGTGGAACGCGCTGACAGACGTTTACATTGCCTTCACGGGGAATTTATTATGTAAATTATAATTCTCAATGGCATGCGTGCTTCTAGAATACAGCCCTGCCCAAACATAATATTCTCTGAACTGACAACCTTGCATAGGGATTCCTTTTTTTATTCACACTTACAGATTATTAAAACCCAATTTAAAGAGGTCTATCAGCAATGATGACAAGTGTATATTATCACAGTACAGAAGCAAAGTGCTGGGCCCAATGCTTTTCTCATGAATGCGCAAAAGCCGGAGGATTAGACCAGCCTTGGTTATAGATGAATGCAGATAAAGGCTGTTGCCAGCTCTAAGTTTTATGGAACAAAGTAACATTTTTATTGGAAATGGTTTATGGGAACGACAGCAGATTGGCACATTGGAACAATAGCTGCCCAGGGAAATCATGTGGGAACAGTGGCAGAACAAAGAGTCAGGAATTATGACCTCAGACCTCAATAAAAGATACCGTCCACCAGAGAGAAACGTCTATGGGCAGAGGGCAGTGATTGGTTGTTATAGGCATGTTTGCCAAAAATATATAACTGTCATTTTTAAAGGTAGAGCTTTAAACATTGTTACTCTAGTGATGTAGTTACATGTTGGGCTATTTTTGGCCTTAGTTCTTCATAAGTCCTTAAGCGAGAGTTATTCTTGTACTGTACCCAATTTATTTTTATTTGTGCCAACAAAAGTGTGATGCTCAGAAGTGGTCGAGTACACCCAGTGTTCCAGGATAGTCAACAACATGGACAAAAAAATAGGCTGCATTAAAGTCATACTTATGTGCCAGCTACCTTAAAAAGCCAATTGATAAACTTTTGTGGGTAGCTTTCCCTAATTTTCAAAATGGGGGGTGCAGGCATGTTTAGCAAGCGATCCTAATACCCACAAAGCTACTTCCTGGTTGGGAGGGTCGGTGAGCCGCACACAGGCGCAGTACGGCGACGTGTGTCCTTGGTCGCGCGACTGCAGCCGGGTACGCACTTGCCATGCGCACTACAAAGAGATAACTTTCTTTAAGCAACACAGTTCTATCTGTAGTACTTTCTCTAAAGGGGGCTTTTAGTTCTTTTTTGGCTCACTAAAAAATATTGCTAGTTCTGGCTCTACCTAACTCTATTAGGTATTGTTTTGTAGGAAGTACATGTAAACATTTTACAGTAGATATAAATGTATTAAAAATCATGTAAAAAGTATGTAAACTCATAAAAGCACATCCACAGAAAGAAATCAACACTGCTAAAAAAAAGATAAACATGAAGCAAATATGTTATTTTTTCATCTTTTCAAGTTTTTGAGGGATGAAAACAATTGTATGGGATACATACAGGTAGTCCCCGACTTACGAACGCCCGACTTACGAACCTCCCGCTGATACGAACGGCATGGATTCGGTGTTTCGATGGGAACAAGCCAAACATTTTTTTTTCAAATTGGACTTTTTGAGAAAATCGATTTTAAAAAATTCAAAGAAAAAATGGCTTTTAAACTTGTTTAAGCAGGTACAGAGGGCAGATGTGACACAGAGGGGGACACTAGAAGCACAGGGGGGCACAGAGGAGCTACAGGGGACAGAGATAGTACAGTGTTCTGACTTAAAGAGAACCCGAGGTGTGTTTGAAGAATATTATCTGCATACAGAGGCTATATCTGCCTATACAGCCCAGCCTCTGTTGCTATCCCAAACTCCCCTAAGGTCCCCCTGCACTCTACAATCCCTCATAAATCACAGCCACGCTGCTGACAAACAGCTTGTCAGAGCTGGCTGTGTTTATCTCTATAGTGTCAGTCTGCTGCTCTCCCCGCCTCCTGCAGAACTCCAGTCCCAGCCTGCATCCCTTCCCTCCCTGCTGATTGGAGGGAAGGGACGGGGGCAGGGACCTGAGCTATGCAGGAGGCGGGGGAGCAGCTGAGACTGACACTACAGATGTAAACACAGCCTCCCAGCACGGCTGTGATTTATGAGGGATTGCAGAGTGCAGGGGGACCTTAGTGGGGTTTGGGATAGCAACAGAGGCTGGGCTGTATAGGCAGATCCAGCCTCTGTATGCAGATAACATTCTTTAAACACACCTCGGGTTCTCTTTAAGCACAGATTCAGGTTAAGAAAGAAGCTACAGTCCCCATCTCGTTCGTTAACCGGGGACTACCTGTACATTAGACCTCATTAGTCAGAATTTTTAAACTGTACTTGCATTATTGCGCACTACATTTTCTTATGATTGCCTAGGCCATGAAGAGGTTAACTACATGAAACCAGTGAACACTTCTGAGTGGCAGATTTGAGTGGCATATGCTTTGAACTCGATAAGGCGAGATGGCATAGGCAAATGTGGGTGAAAATGAGCACACCACATGGACAAAATGATGTGCACAGCCCTTCTAATTAATAGGATTGGCTGCTTCAGCCAGAGAAGTTCATTACTGATGCATTATATGAAGCACAGCTTTGCAATCTCCTTTAATAAATATTTGCAGTAGAATGGGTTGTTCTGAAGACCTTATTGACTCTCACTATAGCACTATCATGGAATGCCCCCTTTCCAAACAGTAAAGGCGCATACATATACTTGTTGTGCAAAGTCTCTGCCAAGAATCTATTACAGGTACTGGAGTACTGTGAACTCGCTTAGCAATCTCGCGTGCCGCATCTCCAAGCGGGACCAATAGACAAGCTCATTGTGTTCGCAATTACCCTGAACCTTGGAAAGCACTAGCTTTTGTGCTGCTCCTTCATCCCTTCTGCTCTTTGCATGGAATAGTCTGTACAGCGCTCATGTATTCCGACGTCACCCTAACAATGGAGACACGATTGGGTAGAGCGAGTTTATTACATTTCTCTACTGCTAGATCAACTCAACTCTCAGTTCTATGATAGTGAAAACAACAGGACTAACAAGAGCTGGCTCATGACATAATAACCCAGCTAGGAGACCCGAACTCCTGCACAGCACACAATGAAAAGTCTTTATTCCATATATAGTTGCAGAAGTAATTCACTGCACTGAGTTCTGTGTTTAATTAGTTCTTATCAGTAGCTGTGTATAGACTGTGAGGGAGCTCTTCCTAGGCAGCAATCCCCATACAGTAAACACTGAGGCTTAACCCTTTCAGTGCTCCCTGCAAAGTGAAACATAGTTAAAACTTCAGATTTTTTTTCTAGGGTTTCCATAAATTGTAATGAAGATTTGTTTTTCTATAAAGGTTATGGTGCTGTGGCTAATCTTTTAGAGCAATGAGGTAGTTCTGAGTTTAGTTCCACTTAAAGGCTCATTCAAACGCTAGATAATCCTTGGCTGAGACGATCGCTTTGGGGTCTCAGGTGAATATACAGTGTGTGTGCAGCTGCCCCACAACATCGTTTAGCGATCTGCCAAAGAGACGAAGAAGCGTGTACGCAGCAGGTAGCCACTTGCTCATTTGCCATAAATTAAGTAGCATAACTTAAATTAAGTAGACAATGTTCCCCAGATAGCAGAATTAATCTGATCTGAGGTCTGAGTAGAGGCACAGGGGCAGGCATGGCGGTACAAACCCGGAGTAGGCATGGCGGCGCAGCACAGGGGCAGGCACCCATGGTGTTGTGGCGCCCATGGCTCGAGCCATGCTTGCACCCCTCTAGAGACGCCTCTGATGACAATGCATTGTGCTGCACTGCTATACAGGTTGGTGTCCACTTTTTTCTCTACCCCTAATGAACTATACATCTACACTAAGTGGAGTTACATCCTAGCTGCATGTTGTAGTACTCCTTTCTTTTTTGCTTCTACTATCCAGCAGGTTAACATTTGCCTCCTGCAAACATACAATATCAAGTGTTAGCTGAGTGGCGTAAAGCACGCTGCCATTGGGCTCTGGAGCTACGGAAATGCATTCTTCAGAGTGAAGACTCGGGTTTCACAAACTGTCAGTCTGATAGATGAATCTCGATTTGGCACTTGCCGGGACAACACTAACTGCTTGCTGTTCCATCTGAAGGAGCAATGGCTGTGGGTTGTTCTTTCTTAGTGTGGGCTGGGCCCTTAAACTCCTTCTACAGGCAGAGATCTAAAAATACCCTGTAATCATAGCTGGAGATCAGAGTACTCACACTACCTGTTTGTGTGACACCTCCAAAAGCTTAATCACATGACAAGAAGCAGCTGACTAGAGAGACTAACTGTACGTTTCAGTAATAATATATATACATACATATATATATATATATATATATATATATATATATATATATATACACAGTATATATATATATATATATATATATATATATATATATATATATATATATATATATATATATATATATGGTATACTAGTTGACCTAAGCCGGTTTAAAAAAAGGGCTCTAGGTCTGTCACACCGCCGCCACTGCCGCATGTCAGTGCGCATGTGCGTCAACCCCACCCACCACGCGCACCAGCCCGTCTCCCTGACCCCGTCCTCCTGTCCCAACGGCTGTCCGTGCTGCACATGCGCAGTGGTGCAAAAGCACGGACACAGGGACAGGATGATGCAGGGACACTTAGGTATTATTACATAGGATATATATAACCATTTTCCTGTGGCGAGGTTGGGGGAGTTGACTTATACACAAGGGCCCAAAGCTGTCACATGCTTTCAGGTTTGGTCTGCTCCCCCAGTCACCTGCTTTCAGTTTCAGTCATCTCCCAAGACCAGCAGTCATCACACTCTCTGCCACTAAATCTCCATCTCTCTTTCATCACCTGCACTTTTTCATTTCTCACCTCCACTTGTTTCTCCGCATCAGTCTACAGCTCTCCCTGCTTCTACCTTTTTACTGCAAGCTGCAGCTAATAACTTTTCTTGTGCCAGAGTATCTGTAGCAAGTTACCAGTTCAGTGACAATATACATGCAATAAGTGATCCCTTCAGTGCCAGAGTACCTGCTGCAAGTACCCCCACCAGTGCCAAAGGGCATGCACCAGGCAGCCGCTCTAGAAACAGTGCACCTGCAGCAAGTAACCCCTCCTACTTTACAATGGTTTAGATGGTGTCACCCATTAATAATTTGGCAGTTCTGTGCTTCCCATCACGGAGAACAGAGAGCAGAGGGGTGGGGGAGAGGCGGGGATTGGGCTGAGGAGAGGCAGAGCTGGGGAAGGGGAGTTCCTAATGCCAGAGGGGGTGTTTTTGCAGGAATGCCTCTCCTTCAAGGCACACCCCTTCCCCTGTTAGTCGGGGGGGGGGGGTCACAACACAGCACGGGGGGGGGGGGGGGCTGAGAGCAGCGTAGAGGGGACACAGAGGCATGTCATAGGGAACATGCCTCTGTGTCCCATCTGCTCTTGCTGCCCCGCCTTGGGTACACTTTAAACACGCTTTCAGCTGTAGTTTCCCCAACATATTTATAATGTACAGCTGAATAGTTTTTAAGCTTAGGCGTGGTGGATAGCACTCTTGCCTTGCACCGCTAGCATCCCTGGTTTAAATATGGGCCAGGATGCTCTCTGTATGGAGTTTGTATAAAGGGATTGCCTCCAGTTATTTTGGTTTACTACCACAGCCCAAAAATATATTAAAATATCAAGACCATAATTTATTAAAAAACGTATGACATACTGGTTAAGGCTGTTGCCTAATACTCAAGCCAGTATGTTAAACAGTAATGAGTTTTTGGCCAAAGCTCCCTAATTATCCTGGTGGAGTGTGCCTTAAGTGGCTGCGGCTCTGAAAGTATATACTGTATAATATATAGATAGATAGTAGTTTGAGACAGACTTTTGTGTTCTGCAAGACATTTCAACATGCTTAATAAGCAACTTCTTAAGTTCTAATACGGTGAAGGGAATACCCAGATAATGATATAATCCACTCCCTTATTCAGAATGAGAGCCAACATTAGATTTTATTGGCCACGTACGTTTTCACTTGTGAGGAACATGACTTGCTCAGAGAACACATGCAATGCAGCAATGAAACAGACAGTACAGTATAGTAATACATGAAGCATTCTTTTTACAAGTGTACACCTCTGTGGTGTGCTGGTACATGTTCCACACGTTGTGTAACTATGCCGTTATTTTTTTAACCTCATTAGCAATGAATCATTTTCTTTTTCATTAACAGATTTTCTCACAGTGTGTGTGTATGTGTGTTTGTTGTTTGTTTGTGTGTGTTTGTTTGCGTGTGTGTGTATGTGTGGTGTGGTGTGTGTGTGGTGGTGTGTGTGTGTGGTGTGTGTTTGTTTGTGTGTGGTGTGGTGTGTGTGTTGTGTGTGTGTGTGTGTGTGGTGTGTGTGGGTGGTGTGTGTGTGTGTGTTGTGTGTGTGTGTGTGTTGTGTGTGTGTTGTGTGTGTGTGTGTTGTGTGTGTGTGTGTGTGTGTGTGGTGTGTGTGTGTGTGTGTGTGTGGTGTGGTGTGTGTGGGTGGTGTGTGTGTGGTGTGGTGTGGGGTGTGTGTGTGTGTGTGTGTGTGTTTGTGTGTGTGTGGTGTGTGTGTGTGTGGTGTGTGTATGTGTGGTGTGGTGTGTGTGTGTGGTGTGGGGTGTGTGTGTGGTGTGGGGTGTGTGTGTGTGGGGTGTGTGGTGTGTGTGTGTGTGTGTGTGTGTGTGTGTGTGTGTGTGTGCGGGTGGTGTGTGTGTGGTGTGGGGTGTGTGTGTGTGTGTGTGTGGTGTGGTGTGTGTGGGTGGTGTGTGTGTGGTGTGGGGTGTGTGTGTGGTGTGGGGTGTGTGTGTGGGGGGGGTGTGGTGTGTGTGTGTGTGTGGGTGGTGTGTGTGTGGTGTGGGGTGTGTGTGTGTGTATGTGTGTGTGTGTGTGTGTGTGTGTGTGTGTGGTGTGGTGTGTGTGGGTGGTGTGTGTGCGGTGTGGGGTGTGTGTGTGGGGGGGGGGGGGGTGTGGTGTGGTGTGTGTGTGTGTGGTGTGTGTGTGTGTGTGGTGTGGTGTGTGTGGGTGGTGTGTGTGTGGTGTGGGGTGTGTGTGTGTGTGTGTGTGTGTGTGTGTTTGTGTGTGTGTGTTGTGTGTGTGTGTGTGTGTGTTGTGTGTTTGTGTGTGTGTGTGTTGTGTGTGTGTGTGGTGTGTGTGTGTTTGTTTGTGTGCGTGGGTTTGTGTGCCTGTGTGTGTCTGTGCTTTTACATTTAACCCTTTTTAGGAATAGGCAAGAGGCACTTATGTACCCCTGATCTCAATACCCTTGGAGAGGGTGGAAATTTAAAATGGGCTTCCACATTCCACCATGAGTAGCCTCATACTATCCCCCCTACCTCCCTATTGCTTTCTTGGGGCACTGGAGGCAGAGCAGGATCATCCACAAGGCAACCTAGGCAGGTGCCTGGGGTCAGCTGAGTGTCAAGTGTTCCAGCTGCCACCTTCTTTGACCTCTATCCCACCTCAGCTTACCAGGAAGACCTTTATGGGGAGCCAAAGCTGCACCCTTGTTAAGAATCATGTCAGCTGGTATTGCTAACGAAACAGAACTTTCACACTCCCTGGCTTTAGTGTTCCTGTCTAACGCCGGGGTGCAATACGGCCACTATAGACTTCTAATTTTTTTTTTTAAGACACATCTGACTGGTTTTGGACTAGTCCATCTTCGCATGGGGGATTCTCAGAATTTTCTTTCTTTTCAAAAGCACTTAATGAATCGCAGCTGCTCAGTCCAACTGCCCAAAAAGCATGCAAGCGTGTGGGGAGGGCAATCGACATCCAGAAAATCCCCAATGAGGAGATGGACTAGTCTAAAACCTGTCAGATTTTTACTACCTACTGTACAGTAAGTGACAGCAACATAGGAGAAAAGTAACTTATGGTGCATTGTACTTCTGATAAATATGTATTTTTAAATGTACTGTATACATTTTTGCGATACTGGTCCTTTAACAGCAGTTGGATGCACTGGTAGTCACTGGATATTGCAGTTGCTGCTAGCTAAATCAGCTTAATAGCCTTTCCTGATCAATGTTTGATCGATAAAACAACTGAGGGGCCCTTCACCTTTTTTATAGATTTTGGTTAGATTTGATGTTCGTATTTAATCTAATCTGCTAAAATTATTGATGGTTAACTGGACACAATGGAAAACCATGCCCATTCGATATATATATACACCGCCACCCCCCATCACCCCCCTTCCCTCGCCATAAGGCAGAACACGCTGATTGGCAGGCAGCTGAATAATGCCTTTCTATGGAAAAGGATGTCAAAAATAATCAAGAATGATGTCTGACAACCATAATTGCAAGTGTGGCTTAACAAAGACTAATTCCTCTTTTGTCCTGACAATGATTAATACAAGTCATTACCAATGGCTTTCCTTTTTTCACCGAAATGCCCCAACATTATAATTGTCATCCAAGAAGTTATTCAATAAGGTGGAATTTGTGACCAGTGCAACCTCATCCAATAATAATTCAGAGGCAAAATACTAATGTACTGCATAGGGTCGGTGTAGGTTCCTTGGACAAGTATGTAAAACCTTATTATATTTAACCACTTGAGATTTCAGGACTTGAACTTCACGTCCTAAAAAGCCCTCCTGCACATCCCAAGACTTAAAATTCACGTTGTGCATTAGAAGTCACCGCCGCGTTCTAGTGCTGTGCATTTATGGATACCTGTAATGGCTGCAGCCTGCAGGGATGTGGAGTCAAAGTTGGAGTCAGAGAAATTTTGGGTACCTGGAGTCAAATGATTAAACTGAGGAATCGGAGTCGGATGATTTTTGTACTGACTCCGCAGCCCTGGTAAGAATTAGGCTAAGGAGTCGGAGTCAGAGCCATTTTGGGTATGAGGAGTTGGAGGTTTCAAAAACTGACGAGTCGGATAATTTTTGTATCGACTGCACAGCCCTGGGCCTGCCTGTGGCGCTCAAATGCAATCTCCAGGGCAGCAGGGACTCAACACTATATAGATGCATCACTGTGCTGTTGCTTTTCAATGTATCTGTACAGCACTGGGGTCCCCAAACTGTACTCCCTAGCCAACAGCTACAGATGCACAGGATGGTGAAAATGGCATCCAATCGCTACAGAAAATACAATAGTATATTTTGAGGTGTTATATACCTGTGGCACTTCTTTTGTGAAAGTTAGGAAGCATGAAAAACAAAAATGTGTATTTTCTGCATTTCCACCTATATTTCCCCTGTAAATTGCCTATAAAATTAAACAACTCTTGTGAAAAAAATATTACTGAAAGAAAACCTATATTGTCCTGACAAAATATATATACAATAGTAGCAACAGTCACAACAGCTACAGTAAAATGCCAAAATTCAATCACAACAGCTAAAATGCCAAAATTGTCAGGAATTGTCAGGAATTTTAAGGGGTAAAAACCCCAGACTGCGAAGTGGTTAAATTGCTCAGGGTTGAAATGCCCTTTCAGTTTCCCTTATTTCCCACAATCTCTGCATGAAATAAAAGCTGGAATGTACTGGTCTGAGCAAGAACAGCAAAGTCACACAGTTCAAACAAGTAGAAAATCTACAAGGTGATAACAGTCAATTAGAACTGCTAGTGCTGCATTCTTATGTAATTGCTTCATTGAACTTATCAGCTCTAGCCTGCCGAACCACGTCAGAGCGATTGTAACCTGCCTAGTGCCTAAGGACATTTTATTAAGGCCCCATTTACACTATGTGTGTTTTAAGGCAAACTAGTATTTAATTTGTCTAATTTGGTTATTCTGCTAAAAGCCTCCTTTGTCCCCAAAGGTGGGTAAAGGGGGCTTACGGGAACTAATGCTGGGAATACACAATGAGATTTTTCAGTCGATGTACTGTCCGATCTTATTTGTGATCGATTTTCTGATCAATTTTCTTATCTGTTCTTATCAATTTCCATTCACCTATGAGAAATCGATCAGAAAAACGATCAAAAATAAGTTTGGACATGTCAGAGATTATCTATCGAACCATCTATCTGCTGAAAAATCTTATGGTGTATTCCCAGCATTATGTAGGAAGATCTTCAGGTAAATGATTTATATCTGACATTGATCACTGATAGCTACCTGACTTTGATATCTACCTGATATTGATCATTTACCTGGTTTTCCACCGTGCATCATTAGATATCTGATAATATTTCATCCGAAATCTTGTTTAAAGTTGCCCATACGCTATAGGGCATATTCACTAAATGGCTGTAAACTTACCAAGAGCACATAGCGCATGGCAATTTTACCGATACTTATGCAACTGATGTAGTGCAATGAGCGTTGTATTAGTTGCATACATACTGGTAAAATCTACCGTACGTGTCTAGTGAGCATGCCCCTAGGTGTGATACGCTCTAACGCACATGTTACCGCATGTGAGGGGAACTGTGGATAAGTCCAGAACCTACTGAGGGTTGTAGCATCAGAGGAATAAGGCTGGATTCACACTGGTGCTTTTACCCATGAAAGACATTGCGCACAGCGTTCCCCAGATGCAACGCTGGTCAGATATACAGCACAAACATGTGTGAACGCAGTCACAGAAATTTACCATACTGACGTCCAATAGAGTTGCAAATAACAGGGAAACCCTGTGTCTGACCCTAGTGTGAACCTAAAGCTGGCCATACACTTATAGTTGTGTTCAAAATTATTCAACCCTCACTGAACACTTCCACAAAAGTTTTAGGATAGTGTTCTGTGGACTGATGAAACAAAATTAGAACGGTTTGGGCCCATGGATCAATGCTATGTTTGTAGGAGGAAGAACAAGGCCTATGAAGAAAAGAACACATTGCCTAATGTGAAGCATGGCGGGGGGTCAATCATGCTTTGGGGCTGTTTTGCTTCTGCAGGTACAGGGAAGCTTCAGCGTGTGCAAGGTACCATGAATTTTCTTCAGTACCAGGAGATATTGGAAGAAAATGTGATGCAGTCCATCACAAACCTGAGGCTTGGGAGACGTTGGACCTTTCAACAGGACAATGATCCCAAGCATACCTCCAAGTCCACTGGAGCATGGTTGCAGATTAACCTCCTGGGCGATACAATAACATCGCCAGGGGCATCCCCCCACCCCTTCCGATCGCCTCCGGCGATCAGAGCAAACAGGAAATCCCGTTCAGAACGGGATTTCATGTTTGGCTTCCCAGATCGCGATGTCAAAGGGAGTCCCGATCCACCACCTCAGCGCTGCCTGGCACTGATTGGCCAGGCTGTGCACGGGGTCTCAGCGGGGGGGCTATAACGCGGCGGGCAGTGATGGATCGGCGGTGAGCGGTTGTTACATGCAGCTAGCAAAGTGCTAGCTGCGTGTAACAAAAAAAAATATGCAAATCGGCCCAGCAGGGCCTGAGAAATCCTCCGCGGGGTTATAGCCCAAGCTGAGCTCGGGATTATCACCCAGGAGGTTAAAGGCTGGAACATTTTGGAGTGGTCATCGCAGTCACCAGACTTAAATCCGATTGAGAACCTCTGGTGGGACTTAAAAAAAGCAGTTGCAGTGCGCAAGCCTAAGAATGTGACTGAACTGGAGGCTTTTGTCCATGAAGCATGGGCTAAGATACCCGTAGATCGCTGCAAGACACTTGTGTCAAGCTATGCGTCACGTTTAAAAGCTGTTATAACTGGAAAAGGATGTTGTACTAAGTACTAAGAATGAATGTCACTTGGGGGTTGAATAAAACTGATAATGATGTGAGCACAGAAAAGACGTTTGTGGTTATTTCATTATAAATGTTATGTTATATTTGTCTGACTTACAAGTGCCTCTGATTTAATTATAAACAAGATGACTGAAATGATCAAAAGTAAATGTAAAACTGGCCAAAACACTACATTTCAGTGGGGGTTGAATAATTTTGAACACAACTGTACAGATTTCCACCCAATTTTTCAAAACCATTGATTCCTTTCAGAAGGGAATCAATTCCTACCACACACAGCGCATCTATTTTTAATATATTCCAGCAGGGAATCTATTGAAAATCGATCAAACCACAGCTGTTGCACTGTTCGATTTAAAGGGATACTTAAGTCATATAAAAAAAGGCAATTTTACTTACCTGGGGCTTTTACTGGCCCCCTGCAGTTGCCCTGGGCCCTATCCTCCATTCCCCTGCCACGGTTCAGTTTCTCTTTCGGCAATCAAACCGGTCCCTGCACCTGCACGGCCCTGGCCGTGCGTCCTCATTCACATTCACTTTGCAGGCCATAAGCAAAACTGAGCACAGGGCAACTGCAGGAGGCCAGTAGAAGCCCTAGGTAAGTAAAACTTTTTTTACATGAATTAAGTATTCCTTTAATGCAACGCCATGGCCTATTGATTGGCTGCTGCTCCTGCCCCACCCCCAATAGATCGAGATTCTCAGTCCTGTCTGATCGGTACTTTTGATAGATTTTTCGGCAAAAGCGATTGATTCAAACATTTAAAGGACTCAATTACAATCCAATTCCATCAAAGTGATTTAATCTGCATGGAACAGAATGGAAAAAAACGATAAACGATGTGTGTATGCCCACCTTTGGGCTGGTTTCACACAGGAAACCAGCGTCAGCAATGTGGTGTGTCGCGCCCAAAACTCGCATCGCACCGTCAAAAACAGGCTTTCAGTGAACACCGCACTACTGCGTGGTGTTCCCTATCTGGCCATTGACAGGGAACTTTCTGTTTCGGATATGCAGAAGTGCAAGGAAGCGTATTGTTAAAATATGTTGCGACGTCGCCTCCGTGACTTTTTTAGAATCCACGCTTTGCCATAGAATAATGACTCCCGAGCCGAAGCACCTCGCCGCAGAGTTCGCATGGTAACGTAGTTCTAACCCTGTGTCGGGGGATGCAGCGAATATGTCACTTCTGTTGCATTGCACCATAGCGACGCAGTATGAAAGTCTCTATAGACTTCCATTGCACGGCGGTGGAATGTGGTAAAAATACCGCACCACCTTGGTGTGATAGGGCCCTAATGCCCATTCACACTTAAAAGCGCAAAATGCCGGCTACTTTGCAGGAGTGATTTTTCAGCGATTTCACGTGGGAAAAAAATCACTGGACACTGCAGCGATTTTCCCACGATCGTGTTTAGCGCTTCTATAGCACTGAAACGCGATCACCGGGAAATCACCTGAAAATGGTGCAGGCTACACGTTTGCGTTTGGCCCAAGTGAGAACGGACCCATAAGGTTTTATTACACTAGCGCTTTAAAAAGCGCTAGCGTTTGAGCGTTTTGCAGAAATCGCCAGCAAAACTCTCTAGTGAATGGGGCCTTAGTGTTAGCTCTCCCTGACCACTTCTCCAGCTTACCCTTCTGTGTGCACTTCAAACATTCTGCCCTGCAGGGGAATTATGCAACAAATAACAAAACATTGTTTAAAGAGATCACGTTCCCCTCACTTCCAGCAAATGATCCCTTTAACCTCCACCTGCAAAGGCAGACTGCATTCAAGCCAATACTTGCCTTCATTCAAACAGGATTAGTAATATTGTTTCAGTAGTATTGACAGTAAGTACTGTATTGTTTTAGTAGCAGAAGCAGCATGTACTGAACCATTTAGTTTAGAAGTATGCAGGATGCACAATGCGATCACTAGAAATATTCAGAAAGCACAGGAATCAGAATATCCTGCTTGGTGAGATAATGCATAAAACTGCCACCAATCTCATGAATAATAAACTAAATACTTAAAACTTAAAAGTACAGTAATAGTAAATAGTGACTGTCAGAGCATAGCTGAGAATAACGACTTAACAATGCAATTGTGTGCATAATATCTGCAAAACGTGCGTCCTTCAAACCATGCAATTTTCATTTCACATTCTACTTTCGCTAGAGAAAACGATGAGGCAAAAAAATGTACAGCCTACTGATTGCCAGCGACCAATCACAAGCTCTAAAACAATCTGTTTCTTGATCGGAAGCAGATTGGACATGCTGGAAAATATTGATTGAAATATTGTCTTTCGCACCCTATGTGTGTCTTTCAATTAATTTAAGATCGATAGCCAATCTGAAAAAAAGATCAGAAATCTGATTGGAATTTGAAAAAAAGGGCATATGTGTTTATGCTAGCATTTGGCTATATCCAATCTATGTCAGATCTGAATATCGATCTGATTCCTTGCTTGAATAGGATCTGTAGTGAAAATTGCATGGTGGCAGGCATCATGCTAGGTACACACGATTCTGATCGACAGGTATCTGACAGGAAGTTGTATGGTGTGTACATGTCAAAATTGCTCCGGATCGATTTTCCGATGTTAACTTTGCAAAATCGATCCTGTTGTAAAGCCGATCAAAAATATCGAAAAATAATCAGTTTGATTCCTCAGATGGGAAGTTGTATTGTGTGTAGCCTCCACAACCCATTGATATCTATCTATCTATCTATCTATCTATCTATCTATCCATCTATTACATTGACCCTAGTCTCCACTACTCATCCAGCAAATGCAATGCAAAATGCTACACAGCAGTACAATGACCACCTGCTGGTCCAGCCAGAGTCACCCCATCACGTTGCCTCACCTTGGTTCTGTGCAGCATAAAGTCCAGAATATTAGACAACACCACCACCCCTGGGACTTGGTTGTCCCTGTGGCTGCTGAAGCCTCTCATAGTGAAAGTGTAGGAACGCATGGCAGTGTGATCTCCTGGCAGATGATGTGAATAGTGCTGCTCTTCTGATCAAGTCGTCTTCAGCTCCTTCTCAGTCTGTAGATGCTGCTGTGCTGTGACGCTGATTCTTCTGGTTCTGGCTGTTCTGTTATGTGCAGGAAGAACACTGGCCTGATGAAGGATCCCGGATTTGGGGAGAGATAGCTGCTGCTAATACAGAGTGCAGTGCTGCTGCTGCTGCTGGGGAGTGGGGACAAGAAGACCAAGGTGCCTCCACTCGTGCTGGCTGCTGGCTACACTCACATGCATACATTATCTCCGGCAGAACCAGCCAGCAGCTGCTGGAATGTGACAGCCTGGTGACGTCAGGAGGAGGGTGACACGCTGATTCTCCCAGGAACAGGAGTCACCTGCAGGCAAAGTGCACGCCTGCTGGAGCCTTGTGTGTGTAAGTGTCAAGAACAGGAAACTGCACGCCAAGCAAAAATGCTACAAATAATCCTCACTTACCCTTTCTGGCTGAAACTAGCTCGGATCCCCTTTTTGTGCTGGTCTACTGTATCTGTTGTATTGCAAGCAGTTGTAACTAGTTTTAGCCTATATCTTTCGGATTTGTTTTACTTAAAAAAGGCATGTGTTAAATGTAGTTAATGAAGACTTCAAGAATATTGGATTATAAATATTAAATTAATTACAGGGTAATACTACTCAAGCTGATATTAAGAGGATTGCTAGGAAAGTAATAGCCTTTTTCTTTTTTTCTGTTACACAAGGTATTCTTTCTATGTAATTTAAATTGCATCTGTTAAGACATCATCATGCCTTCGTGCGCAAGCGCAGAACGCTCCCGGGCACGCCCCTGCGCACTACCACCCGACTCCAGCGACCTGGACTGAGCTCCGGTGGAGGATTTACGTATAAAGGAGGAGAACAGGAAAGCAGTGGTCACGAGGTCTGCACCTAATACATGCCTACTCTCTCTCCCCCCCCTGAGTATATTCTTCAGCTCTGGTATCCTTTAATACCCCAAACCTTCCCCCTTAATTAGTTGCTTAACCTCAACTACTTCTTCAACTCAATCTTACTCCACTATATCCTCTAATTAAACTTCCTTCCCAATAACTAAGGCTGGGTTTATGCCAACATTAAACGTTGGTGTTTCTCTGGCAATCCCATCACTGTTCAATTATTATAATTATTTATTGGATTTATATAGCGCTACCATATTACGCAGTGCTGGACAATAAATAACGAACACAGTGAATCCAGCGCAGGAGACTTGGGCGCACAGGGAGTAACTTTGGCGCCGTCAGAAGACGGAGCTGAAGTTACTTTAAAAACACAATAATTCGGCTTCCTGCAATTGCTGGAGGCCAAATTATTTCATTCCCCCCCCCATCCATGGTGGCCTGGAGGGGGAATAGTTTTTAAACCCCTTGCCGTTACAATTCTGGCGGCAAGGGGGCACTTTTTAAAAAAAAATAAAATTGTAAATCATGTAGCGAGCCCAGGGCTTGCTACATGATAGCCGCTGACAAGCGGCATCCCCCTACCCACTCCGATCGCCTTCGGCGATCAGAGTAAATCCCGTTCAGAACGGGATTTCCTGCTGGGCTTCCCCGGTCGCCATGGCGACCGGGCGGGATGACGTCACTGATGTCATGGACTTCGGGCCGTCAGAGGGAATCCTGATCCCCCCCCCCTCAGCGCTGCCTGGCACTGATTGGCCAGGCTGCGCAAGGGGTCTGGAGGGGGGGGTAGCGCGGCAGGTAGCGGCGAATCGGCGGCGAGCGGCGGCGATCGGAAGCGTGCTAGCTGCATGCAGTAAAAAAAAATGTGAAAATCGGCCCAGCGGGACCTGAGAAATCCTCCTATGCAGGTTACCCCGAGCTGAGCTTGGGATAACCGGCAAGGAGGTTAATACGGCCTGGACTTGTGCAGCAGCAGGATCAGCCATATACCGGCTGTGTCCTGCGCCCAAGTCTCCCGCACTGATTCCTCTCGTACGCATAAATAAGGTTACAGACAATGAGAACAGAGGTGACCGCCAACACAATACAGGTAATAAGCAGTTATGCTGGGAATAAATGATGATTTTTTTGGGCAGAATTACTGGCCGATCGATTTTCGAATCATTTTTCTGATTGATTTCCAGTCACTTCTTTGAGAAAATGGATCAGAAAAATGATCAAAATCAGATCGAACCTGCTGAAAATGATCCGTTAAGCCATCAATCTGCCAAAAAAAGCTCACTTTGTATTCCCAGCACAAGACACACAAAGTCAGATCACTGGAGAAATGGCCCCAATAATACAAGTTCACATTGTTCTGTGGGCAGAGTGCACAACCAAGAATGTTCTACAAGGAGTGAGGGGCCCTGCCAAAGGCTTTCAATCTATAGGTAAGCCAGCACCTTTTCAGTAAGAAGCGGGGGCGTTGCTAGGATCTTAAGAGATCTGGGCACTTTTGGGCACTCCAGGTGGAAAATGGGTGTGACCATGCACCAGAGTGTGGGTGTGGCCATGGGTGGAGCCAAATTTACATGAACTTAACAGCAGTCAGTAGGCCTGCCCAGAAAAATGTTGGATGAAGCCCCCTCTCCATTAACACAAAAAACAAAACATATAAATAGGCCCATAAATAGGCAGTGTCACTTAAACATAACTAGGCAGAGCTACTTGGCTTCTGTGCTGGCTGGTCTGGCTTTCTGCTCAGTACACTGGCCTGCTGCCAGGTTATCTGGCAGTTCCCCCTTAGAACTCCCTGAGCTTCTAGTGGATCCCCTCCCATGCTCCCACGGGCCTCCCATTTAGGCATCACAGTTCCCAGCATGCCCCCATAGAAGAAACACAGCTCCCTGCTCCCTGTGGTGCCCTCAGCATGGCACCACAGCATCCAGTATGCCCACATAGAGGCACCCAGCATGCCCCCGATTGATGCACCACAGCTCCCAGCATGCCTGCCATTAAGGCCTCACAGCTGACTCTACCTGGGGGACATCTGGGGCATCTGGAGGAAAAAAAACACAGATTTAACAATGTTTTCACTGGCGTCATGTTTGGCACATGCCACATGCAACATATTTTGGGCATTACTTGGGAATTCTCTCTGGCGTAATTTCACTGTAGAAAGTATAATGCAAAAAAAATAAAAATGCACGAAAATGCATGGTAATGGTAATAGAGCATTTTTTGTGTTCTCAATGCTGTCTCTGTCTCTCCCCCTGCTAGTGAGAGCCAACCACCTTACTCTAACCAAGACTGACCTCTCATCAACTTTATTTTGGCTTCAGCACAGGTGCCCAATGCTTCATTTCTAACTGAATATTCCTGAACACCAGCTTGCTGCTCATGATAACAGGTGGAGCAGTTGAGAGCCGACAACCAAACCACCAGAGCCCAAACCATCTGCTTTGGTGGTAGGACTCAGAGATAAGCTTCAGTTAGCTTTTTGTGGTAAAAAAAATACACTTTCAAATAAAGCTATTTTTAAACTGAAAAGCCTTTAGTTTTACACGGGGCTCACCAATTCTTATCCAAGGAGCATCCACATTATCACTGATCATCTGTGCCTATTTCTGCATCCAAGATCTAAGCAAGCTAAGTAAAGTAAGTAAAGTAAAGAGCAGAACACTGCAATCTGATAAGTAAATGTTAGGCCCGGTTCACATTAGAGTTAAAATAACGGTCTGTTCCCAGATTGGAAGGGAACGAGTTGGAACTGATGGGAACAGATCCAATGTTAACCTATGGATCCATTCACATGTTCAAACGGATCCATTCCGCACGATACACTGAACAGACCACAAGTTTCCTGCAGCACTAATTTTTCCTGACCGCTGAGCCCAGGGAAACGGAAACGGAAGCTGAAGCGCTGCATTGGGGGCAATGAGAAAATGGAATGTTTCTTAATACTAGTGAAGAAAAGGACCATTCTAAATAGAAAAATTCACTTTGGGGTTGGGAGTTTGGGGGCAAGTGGGGAAACAGAACGGAAGCAGCAGAACATAAACGGAGTGAAAACTAATCCAAACAACCAGTGATCAGATCCTTTCTCACAGATCTGTTTGCCACTTCAACGCAAGTGTGAACCGGACCTTAAAGAGGACCTCCATACAAAAATAAAAATCTGTCAGCGCTGCTGTAATAAAAAGTTATATTTTACCTCTGGAGTCTTGTCCCAGGAAGATTCCCCCCCCCCCCCCCCGAAGACCCCGCATCACTAAACTTCCACCGTGTGGCCCCGCCTCCCCTCTCTCTTCTGAGAAAAACACCAAAAAAAGATACAAGACTCCGGAGGTAAGTATAACTTTTCATTACAGCAGCGCTGATGGATTTTTATTTTTTGCATGCAGGTCCTCTTTAAGGTGGCCACACAGGATACAATAAAATTATCCAATTTTATGGCAATTCAATCAAGATGATTGGTTGTACTGAAAAATTGAAAACTGTTTTTTATTATTATTTTTTTATTCGGAAATTCTCCATTTTTTTTTTTTTTTTTGATAAAAGAACATTGGGAGTGGTGAATATATGTGTGATAATTTTTTTGTGAAAATTAAATGGTGTAGGGTAGATTTTAAATTTCTTGATTTATAGACCCAAGCAAATTTTTCAGTTTTTAGTCATTTTTTTATAATTGGGTAAAAACTGTGATGCATTGATGAGATTTTTGAAATGTTACAATCAGAAAAATTAATTATTATTCTTAAAATTACATTTAAAAAAAATGTGTATAATGTGTGGCCACCTTTACTCATATAAGAGAACAGGAAGAGCAGGCAGGATAAGGGTGGGGAAATTACTGGTTGTCTTTAGGACAGTTTAACCACTTCACAACGGAGGGGTTTTACCCCTGAAGCACCAGCGCGATTTGTAACTTGCAGCGCTGCTTCGATTCATTTTTTTTCTGTGATATGATTGGTTATTGCAGATTCATTTTTTTTCTGTGATATGATTGGTTACTGCAGAGCGGGGGTGTGCGCGCGCACGCGCGGGTCGTGGGGGCGCGCGATCGCGCGCTGCACGTTTGTTTACATTTCATTGTTATCAATGGAGACTGCTTCTGTTTGAAGCAGTCTTCATTGTGTCCGCAATCGACGCGTCTAATTGGATTTGGATTTAGGAACGCTTGTTCCTAACATCCAATTAGTCACCTGCTGTGCTGGCTGGCTGGAGTGTGCGCGTGAGGTCCCCGCCCACTCCCAGCCATTAAAAAAACAAGTGCGCCTTTCTCCGTCCCTGGGGGTGAAGCAGTGCGCAGAGGGACGGAGAAATTTAGCACTGGGGGGGTAAAGTGGTTAAGTGTACAACAAGATTTGGGGAAACTTAGGTGTGTGATACCAGCAGATAAATATGGATTCATTTTAATGTATAGATTGGGGTTAGAGGTAAGGTAAGGTTAATGTTAGGCATTCAGAAAGCAAAGGGTTAAGACATTAAAAATGTCTCTTAGGCCTGGAACCCACTACAAAACGCTATCGCAATCGCTAGCGTTTTTAATGAGCGGTTTGTAAGCGATTTCATGAGTGATTGCTGGCGATTTTGGTAGCGTTTTTAAAAAGTGTCAGCTTTTTGCCAGCGATTGTGTAGCGTTTTTAATTCTGATTGGTCCTTTCGATTAATTTACATTTTTTTTACAGTGTGCAGTAATGTAAAAACGCTAGCAAAATCGCTCTGTGTAGGAGTGATTATGCCAGCGTTTATATACTTTACATTGCATAAACGCTAATGCTAAATGCTAAAAATGCTGCATGTCCTGCGTTTGCGATTTTGGTAATCGCAATCGCTCCAGTGGAATTTGGCCCATTCATTAACATTAGCTAAGCGTTTAGGGAAATAGCTAGCGTTTTGAATCGCTCCCTTAACGCTCACTAAATCACTCTAGTGGGTTTGAGCCCTTTCTGGGGGAAGGTGTGATCAGGGAATCATATACTGTAAAATTGATAACATCATTAGAAGTTACAATTAGCTCAGTATTGGGGTTTAATCGCAGTATATAAATATAAAAAGAGAAGCTTGTTCCAGGTAGTATAATTACATAAGTGCCTAACAGGTGTACAGATAGACCAGAACTTAAAACACGTTCCATTCCGTTTCCGACAGCTCTGGATTCGTACAGTATAAACAATGTTTGTTTTGGTTGTCCTCAATGAGCTTTAAACAGCTTACAACTCTTTATATAATACTGTAACATGTAATAACAAAGAATGTCATAACAAAAACAGTACAGTACATTTTGTACATGAAGACAACCCTGTATGCACGAGACATTTGTGCCTCCAGTCTTTGTGAGGAGAGGACTAGCTGTACTAAAAAGTACAAGTTTTATTAGCTAAAATGTTTTACCAGAAACAACTTATTTTAGAAAAGAACTGAACAGGATTCCAGTGACATCAGCATGATCTACAAAGAGGAAGTGCTCAGGTCCCAAGCATCAATTATAAAACCTATGAGTAATAATCATTTGCAGCCAGGACAATGTGGAGGTCAGCGTTTCCATTCTAATGAATTGTATAGGAGCAAGGAAATCGTGCCCAATATCGCTTGCAAATTGCCATAAAAAAATCACTAGTGATTGCGATAGTGTTTTGTGCTTTCTAGTGGGTTCCAGGCCTAATGAAGTTTAAAATAAACCAGAGACCTGTTAAAGTAAAGATTTGATACTTACCTGGGGCTTTCTCCCGCCCCATAAACAAGTCTGAGTCCTTCGCTGTCCTCCTGTGGTCTGCCAATCAGCCGTGATCAGCCCCGGTAACTGGCTCAGTTGCGTCAGTCCCGGTCTACTGCGCATGCGCGGGAGGTCCGCGTATGCGCAGAAGACCCAGAGTGGACCCGACTGAGCCAGTTACCAGGGCTGATCACGGCTGATTGGCAGACCACAGGAGGACAGCGAAGGACTCAGATGTGTTTATGGGGCGGGAGAAAGCCCCAGGTAAGTATCAAATCTTTACTTTAACAGGTCTCTGGTACACTTTAAAGACTGAATCCACCCAAAAATGTTATGTTCTAGATAGCTCATGGGATTGTAAACTTGCAAGGGCAGGGCTCTTTTCCCCTTTTGTGTCTTGGAATCTGCTATTCATTCTGTTCATTATGTTACATCTGTCGCGTGCATGAAAAAAGGGCGCAGTGAAAAAAAGGGCCCGGCTGGATAACGAAATGGCGGCAGTGGATAATGAAATCTGATAACGATAAACATCGTTGTCAAGCTTGGTTAATGATAAATATCATCATAAAAACAGACGGGAAATAATAGCGAAAAGATATTAATGTTAAAAATTGTTACGTAATTCAACAATACAGCTTAACCCAACCCTACTCTCACACAGAACCCTTCCCTGGTGGTGCCTAAAACTAACCACTCCCCTGGTGACACCTAACACTAACCACCCCCCGGTGGTGTGTAACCCTAACCACTCCCCAGGTGGTGCCTAGCCCTAAACCCTCCCAGTGGTGCCTAACACTAACCACCCCCCCTGGTGTTGCCTAAAACTAACCGATGGCCGGGTGGTGCCAAACCCTAACCACTCCCCCTGGTGTTGCCTAACCCTAACCACTCCCTCTGCAGAAACACCCTTTTCCACATAGAAATGATATCTTTGATAACATAAAATCTGTACATACAAAGGAAATAATATGACTAAAACTATAATGTTGCGAGCATCTAAAACGATAACATACTTCAAAAACTTTAATGTTCTAATGTTGTTAACAATATTTATCGTGGTGCCCTTTTTTTCTGCTTTTTTCGTCGTATTAACGATAATTGCATTAAAGTCTATGGAGGCGCCCTTTTTATCCACCCTCAGCCAGCGCCCTTTTTTCCTGCTACCCATCTGTCACTGTAATTACCATGTCTACCAATCCTGTATTATAACACAACAGGGGTGAAGAGGCACCCAAAGGCAGAAAAACTTTGTTGAAAAAAAAGAGATTGAGGTGGCTTACCTCTCAATGACATTATGACTCTAGTGAGGTTAGTTTTTATTTGCACAGGCAATGGGTTTCATAGGTACAAGCCCACTTCCTCTTCTAAGAGCCTTCTGAGAGCCTCTCATTGACTTTGTAGGCACTGCTATTGGTCTGAGGAAGTGGGCTTGTACCCATGAAACACTTTTGAGTCAACCTTGATAGTGTCATTGATAAGTCACCTTCATCTTTTTTGCTTTTATTGTGTTTTTTACAAAGTTTTATTGCCTTTGGGCACCTCTTCCCCCCTGTTGTGTGATCTCACATCTCCATCCTCCTGGGGCGCTGTATGTTGGTCTGCAGTGATCTTAACCATCAGAACCACTGTACGTTTTTTTTTTCAAGAGTGCGACCATCCCTGATCCAGCTACAACTGGACTGCCCAAGTGGAGACGGGTTTACAGTATGTTCTTCACCTGCTCTCTGTGGTTCGTTGCCCCCCATTTGCAACCCACATTTGTCAGTATATTTCAATTTGCCAAATGTCCTAAAAAAATATTATTTAATGACCAACATACAGTGCAACAGTGCAAAAAATGGCCATAGAAACATATATAATTCCATCCATAAAGAAAGGAAAGTGCATAGTGCTAGCAATGTATAGGATAATAAATTGACCACTCAAATAATATGGCTCCTGAAAGAGTCAGGGAAAGTTCGTGGTGCTAACAGCGCAAAAACACAAGTAAATAAACCAAGAGTGCTTACATGAGGACCATGACCAGAAAGACCAGGGGACACCAGGCAGCCTTAATGCATCTCGCAGTTAATGCGCCCGCTTCAGCCTCCTTTGAGCTTTGTTATATGTTTCAATAAAATTATACCTATTTTGTAAGATTTATATTTTTGGTCAGTCTGGTGCTTCTTAAATAGAGTATTTCCCCTTTGTTTGTTTTTTTTTTCTCATATCTGCCTATTGCCCTATAACATTCTGCCTTAATTTATTTTAAACTATTTGATACCTAATAATAATAATTTTTTGGTATGGTGCTTGTCTGCTCCTTTGGTTACATATGGAGCTGAAATGAAGGCATGACTGAAGGCATGATGAAGGCATGACTTAAGGTGTGAAAAAGGTGTGACTGGTGGTGTGACAAAGGCATGGCTGAAGGTGTGACAAAGGCGTGACTGGAGGTGTGATAAAGGGGTGACTGGAGGTGTGATAAAGGCATGACTAGAGGTGTGATAAAGGCATGACTGGAGGTGGGATAAAGGCGTGACTGGAGTGTGATAAAGGCGTGACTGGAGGTGTGATGAAGTCGTGACTGGAGGTTTGATGAAGGCATGAGTGGAGGTGTGATGAAGGTGTGACTAGAGGTTTGATGAAGTTGTGACTGGAGGTGTGATGAAGGCGTGGCTGGAGGTTAGATGAAGGCATGAGTGGAGGTGTGATGAAGGTGTGACTGGAGGTGTGATGAAGGCGTGTCTGAGGGTGTGATGAAGTCATGACTGGAGGTGTGGGGAACGCATGAATGGATATGTGATAAAGGTGTGACTGGAGGTGTGATGAAGGCATGACTGGAGGTGTGAAAAAGGCGTGACTAGAGGTGTGATAAAGGCATGAATGGAGTTGTGATAAAGGCATGACTAAAAGTGTGATGAAGTTGTGACTGGAGGTGTGATGAAGGCATGACTGGAGGTGTGAAAAAGGCGTGACTAGAGGTGTGATAAAAGCATAAATGGAGTTGTGATAAAGGCATGACTGAAAGTGTGATGAAGTTGTGACTGGAGGTGTGATAAAGGCGTGACTGGAGGTGTAATGAAGGTGTGACTGGAGGTGTGATGAAGGCATGACTGGAGGTGTGATGAAGGCGTGACTGAATGCGTGATAAAGGTGTGATTGGAGGTGTGATGGAGGCATGACTGGAGGGAAAGATGCAACTTTTGCCAAAATAGGTTCGCCCTAAAAAATCTTCCTCTTTCTCAACTCAGAATGTTAGGAGGTGTATGCCTATAATCAGTGCTTCAGTGATTGCTGCAGTCAGTCCAGGGGGATAATGGAAGAAATTGCAATGTGTGCTTTAAAACTGGTGTTCGGTGAATCTTAGCAGTGGCGGACATCCAGCCGTGCCACGGTGCCAGCGCACGAGGGCCCCTCATGTTCTGTCTCTGAGGGGCCCATTCAGTTTCGCCAGTTTTTTATTTTATTGCTTTATTTGTTTTAATAACTATTTTTTCCCCAGGGGGCCCGACTCCTATCTTCCCCCTCCCTCAGCTCGGCTGGCCCCCCTCCTATTATGAGCGTTGGAGGAGCGGCGGTTACAGCAAGGCTCCGGCAGGGTAATCAGACGCTAGAGGTCCAGCCTCCCAGTCTTCGCTGTCTCCTCTGTATGCCACTCACACTGCTTCCTGGTTTAGTGCGAGCAGCATACAGAGGAGACAGCGTGGACCGGGAGGCTGGACCTTTATCGTTTGCTTTACCCCGCCGGAGTCTTGTTGTATCTGCTGCTCTTCCGCCGCTCATAAAAGGAGGGGGGACCCCCGGGTGAGGCAGGGAGGATAGGAGCCCCCCACCCCCACTAAGCTACCTGTCTGCCTACCCTACCACCCAGCTACCTAACTGCCCACTCGGCTACTTATTTGCCTACCCTCCCACCCGGCTACCTATCTGCCTACCCTGCCACCCAGCTACCTAACTGCCCATCCGGTTACCTATCTGCCTACCTTCCCACACGGCCACCTCTCTGTCCACCCTGCCACCCGGCTACCTATCTGCCCACTCGGCTACTTATTTGCCTACCCTCCCACCCGGCTACCTATCTGCCTACCCTGCCACCCAGCTACCTAACTGCCCATCCGGTTACCTATCTGCCTACCTTCCCACACGGCTACCTATCTGCCCACCCTGCCACCTCTCTGTCCACCCTGCCACCCAGCTACCTATCTGCCCACCTGGCTACCTATCTGCCAACCCGGCTACCTATCTGCCTACCCTCCCACCAGGCTACCTATCTGCCCACCCTGCCACCTGGCTACCTATCTGCCCACCCGGCTACCTATCTGCCTACCCTACCACCCGGCTACCTATCTGCCCACCCTGCCACCTGGCTACCTATCTGCCCACCTGGCTACCTATCTGCCCACCCTCTCACCCGGCTATCTATCTGCCCATCCAATGTACAAACTCAACAAAGTGGGGCTTTAAATGAACAATTATTCGTCTTTTATTTCTTCATATAGAAAAGGTCTTCACAGTAGCGGACACACATGTGGACATATTTTTCAGAACTGCCAATAACAACCAAAACGACTGCCTGACACGTGTTTCACGATCAAAGATCGCTTCTTCAGAGGCATATAGTGTACATGTATATCTGTTAAAAAACACACACAATAAAAAATTCCATATTACATACCATTCTAGGCGTATGCGTATCGCGGGATACAGGTAGAGGAAATCAATATAAATCAATCTTACCACATGTGAGTCCAAAAAGGAGACCACAGACCCCAATCTGAAAAAAGTCACAATTTCCATCAATGCTGGTATGGAGAAAAACGCCAGTAGAGCTACCTACATAAGGACACCCATGTGCAAATCTATCAGACTCCATGTCCCAGTGAATACCATACTGCGCCACTATATGACACCACACAGTACGGATCACTAAACATATATATCCATCTTACATCCCTGTGAATACCAAACATGCAGCCGTGCCTATAAAATAAATGTACTCGTGCACATATATGTAGACCCCATGGATATGGACACAGCCATAATTGTGCTGCAATCCACACCTACACTACTGAGAAAACCCAGAGATAGGTGTGTAGAATTTACTATATACATGGATAATTTGAAAAAAATATACCAAGGATACAGTGAATAAAAAAGAAAAAAACATCTCATATGTGCAGATGTATAAGAAAGAAGTCTATGAGTGTGTCAATAGACATACTCAGCTCTATAATCCCATGTGCGCATATATATAAATAAAAACAGTGAGACCACAGTATACACAGGTAAATAGTGCTACCTAAGATCCCAAATATTACACATAGAGAAAAAGATGCCAAGACATTTAGATCTAACACCCATACAAGAATAAGTACCTGTAGGAATATGAAGACCACACCAAGTGGACCAACGTCCAAAGATAACCACCGTCCGTGCCGATGCGGAAGGATAGTGTCAGACAGTGCACCAGGTCAAAATAAACCCTCTATCAGCCAATAGGGAGAGCACACATTGTGACATGTGGAGGGGAAGGCGGAAATAACAGTGCCTGCATGCCGTGTTGGAACGCACGCCGCATAAGTCCGTGGAGTGCACGGAAGTGTAATAACCCCGCGCTGTCATACCTGCAATATCCGGGTGACGTAAGCATAAGCGTGCAGACGCTGGATGTGAAGGACGCACATGGTGTGCGATCATCCTCGCGCACGCGCGTATAGGAAACCCCAGCCGCGCATGCGCTGGAAGCCCACACATCCAACCATCCACTCGTGCAGTAATCCACCACCTACTGGTAGAGTTAGAAAAGACGCCCAGTGAACATTAGGGATCCTAATGGCGCAAGTATAATAGACCTCACATAAGTGAATACTGGCCTGTAGCCCCATCTCCTGGCCAAATAAAGAAAGAAAGTAAGTGAAAACATAAAAAACCTACCACGTCACATGCAGAGTTGGTGCACAGAAATAGTTCATAAGGACAAAAGGTTAATAGTCCCAAACCTCAGTCCATACCTAGCATTTCCCCCAACCAGTACCAAGGGAAAGAAAACGACTAATCTTTCTACAAAAAGACAAGGAAATTAAAGAATACATAGAAAAACTAAACCAGGATATTGTTAGCAAAAAAGAACACAAACTAAACAGAGATAGAAATGCCTTTCACCGAGGGGTAGCATACAAATGGAAACAGACACATGCACCCAGATATCATAAACCCGCTAAAAGTACACCGCAGAGATCCGGGAAACAAATGCAACAACCTGATGTATCCATAGCTAGCAGTTGGTCCAGTGCCTCAAGCTATAGATCTTATAAACCAGACCATAGACAACAGAAACCTCAGACATATAAGAGAAAAGATATGGATATAGCTGAGAGACACGGTGGAGCCCATGAGACAGGGTCTAATTTTTTGGAGCCAGAGGATACAAGCATGGGGGGGCAGCCTATCAAAAAGATGATGATGGAGCAATTTTACCCCAAAATGGTTTAGCTTGGTCAGATCCTGAGTCCTCTCCCAATGTAGGAAGAGATAATGTTGAGACTGATCATGAAAATGTAATGCAAATAATCAATCTAACTGACCAGAAATTCACTGCACCACAGATGAATGTCTTGAAAAAAGGCCTGAATTTCTGTCCTACTAATAAAATTAACTTCTTTGCCGTGATGATCGATTTACAGTTATTTCTGCGCAAAATATATCTTAAAGCTATGTATGATAAAGGACAAGATAGGGAGTATCCTGCAGATTGGGATAGTATAGATATCCAGGCATACATAGACCTGGAGGAACTCCTTACTGAAAATATGCCGGGTGACCATTTGTTTCAATATGATTACTCTAAATTAAAAATAAGGTCCAAATATTTTCCTAATATGAACAACTGTACTAGCATCAATGTGTTCATCAAAATAGTGATGGAGGATATCATCAAAAAAACAAAGAACAATATGACCATCTCCAATATGAGTACCTCAGAAAGTCTAGCTCTAGATGAAATTAAAAGGATGACCCACCTGACCATAAAACCTTCAGATAAAGGTGGTAATATCGTTGTTATGGAAAATGATCATTACGAGAAAATATGTATGAAATTGCTCCGTAACAAGGATAATTATAAAAAAGTGAATGGCGATCTGTTGGTCCACTTTAAACGTGAACTGGATGATATCCTCTACAAAGCTAAAATGGATGGACTCATTGAGGAAAAAATATTTAATTTTTTGACTGTAGAACATCCGAGCACCCCCACTTTCTACTGCACACCCAAAGTGCATAAATCTTTGAAGGACCCACCTGGCCGCCCCATTGTGGCAGGTCATGGATCTTTGACAGAAAATGTCAGTAAATTCATAGATGTTCACCTAATGCCTCACGTAATAACTTTACCATCATACGTGAGAGATAGTTCACACCTACTCACCATACTAGATGAAATTCATGTTCCTGAGCATAGTATGCTCGTGTCCCTTGATGTAGAGGCACTGTATAGCAGTATCCCACATAACAAGGGGATTCAGGTTGTACAGAGATTTCTTGATAAGATGGGGAATGAATTTAAAGAACTTAATGCTCTCATTGTGGATATGCTTTATTTTTTGCTGACTCACAATGTGTTTGTGTTTGGAGGGGCCCATTACCTCCAGGTGCAGGGGGCAGCGATGGGGACCACGTGTGCCCCATCTTATGCTAACCTGTACCTGGGGGGATGGGAAGAGCAGATCTTCTCGGAGGAGGGTTACGATTTTATACATCTCATTACCACATGGCACAGATTCATAGATGACGTGTTTTTTGTATGGGAGGGCACCAAACAAGAACTTCAGGAATTTGTTGGATGGCTTAATACCAACGAATGGAACCTAAAGTTCACTTATTCATATAGCTACACAGAACTTGAATTCCTGGATTTAAAAATTATGAAAGATAGAGAAGGTGCCCTTTCCACCACTCTATACCGCAAACCCACAGCTACTAATTCTATTCTTAGAGCTGATAGTGCACACCCCGAGAACACTATTAGCAGTATTCCGTATTCACAATATCTTAGAATCAGAAGGAACTGCACAGATATAAATCATTTTTATAGCGAGGCGAAACAACTACAAAAGAGACTCCTGCAAAGAGGGTATTCGAAAAAATCTTTGAAACGGGCCTATAATAGGGCTTTGGGTCAAGAAAGAAAAAAACTCCTACATGGAAAAAGGGTGGATAGAAATAACACACAAAATATTAATGAGTATGCTCTATCAATGATCACAACGTACTGTGGGGAACATCAGATTATTAAACAAACACTCAATAAGTTCTGGCCAGTCTTAAAGCAGGACAAAATGTTGGGGAAGGCAGTGCCTAAATATCCACGCATAGTTTTTAGAAGATCTCGTACGATAGGGTCTCAGATTATGAATAGTCACTACACAGGAAAAGCACGAGGGGAACCCTGCAAAACTAGGGGTACATATGGATGCGGGGGCTGCTCGTATTGTCAATATATACACAGAGGACAGAACTTGGAAGTGAAAGCTAGAGATAGAACAATCAAACTTAGACACTATGCCAACTGTAGTACTCCAGCTGTTATCTACATAGCTATCTGTAGATGCAATGCCTTTTATGTTGGAAAAACTAAGAGAGAATTAAAAGATAGAATATATGAACACATTTATGACACAGGCAAAAAGGGTGAAAAATCTGCCATAGCTTAACATCTTATAGAGGCCCACGGAGGGAATAGAAGATGGATTAAATTCGCAGTTTTAGATAGGATTCATCCCAATCTTAGAGGGGGAGATATAGATAGGAAGCTGTATCAGATGGAGGCAAGATGGATTTGGGAATTAAAGGCAGAAGAGAAACCGGGGCTGAATGATCACATTAGCTACAAGATGTTTTTATAGGGGTGTATATGTTGGTTATGTACAGGATATGTTTATCGCGGGGTTGGGGTACCCCCTTGGTGTGGGGATTGTACCAGTATTTTTACATTCAATAAATAAATTTTTCATCTGGGTGGGCCATTCAATATCCTTTGGTTGCCATTTTTTTGACTATTCGTTATATATTAGTCGTTTTCTTTCCCTTGGTACTGGTTGGGGGAAATGCTAGGTATGGACTGAGGTTTGGGACTATTAACCTTTTGTCCTTATGAACTATTTCTGTGCACCAACTCTGCATGTGACGTGGTAGGTTTTTTATGTTTTCACTTTCTTTCTTTATTTGGCCAGGAGATGGGGCTACAGGCCAGTATTCACTTATGTGAGGTCTATTATACTTGCGCCATTAGGATCCCTAATGTTCACTGGGCGTCTTTTCTAACTCTACCAGTAGGTGGTGGATTACTGCACGAGTGGATGGTTGGATGTGTGGGCTTCCAGCGCATGCGCGGCTGGGGTTTTCTATACGCGCGTGCGCGAGGATGATCGCACACCATGTGCGTCCTTCACATCCAGCGTCTGCACGCTTATGCTTACGTCACCCGGATATTGCAGGTATGACAGCGCGGGGTTATTACACTTCCGTGCACTCCACGGACTTATGCGGCGTGCGTTCCAACACGGCATGCAGGCACTGTTATTTCCACCTTCCCCTCCACATGTCACAATGTGTGCTCTCCCTATTGGCTGATAGAGGGTTTATTTTGACCTGGTGCACTGTCTGACACTATCCTTCCGCATCGGCACGGACGGTGGTTATCTTTGGACGTTGGTCCACTTGGTGTGGTCTTCATATTCCTACAGGTACTTATTCTTGTATGGGTGTTAGATCTAAATGTCTTGGCATCTTTTTCTCTATGTGTAATATTTGGGATCTTAGGTAGCACTATTTACCTGTGTATACTGTGGTCTCACTGTTTTTATTTATATATATGCGCACATGGGATTATAGAGCTGAGTATGTCTATTGACACACTCATAGACTTCTTTCTTATACATCTGCACATATGAGATGTTTTTTTCTTTTTTATTCACTGTATCCTTGGTATATTTTTTTCAAATTATCCATGTATATAGTAAATTCTACACACCTATCTCTGGGTTTTCTCAGTAGTGTAGGTGTGGATTGCAGCACAATTATGGCTGTGTCCATATCCATGGGGTCTACATATATGTGCACGAGTACATTTATTTTATAGGCACGGCTGCATGTTTGGTATTCACAGGGATGTAAGATGGATATATATGTTTAGTGATCCGTACTGTGTGGTGTCATATAGTGGCGCAGTATGGTATTCACTGGGACATGGAGTCTGATAGATTTGCACATGGGTGTCCTTATGTAGGTAGCTCTACTGGCGTTTTTCTCCATACCAGCATTGATGGAAATTGTGACTTTTTTCAGATTGGGGTCTGTGGTCTCCTTTTTGGACTCACATGTGGTAAGATTGATTTATATTGATTTCCTCTACCTGTATCCCGCGATACGCATACGCCTAGAATGGTATGTAATATGGAATTTTTTATTGTGTGTGTTTTTTAACAGATATACATGTACACTATATGCCTCTGAAGAAGCGATCTTTGATCGTGAAACACGTGTCAGGCAGTCGTTTTGGTTGTTATTGGCAGTTCTGAAAAATATGTCCACATGTGTGTCCGCTACTGTGAAGACCTTTTCTATATGAAGAAATAAAAGACGAATAATTGTTCATTTAAAGCCCCACTTTGTTGAGTTTGTACATTGGATGTTTAATTAGGGGTGGAACTGTACTTTTGTATTTTATCCGTAACGTGTTGTATCTATCTGCCCACCCTGTCACCCAGGTGTCTGCCCACCCTGTCACCCAGGTGTCTGCCCACCCTGCCACCCGGCTATCTGCCCACCCTCCCACCCGGGTGTCTGCCCACCCTGCCACCCGGCTATCTATCTGCTTACCCTCCTAACCCCACCCAGCTATGTATCTTATCTGCCCACCTTCCCCCCACCAGGCTATCTATCTGATCTGCCCCCCCCCCACCCCCAGGCTATCTATCTTATCTGCCCACCCTCCCACCCCCACCAGACTATCTATCCATCTATCTATTTATCTATCTACCCACCCTCCCACTCCCACCAGGCTATCTATTTGCCCACCTGTACCAGGTAATCATCCAGCCACCCACCCTTCCTACCTGGCAATTGTTTAGCCCACCCACCTTCAGTGTTCAGGCGTGGGGACAGACCGGAGGACATTGACCCGAACCAATCAAGCAAGCACCATGGTCAGTCGGTATCGGTAAGCACTGACATCTTCTACAGCCCTTTACAGAGTATATAGTCATGTCACTGACTGTCCTCAGAGGCGCTCACAATGTAAACCTACCATAGTCTTAATGTCCTACCATATTATTATGCATTTATATAGCACTGACATCTTCTGCAGCACTTTATAGAGTACATAGTCATGTCACTGACTGTCCTCAGAGGTGCTCACAATCTAATCCTACCATAGTCTAATGTCCTACTATATTATTATTATGTATTTATATAGCACTGACATCTTTTTCAGCACTTTACAGAGTACATAGTCATGTCACTGACTGTCCTCAGAGGAGCTCACAATCTAATCCTACCATACTCATAGTCTAATGTCCTACCATATTATTATTATTATTATTCCGTATTTATATAGCACTGACATCTTCTGCAGCACATTATAGAGTACATAGTCATGTCACTGACTGTCCTCAGAGGAGCGTATAATCTAATCTCTGTATAGTAAGTAGGACATCATTTTTTTTATTAGGAGAAGTGGCTTCATTCAAAGTTTCCTGTTGATGTCCACTGTCAGTGAATTGAACTGACAGTGCTGCTAAGTTCATGTACTTTTGGCCCTGCTCATGACCCATCATTACCGCGCCCACTTTACAGTGCATGGACAAGCCAATTTTTTGCTTACTCCTGTGGTGGATCTAGCGCTTGCATAACACCTGCAAAAAAAAATAAATCTTGGAGCCACCCACTGTTTACAATCCACTGCCTTGTATTCCCAGTGCACCTCCTGCCTCCTAGCTCACTCACTCTCCGTACAAGGTTCCAGCCAGGTAGTCTAGATTGCAGACTGCACTATCTTTGCCTAGATTCATTTGCATTTGCTCCAGTCAGCTCCACACTTTAGTCAGAAACATTTGATTTGCATGCTTGTTCAGGGTCTATGGCTAAATGTATTAGAGGCAGAGAATACGCAGGACAGCCGGGCAATATGCATTGTTTAAAAGGAAATAAATATGTCAGCCTCCATATCCCTCTCACCTCAGTTGTGCTTTCAAGTATAAAAGACAGATCCTGTCATGTCATGGCCTGTCTTGATGCAGGATTGGGGTTACGTTTTGCTTTTGTTCAGTAACCTGTGTAATGCAGATGTTACATGTATGCATCAAGACATATTTCTGGGCCTCAGCAAAGGTTGCCATAGACTGTATTGGTAAATATATGCAATCTGTAACCACACCCAATTTAGTTATAACCACACCCACTTTTAGTTGCCTGTTATTTTGCACAGGCTGGCTGTGTCCGGCTGTCTGTCATTGAATCTAAGGCCACATACAGACATCAGACCATAGTCTTTGGAAAATGAAAGATCACAGACCAATCTTACCACCCTTCCTGTAGTATAAGAGCCATACTCTACACAGTCTTTTCTATGGAGCTGAACTCCACATCAGGAAAAAATCTTGGCAAGATGCTGCACACACAGATGCTGTACAGACACAAAAGATCAGTATCTGCAAAAGATCTGTTCCTGCCAAAAATCCATTCCTGCAAATTGCAATGATAGTCTATGAGATCTGCAGATCATCATACACACATGATTTAACTGACATTCATCTGCAGATCAGATCCACCAGGATGGATTTTCAGATCTGCAGATCTGCAGATGAATGTCAGTTAAATCATGTGTGTATGATGATCTGCAGATCTCATAGACTATCATTGCAATTTGCAGGAATGGATTTTTGGCAGGAACAGATCTTTTGCAGATACTGATCTTTTGTGTCTGTACAGCATTTGTGTGTGCAGCATCTTGCCAAGATTTTTTCCTGATGTGGAGTTCAGCTCCATAGAAAAGACTGTGTAGAGTATGGCTCTTATACTACAGGAAGGGTGGTAAGATTGGTCTGTGATCTTTCATTTTCCAAAGACTATGGTCTGATGTCTGTATGTGGCCTAAGTTGTTACATAATGTGGAATCACACTACTTGCACCTGCACAGTGTGTGCTGTTTTGTGGTATTGCCAGACTGCTGTGTTTGTGTACCCTTTGACTAATAATAATAACGCGACTCACTACATTAAATAAAGCAAGATCTGAACATCTTCACTCAGAATCTGGTATTCAAGCTTAGGAAATGGTGTCACTTTCTGTGGGCTGGCATTGTTAAAATGTGGCGAGGTGCCTCACTAATAGGAAGATTCACATTATCAGCCAGCTGATGCACAATTACTACAATGCAGAGGAACAGTGCAGCTGCAGGTGGGCCGGCTCTGCACTGCAACTCTTTAAGAGCAGTATGAAGCCTGGAACCCACTACAAAATGCTATCGCAATCGCTCGCGTTTTGTCTGAGCGGTTTGTAAGCGATTTCATGAGCGTTTTCGATTTTAAAAAGTGTAATTAATTTGCCAGCGGTTGTGTAGCGATTAGCGTTTTTTAATTCTGATTGGTCCTTTCAATTACTTTTCATTTTGGTACAGTGTGCAGTTATGTAAAAACGCTTGCAAAATCGTTCTGTGTAGGTTTTGACGAGCGATTATGACAGTGTTTATATACTTTACATTGAAGAAATGCTAAAGCTAACGCTCAAAAATGCTGCAAGTCCTCAGTTTTGCGATTTAGTAATCGCAATTGTTCCAGTGGAATTTGGCCCATCCATTAACATTAGCTGAGCATTTAGGGAAATCGCTAGCGGTTTAAATCGCTCCCTAAATGCTCAGAAAATCGCTTTAGTGGGTTCCAGGCCTAAGGCTGTGTTTCCACTACAACGGAAAACGTTTTTGTCCATTTTACCGCATTGGAGAACTGACAATGAACAGATCCTATTTTATAAATCGCTGTCCGCAATTTTTCCAAAAGATCGGATGCATTTCTTGTATAGCTTTTGGTTTAAACGCATCTACCCCAGGATCCAGCCTGACCACAGCGACCGTTTGTGATCTGGCTCAATTGGGAACCCCGCCTATGGGCCTTTTTCCCGCTATTCATGATTTCATCCGAGAAACGGATTGCGCCAACTTTACAATCACAACAGCAGCGCAATTAACAAGTAAATCGCAGTGCTGTTTTTCCACTAGTGCTATTCGTTGTTTCCCGAATCACAATCTCCAGTATGCACATTTTTGTTGCGTTTGCGCTCAATGGATCAAGGCGCAATCGCCAATAGTGGAAATAGAATGAAGCACGATCACATTACAGCACGATTTACACGCAGTCACATTTCCCATTGGGAAAGGGGCCTGTCTACACTAACTGTGTTTCATTTTTATGATTGCATGCCTTTCTTTCAATTGCAAAGCCTTTTAAAAAAAATAAAAAAAAATCATGATTAACTGTACACAGTGGTGTGATGCGATTTTAGAAAATTGCAATCCGCGTGACTGCAGCGCTTTTTAACCACTTAAGGACTGCAGTCTTAAAACCCCTTAAGGACCAGACACTTTTTTTCCATTCAGACCACTGCAGCTTTAACGGTTTTTTGCTCATCATACAACCTACTATCTAAATTAATTTTACCTCCTTTTCTTGTCACTAATACAGCTTTCTTTTGGTGCTATTTGATTGCTGCTGTGATTTTTAGTTTTTATTATATTCATCAAAAAAGACATGAATTTTGTCCAAAAAATTATTTTTTTAACTTTCTGTGCTGACATTTTTCAAAAAAAGTAAAATTTCTATATACGTTTTTGTCTAAATTTATTGTGCTACATGTCCTTGATCAATAAATAGACACTTATTGGATTTTTTTTGTTTGGGTAAAAGTTATAGCGTTTACAAACTATGGTGCAAAAAGTGAATTTCCCCAGTTTGAAGCATCTCTGACTTTTCTGAGCACCTGTGATGTTTCATGAGGTTGCTAGAATTCCGGGATAGTATAAATACCTCCCAAATGACCCCATTTTGGAAAGAAGACAAAAAATAAAAATAAAAAAAGGTTTCCATTTCTGCTAACTTGTGACAAAAAAAATGAAATCTGCCACGGACTCACCATGCCCCTCTCTGAATACTTTGGGGTGTCTACTTTCCAAAATGGGGTAATTTGTGGGGTGTGTTTACTGTCCTGGCATTTTGGGGGGTGCTAAATTGTAAGCACCCCTGTAAAGCCTAAAGGTGCTCATAGGACTTTGGGCCCCTTAGTGCACATAGGCTGAAAAAAAGTGTCACACATGTTGTATCGCCGTATACTCAGGAGAAGAAGTATAATGTGTTTTGGGGTGTATTTTTACACATACCCATGCTGGGTGGGAGAAATATCTCTGTAAATGACAATTTTTTTATTTTTTACACACAATTGTCCATTTACAGATACATTTCTCCCACCCAGCATGGGTATGTGTAAAAATACACCCCAAAACACATTATACTACTTCTCCTGAGTACGGCGATACCACATGTGTGACACTGTTTTGCAGCCTTGGTGCGCTAATGGGGCCCAAAAATCCTATGAGTACCTTTAGGTTTTCACAGGTCATTTTGAGGCATTTGATTTCCAGACTACTCCTCACGGTTTAGGGCCCCTAAAATGCCAGGGCAGTTTAGGAACCCCACAAGTGACCCCATTTCAGAAAGACAACACCCCAAGGTATTCCGTTAGGAGTATGGTGCGTTCATAGAAGATTTTATTTTTTGTCACAAGTTAGCGGAAATCGATTTTTATTGATTTTTTTTTTCACAAAGTGTCATTTTCCCCTAATTTGTGACAAAAAAATAAAATCTTCTATGAACTCATTATACACCTAACAGAATACCTTGGGGTGTCTTCTGTCTAAAATGGGGTCACTTGTGGGGTTCCTATACTGCCCTGGTATTTTAGGGGCCCAAAACTGTGAGGAGTAGTCTGGAAACCAAATGCTTCAAAATGACTGTTCAGGGATATAAGCATCTGCAAATTTTGATGACAGGTGGTCTATGAGGGGCCGAATTTTGTGGAAATGGTCATAAGCAGGGTGGCCTCTTAGATGACAGGTTGTATTGGCACTGGAGTGCAGGAAGCGCAGGATGTGCTCAAATCGTGACCTGGACATGGCAGCAGAGAACATGGGCATGTGATGTATTGGGTGCGTAGACCAATAAGACCGCAATACATTCTTTTTGACTAGACCCATGTTAAGGAAAAGACCCAAAAAAATGTTAAGTTTGGAAACTTGGAGTTGTTTCCACCGAAAAGGCTGGGCATGGTAGCTTCTCGGATTGGCGGTTGCGTATTGTGTGGCATAACGGTTGGTCTTAGCCACAATTAAGTCGTAGAGATCCACGGTGCAGAACAGATGAAAAAAGTCTAGGTCCGATCCTAGATTATCTGTCTCCACCTGGACTCCAGACTCGGCGGTGAAAGGGGGCAGTACGGGTGCGGGAGAACCAGGGGATTGCCAATTAGGATTTGCCAGCACCTCTGGGAGACTATGGGTAGTATGGGCCCGTTTTGCTGGTGACTGCAACTTGGGTCTTAATGCACGTGCCAGTGAACCAGTTTCTACTACCATGCTGGTGCTCGCCACTTCACCAGGGTCTATGGTAGTACTGGTGCTAGGTCCAGGAGATGCTACGCTGCTGGTGCATGCCTCACCAAGAAAACTCAGATCAGCGCTAGCACCACTCTGCTGCCCTTGAGTCTGATCCTGCAGTCCAGTGACATGGGGTGTGGTACGCCTGGCTCTAGCCGGGACCTCAACCTCGTCATTGCTATTGGTCAGAGAGCCACTGCTGTTCACCGGTTCATATTCTGACCCGGATGATTCATCGGATGAGGCTTCCCAATCGCACTCACCCCACTGGGCCAGAATCTCGGCGGCCTCTTCAGCGGAATACCCCTTTTTTGCCATTGTGGATTGCTAAATTTAGGGGGTATTCCTCTGAGACTACCCAGGAAAAAGAGCACCTACCTAGTAAAAGGGAGTACTATTGAAGTAGAAAGCTGTGGTCACTGAGTTTTGATTTAAAAAAAAATCAAAACTGATCTTTACAGCGCCACAGCTATTGTACAGTGTTTTTTGCAGTGATCAGAAAAAAAATTCTGTCTCTGCGGTGGGGCGGGCTGAACGCAAGTACAGGCGAACGATCAGGCCTGAACGGTCAAACACTGCGTTTTTAGTGTATCCTAGTGACCCTAATATAGATCTGACTGCGATCAGTAATGATCACTTACAGATACTATATACAGTGGCTTGCAAAAGTATTTGGCCCCTTTGAAGTTTTCCACATTTTGTCACATTACTGCCACAAAACGTGAATCAATTTTATTGGAGTTCCACCTGAAAGACCAATACAAATTTGTGTACACGTGAGAAGTGGAACGAAAATCATACATGATTCCAAACATTTTTTAAAAATAAATAACTACAAAGTGGAGTGTGCGTAATTATTCAGCCCCCTTTGGTCTGAGTGCAGTCAGTTGCCCATAGACATTGCCTGATGAGTGCTAATGACTAAATAGCGTGCACCTGTGTGTAATCTAATGTCAGTACAAATACAACTGCTTTGTGACGGCCTCAGAGGTTGGGCTACAAAAATATTTCCAAAGCCTTGAACACCCCACGGAGCACTGTTCAAGCGATCATTCAGAAATGGAAGGAGTATGGCACAACTGTAAACCTACCAAGACAAGGCCATCCACCTAAACTCACAGGCCGAACAAGGACAGTGCTGATCAGAAATGCAGTCAAGAGGCCCATGGTGACTCTGGACGAGCTGCAGAGATCTACAGCTCAGGTGGGAGACTCTGTACATAGGACAACTATTAGTCGTGTACTGTACAAAGTTGGCTTTTATGGAAGAGTGGCAAGAAGAAAGCCATTGTTAACAGAAAAGCATAGGAAGTCCCGTTTGCAGTTTGCCACAAGCAATGTGGGGGACACAGCAAAAATGTGGAAGAAGGTGCTCTGGTCAGATGAGACCAAAATGGAACTTTTTGGCTAAAATGCAAAACGCTGTGTGTGGCGGAAAACTAACACTGCACATCACTCTGAATACACCATCCCCACTGTCAAATATGGTGGTGGCAGAATCATGCTCTGGGGGTGCTTCTCTTCAGCAGGGACAGGGAAGCTGGTCAGAGTTGATGGGAAGATGGATGGAGCCAAATACAGGGCAATACTGGAAGAAAACCTCTTGGAGTCTGCAAAAGACTTGAGACCGGGGCGGAGGTTCACCTTCAAGCAGGACAACGACCCTAAACATAAAGCCAGGGTAACAATGGAATGGTTTAAAATAAAACATATCCATGTGTTAGAATGGCCCAGTCAAAGTCCAGATGTAAATCCAATTGAGAATCTGTGGCAAGATTTGAAAACTGCTGTTCACAAACGCTGTCCATCTAATCTGACTGAGCTGGAGCTGTTTTGCAAAGAAGAATGGGCAAGGATTTCAGATGTGCAAAGCTGGTAGAGACATACCCTAAAAGACTAGCAGCTGTAATTGCAACAAAAGGTGGTTCTACAAAGTATTGACTTAGGGGGCTGAATAATTACGCACACCCCACTTTGCAGTTATTTATTTGTAAAAAATGTTTGGAATCATGTATGATTTTCGTTCCACTTCTCACGTGTACACAACTTTGTATTGGTCTTTCAGGTGGAATTCCAATAAAATTGATTCACGTTTGTGGCAGTAATGTGACAAAATGTGGAAAACTTCAAGGGGGCCAAATACTTTTGCAAGCCACTGTAGTAGCAATGCTGATTAGCGACAGTGATGATGCTAATTAGCAACTAATTAGTGACTGCGGTGTGGTGGGCTGGGTGCTAACTGACGCTAACTACCCAACGAAGGGCCCTAGCTAAATAACTAGCCTAACTGTTAACACTAGTGATACTAAAAAAGTGACAGTTTTTACTAATCACTGTTTTTAGATCACTAGGATAGTGACAGGGGGTGATCGGGGGGGTTCTGAGGGGGATCTGAGAGTGTGGGCGGGTGATCAGAAGCCCGCAGGGGGCAGATTAGGGCCTGATCTGATGGGTAGGAGTGCTAGGGTAGGGGGTGACAGGTGGTGATTGATGTGTGTCTCAGGGGGTGATTAGAGGGGAGGATAAATGCAATCAATGCACTGGGGAGGTGATCAGGGGGGGTCTGGGGGGTCTCTGAGGGTGTGGGCGGGTGTTTGGGTGCCCACAAGGGGCAGATTAGGGTCTGACCTGATGGGTAGCAGTGACAGGGGGTGACAGGGGGTGACGGGATGATTGATAGGTGATCAGTAGGTGATTACAGGGGAGAATATATGCAAGCAATGCACTGGCGAGTCGATCAGAGGGGGTCTGAGGGCGATCTGAGGGTTTTGGCGGGTGATTGGGTGCCAGCAAGGGGCAGATTAGGGTCTGATCTGATGGCTATCAGTGACGGGGTGATTGATGGGTGATCAGTGGGTGATTAGAGGGGAGAACAGATGTAAATAATGCACTGGGGAGGTGATCAGGGGCGATCTGAGGGCGATCTGAGGGTGTGGGCAGGTGTTTGGGTGCCCACAAGGGGCAGATTAGGGTCTGATCTGATGGGTAGCAGTGACAAGGGGTGACAGGGGGTGACGGGGTGATTGATAGGTGATCAGGGTGTGATTAGAGGGGAGAATAGATGCAAGCAATGCACTGGTGAGTTGATCAGAGGGGGTCTGAGGGTGATCTAAGGTGTGGGCGGGTGATTTGGTGCCCGCAAGGGGCAGATTAGGGTCTGATCTGATGGGTAGCAGTGACAGGGGGTGATTGATGGGTGATTGATGGGTGATCAGTGGGTGATTAGAGGGGAGAACAAATGTAAACAATGCACTTGGGAGGTGATCTGAGGGCGGGTCTGTGGGTGATCTGAGGGTGTGGGCGGGTGATCAGTGCCCACAAGGGGCAGGTTAGGGTCTGATCTGATGCGTGGCAGTGACAGGTGGTGACAGGGGGTGATTGATGGGTGATTAGGGGGGTTATTCGGTGCAAACAGTGGTCTGAAGGGGTGATCAGGGGGGGTCTGAGGGGTGCTGTGGGCGATCAGGGGGGGGGGGGGGGGCAGGATCACAAATAAAATCGCAGGGTATGTGTTTATAAAATGTCATTGCGTTTGTGATTGTACTTGCTGATTTTCAGTGTGTTCAGGCCCTAAAGGATAATCTGGGGTCCTGGTTTACCTCTTTTATTTATTCCTCTATTGCAGATGTAAAGAGTGAGATTACCATACCTTGTAAAGCAAGCAGGTGCAGAATAGTGATAAACAGAAAATTCATTCATTCAAGGAGGAAAAGGAATCTAGCAAATCATAGAGCTGCCAGCTGGTTGCTTAGCACAGCTGCTAACTAACTAAACAGCAGCTAGTGGCTTTCTGGAAGTCGATTTTGCACCCTTCCTGGGGCAGTGTAGATATGCACATTAGGATAATTTTTTGCTGAAGGCTAGGGATGAGCAATGTTTTCAACTGTTACAGTACATGAATATTTACTTGCTATTGTTGTGACTACACTGCTGCCATCTTGTGGAGACTTTAATGCATTACCACGTTATCACAAGAGCATTGTGGTTTCAGTTAGTGCAATATTAAAGTTAACCAGAGAGGATTAAAAGTAAAAGTTTTATACATACCTGGGGCTTCCTCCAGCCCCATCCGCTCCGATCGCTCCCACGCCGCTGTCCTCAGCCTTCTCCAGCTCTGGTACCGGGTCCCATAACTTTGGCCATCCTGAACATGTGCAGTGCGCTCTCTCCATCTCTCTGGGAGCTACTGCGCCTGTGCAATATTATTCTCCACTGGAGAGAGATGGAGGGAGCGCACTGTGCTTGCATTGATTGGCTGAAGTTACGGGAACCGTTACCGAAGAGGGAGAAGACGTAAGACGACAACGTGGGAGCGATCCGTGCTGATGGTGCTGGAGAAAGCCCCAGGAATGTATAAAACATTTACTTTTAATCTTCTCTCGTTAACTTTAAAGGACAACTGAAGCGAGAAGGATATGGAGGCTGCCATATTTATTTCCCTTTAAGCAATACCAGTTGTCAGGCTGTCCTTCTGATCCTCTATCTCTAATACTTTCAGCCATAGACCTTGAACAAGCACATGCAGATCAAGTGATTCTGACATTATTGTTAGATCTGACAAGATTTAGCTCTATGCATGTTTCTGGGGTGATTCAGGCACTAGTGCAGCAAAAAGATTTTTTGCAAACTCAGCACCAAAGTTCACCATGCCACATGGTAACTTTGGTGGCGAGTTTGCAAAAATCTTGCTAAGCGAGATTAGGGCCAGTTTGCTGTGAAATCAAGTTTGACAATCTTGTGCGCCCATCCTTACTTGATGTGGTCATGTTAGGATTTGTTGTTGTTGTTTAAGCAGACATAATTTGCTACCTAATCAGCGATAGCATGATTATTTTTCAATCGACAACATAAAAATCAATCTCAAACTATTTTAGCCCTTAATATCGATCGAACAACACTATTTATCAATCAACATATTTGTTTAAAATTTCCCTTTGATTTATGATCATTTTGTTATCAATCTGTGCCAGTTTTACTCACTGATTCACATGATTTTATCTGAATGATTGGAATTTCTCTAACCGTAAAGTTGTATGGAGAGGCACCTGTCTCTTACTGTATCCTGATATATTTTGTTTTGCCCCATTTATTTTTACTTAACATAAGATGTGATATAAAACTGTATACATAATGCCCTCGTTTTTCTATGTAACTTGTCTGTAAAATATTTATCTGTGCAGCGCCATGGAATATTTTGACGCTACAGTACATGAATCAATGATCGTAATAATACTTTAATATTATTATTTTTCACCAACAGTAACATTAACTTACTGTGACAGTCCCAAGTTAAAGGAATAACAGATCTTCTTTATAAAAAGCTGTGTGATGTATTCATGTACTAAGTGGAGTACGTTATTTATTGATATACTGTATTTTTACATATGACAACAACAATGTTTTGACGGTCAGACACTAAGGAAATAGTAGATCTCATTTATAAATGGTTGTGCTGTAATTTAGAAAGTAAACTACTCGTTATTCCTCTGTATAACTGGATGGACTGTGTAACCACAAATAAATACAGGTTGTTTTTTGTTTATTTTTTATAATAGTAACACTAACTTGAAAGTTAGATACTAGAGAAATGATAGAACCCCTGTATAACTATGGGTTGTGTGTCTACAAATCATTGCAAACACTAAGAGGAAAAAGAATTACAATCTGGCATAATATACAAAAATGTTATCTCTCCTTACTCTTTATTGTGTATGTAATTATCCTATCTGTCTTTCACCCAGCATAATATCTGTGCAAACTCCAGTTCCACCCGTGGTAACTGCAGTTAGTACAAGAAGCAGCCATTTTGCATAGTAATACAATATTCAGTTCCACCTGTAAGCGCCACACTGCTATTTCCCTGAATGATCAGATTACTATGTTTTTACCCTGCACTTTGAAGCTCTTTGAAAAGAATTAGCCCGAAAACAACCTCTCAGCAGCCTGGATAGCTAAATGTATCCCAATGCAGCACAATGATAAGGCTACTAGGAAAAAAAATAATAAAGTTGACATTTAACCTATTCAGGCACTTTTAGTTTTTCTTTATTGAAGAGGTTGTTCTTGGCATACATTAACATTTTTAAAACAGCAATACATACTGTAGTTGGAAAGGAGAAACTAAGTAATATACTAACATAAAGTAAGAAAACATAAAAACTTTTATGTAAAGCTGGGAACCAGAGGGTGTAACTAATTATGTGCAAAAGTGTTGATTTTTGCTAAAATAACGTTGGAGTAAGATTGGAAATTCCACTGGTCTAATATGCTAGTTACAACTATAATAGAATCAGCCCCACTGCACAAAGCAATGTTGATGAGATGGCCATAAAGGTAGTTCAGGTACACCATGTAGTGATAGCGAATAGCAGCAGTTCCAAGTATACAAAGCTTGGTCTCACATGCTGCAAAGGTATGACGATGATAATGAACAGTTAAACACAGTCTACTACTATGCAAACAAGTAGCAATGCTGCTGGATGCCTGGTTCAGTATGCTGCAATTGCAAATATAACAGAATAAGCCACACAGCAGAAGACAATGATGATGATAAAGATCAGCCAAAAGTCTAAAGCCCCATCTACACGATTCTTTATACGATTCGATTACGATTCTATTTACGATTTGATTAAATCCAACATGCCCGATCAGGATTCGATTCGATTCAATTCGATTTGCCATTGCAAAACAATGGCAAATCAAATTGAATCGAATCGAATCCTGATCGGACATGTTGGATTTAATCGGATTGTAAATAGAATCGTAATCGAATCGTATAAAGAATCGTATCGTGTAGATGGGGCTTAAGACTAAAGTATGTAGGAATTCAGCAGTGCTTTGCTTTGTCTGTTTTAGGCTAGGTCCACACTAAGTCCGGTGCAGATCGGATCCGTTTTTCTAAACTTTTTTTTCTTCCCCCCATTTATCCTAAAAATGCCTTTTTTGTAGCATACTTTTCCAGTCCATGGAAACGTATGCCCAGCCTGTGGGGTGATAAGGGGCCACCATGTTGGAGGGGTATAGCAGGCAGGACGGGGGTGGCAGCGGTCAGCAGGGAGGGGGGAGGTCCCCCCTCCCTCACCTGGGTCCCCGACCCCGCTACCCCCTCCAGCTAGTTTGCGCAAAAGTAATTACAATGTTTGTATGCGGCGAGCGGGGAGCTTACCTTCTCTCTACTTCCGCTCACTGCGTCACTTCCTGCAATGCCGCCCTCTTTACTTCAGAAGGCAGCATTGCAGGCATTGCATACAAGCATTGTAATTACTTTTGCGCAAACTAGCTGGAGGGGGTAGCAGGGACGCGGGACTCAGGTGAGGGAGGGGGAATCTACCACCCTCATCCTGGCTGCTATCACCCTCCAGCATGGCGGCCCCCTCTCCCCCCCCACAGGCTGTGACACAGAAACCGATCCATTTCTGTGTCCAGATTTGGCTGTGTAGACAGGTATCTGTTTTTCCATTGCCTGCCGCTACCCCTGCGTGTATCAGGATCCAGATCCATTGCGTGAAAATGCAGCAGATCTGGACCTTCCGTTCAGGTTTTAAAAACGGGTCTCCGCAAACGCAGACGGATGCATTTTTTGTTTGGGTGAAGACAGCTGCTATTTTTAACATTGCTATCCATGGCTCCGGTTTTGATCAGGTTTTAAAAACGGAGCCACGGATACGTTTCTGGACCTAGTGTGGACCAGGCCTTAGGCCTCTTGCACACTGCAAGCAATTCCGATTCAGATTCCGGTTTTTAATCAGTTTTTACATCCGATTCAGATTCCGATTTGCAGTGTGCAGGGAGCAAACTGCAAATCGGAATCTGAATCGGATGTAAAAACTGATTAAAAAGCGGAATCTGAATCGGAATCACTTGCAGTGTGCAAGAGGCCTTAATGTGCTACAATTGTGAATATAGTATATTAAGCCCCACAGACAGAACAAAACAATGCTGAGTGCTTTACAACACTGTAGTCCCTAGTTGACACAGACCCAGCTTTACCTAAGTTCTAATATCCTGCAAATGCTGTAATATAAGCCTCCACAATATTCCAAATAATTTACCCCTACCCCATGTATTATCTATCTTCTCAGCACCAATGATCTCACTGGCTAATATATCAGAAGCTAAATGGCTGGATTTGGTAAATGGAAAGTACAGTATATTTATACCCCTGGGTGGTGCCATATATCAAATGATCAAGGCATCCAAAAGGACACTTCCCACCACAATCATGATTTCCAGTGTCCTCTGCTGCTGATTGACTACCGCTTTATACCAAAGCATTATTGCATAGTCCACCAACACTTCCTGCAATCATCACAGTTGTTATCACGTTTGGCTGTTCTAAAGGACTTTTACCCAAATCCAAACAAGTGCACTAATAAGAAGTTTGATCAGATTGGAGTGGGGGTCAGATCTGTTTATCCCTTTATCAATGTGGGGATTAATACAAAAGTGGCAATACATTAATAAATGTATCAGCATTTTGAAAACTGTCACTCTCTCAGAAAATATGTCGCCATCATTGAATTTACATAATAAAAGACAAATATCCAAACTACAGTATATAAATAACACAACTTACCGATGTATCTTTAGAAATGGTCCCTTCAGTCTTATCTTGGGATAATGCAAACCGAGATGTTGGCTTTGAAAAGGTCATAGCAGGCTCTGGTGATCGTCTTGAAGAACTTCCATATCCATTGGATGATAGTCTTTTCTTTTCATAGGTATCATTAGCCTTAGAGTTGTTAGAAGCATTTGAAAAGCGAGACGTTCGGTCCACATCCAGGCGTGACCGTGTTAGTGATGGACTGTGGGTGTAGTAACTATCTGAAGTTCGTAGTTCGGAAAGTCCAAGGGTTAAATCTGTGTGGCTAGAGGACTTTTTACGTGAAAGGGAGGTGGTGGGAGGTGACAGCAAAGTTGAGTAAGTGGGATTATAGCTATAGGAAGAATAGGAATTAGATGGATATTTTGATGAAGAATATGCCAAACTATCTGTCCTTTTACTGGGTGGATCTACACAAGGAAGACTTCTTTGTAGATTTCTGTAGGAGTGCAAAGGAGAGCTGGAGTAGTATGATGAACTACTCAGAGAAGACTTATAAGGCAGTTTATCCCGATCACTATAGGAAGTGCTAAGGTTGGAAGTATATGAGCCGACATAACTTCCTTTGTAAGTTGTATCCGGATATCTCTTGAACGTAGATGAAGAGTGGGACATACTGGAAATGAACAAGCGCAAGAGGGGACTCCAGCTTGACCTGTAAGAAAATAAGACAAAATCATTATGCAAAGGGTAGTGTTGTAGACTACTACATGTAACTCATATCTTGATAGGTGAAATCAGATATGAAAGAGAATATTTCTATTGATAATTTTAAAGGAGACCTCCAATCTCTGAAAAATGCCCAATAATACACATTAGTTTCTTGAAGTGGAATTATAGTTATAACTTCGACTCTGCTCTAAGCGATTATCCACACAACAACAACAAATAACATATGTAAAGTGATTTTCTCCCGTAGGATTTAAAGCGAATAAGCATGGTTCAGACCAGTAATTGGTTGATTGGAAATTTTTTGGTACAGAGGAAGTCTTCAAATGCCAGTCTAAACAGGTGGCTTTTCAGTCTGGATTTGGATAACTCCAGAGATGGGGTTGTTTTTACTAAGTGTGGAAGGGAATTCCAAAGGGGAGGGGCAGCATAACAGAAAATTCTGGCTCCAAAGGTTTTGAGGTGCTCTCTGGGAGTGACCAAGTTTATGGATCATGCTGATCTAAGGTGGTGAGAGGTGTGGTGCAGATTCAGCAGGTCCTTCATGTATCCAGGCCCCAAATTGTGTAGCCGTTTGAATGTCAACAATCCAGTATTAAAGAGTACTCTCCATTTTATAGGAAGTTAGTTCAGTGAGCAATTTTTTTTATTAAAACTTACTGAGAGAGTTTACAGGATGTGTTTCCCACTTCAGTATCACTTTGAAGGAAGCAATGAGAGGGTTAACAGACTTTTAGTATTACTTTGCAAGGAACTTATCAGATAGCTGTTATTGTCATTTTAGATGCTGCAAAACTGAACATTTTATTCCCTGAACACTGTAATCTGCTTGATCTTATCAACCACAGAGGTTCTAGCAATTCTGTTCTATGAGCTTGAGGGACTTGCTTTTGTTGACAAGTAATGCCATATGTAAAAATCACAACTGTATTAGCAATAAAGAGTATGGAAACAGGTTTTTATTGTGTATTTTTCCAGACAGAAATTCCTCTTTAAAATTTACCCGAGGAAAAGAAAAGTGAGATACTTACCTAGGTAGAGGTAAGCCTCTGGATAGTCCAGAGGCTTCCTGTGTCCTCCTCAACCCCAACGTTGCCACGCGAGGACCCTTTGACAGCGGTCATTGTCTGGAGGAGGATATGGGAAGCCTCTGAAGGATCCATCCATACCTTTCCCTTTTCATAGGTAAGTATCTAATTTTCTTGGTTTTTTTGCCTCAGGTTTGTGTGAAAGCAAACTTAAACTGAATATAAACTTATGATATCATTATGTGTATTTGTAGTACTAATGTTAGATACAACACTAGTAACAAAGAACAGACACTATAACTAAGGACGTATTCTAAAGGCCCATACACACGTCGGATTTTTCCGAACGATGGGTCGTTTGAACGTCCCGTCGTTTAGTCGTCCGCACGCCAAATCGAGCGTGTGTACAGCCCGTCGTTCGGGGGATAAGACTGGTCTTGAACGATCCGCCTGGCGGATCGCTCAAAATCAGTCTTATCACCCGAACGACGGACTGTGCACACGCCCGATTTGGTGTGCGGACGACTAAACGACGGAACGTTCAAACGACCCGTCGTTCGGAAAAATCCAGATTACCATTTTAGCAATCTTTCTAGCCTTCTGTCCCCAGATAAAATAACTACGTATCCAGGTGCCCCAAATACAAGATGTGAGAATCTGCTCAGCTGCCTGTGCAGACAGGCAGCGTTTTGATCACTGTTCACGTCTGCATTCTGCAGGTCTCTTTAAGAGAGACATTTTGTCAGTTCTGCAGCTTGCTGCTGAGGAATTTGCATACATTCGTTATGCAAATCCCCTATCTGCCTGCTGTGATGACTGGCAGTATAAAGGTTGGGATTACCCACAGTCCTTGGCTGGTCATTCCTTCAGGGTTTGTAGTACACACTCCTAGAGAGTGTCAGCCATGCTACCGTATTTTTCGGAATATAAGACGCTCTGGAATATAAGACGCACCTAGGTTTAGAGGGCAAAAATCTGGGAAAAAAAATGTATACAGTATATACTAAACCTGGTGCGTCCATATTCCAGGAGCGTATTGTACAGTACATGTTCTCCCCATTGTCCTCTTGTGTCCACTATGTGTCCCTTTCTGTCCCCCTGTGTGTGGCATCCCTTCCTGCCACCTTGTGTGATCCTCTTGCCCCATGTGTCCCCTCATGTCCTGTGTGTCTCCTCCAGCCCCCCTCTGTGGTCCTCCAGGCCCCTTGTGTCCACTCCTGTCCCCTTGTGTGTGTCTGTGTCCCCTCCTGCCCTCCTTGTGTGTGTTTCTGTGTCCCCTTCACCCCCCCCTGTGTGGTCCTCCAGTCCCTGTGTCCCCTTCACCCCCCCCCCCCCCGTGTGGTCCTCCAGTCCCTGTGTCCCCCTCCTGTCCTCAGTCCCCTATCCTGTCCCCAGTCCCTATCCTGTCCTCGCCCCCCCCCCTTCCCCATGTGGACGCTCTCCCCCGGTAACAATAACTGCAGAGCAACTCACCTTTCTATGGATTCCAGCGCTGTGTGGTCTGCTGTGTGGTCCTCTGCCTCCAGCATTTCAGCTACACCTGTAAATGAAAAGTTAGCGCAGAGACACTCACCTACTCAGCGGCAGCCGCAGCGGTGGCAGCAAGATCTGCAGACATCTCTCCCGGGAGGCTTCCTCTAGTGACGGCTCCTGCTAATGACTCATTGAGTCATGGGGAATGACTCATTGAATCATTAACAGGAGCCGTCACTAGGGGAGCCGCACAGCCGGGGAGCGGACCGGCAGACCACACAGGGGGACAAGGCAGGGAGTCCCCGACAATGCGGCGGATTGGCGATTCTGAAGTCGGGGATTCCCTGCCTTTGGAATATAAGACGCAGGCACTTTTTCTTCCTATTTTTGGGAGAGAAAAAGTGCGTCTTATATTCCGAAAAATACGGTACTTCTTGTTGAAGTTATCTTAGAGTAATTCCTGGAAACTGTGCTAGGCAGATTTCCCTAGTGCAGTTAGGATTGTTTATCTGTTTTGTTTGTCTGTTGCGATTGTCCTGTCCCAGTGGTGGTCGATAGGAAGTCGTTCTGATCTCTGTTCTTGGAGCATAGCTGGTGCAGCGGTTGCTACCAGCTTTCTCTTCTGTTCTGCCTCTCTGGATCGCGCTAGCCACTTTTCGCTAGTGCTGGGGATCCTTCTGTTCTGTCTTCTGGGATCGCGCTAGCCACTTTTCGCTAGTGCTGTGGATCCTTCTGTTCTGCTACTCTGTACCTGGATCGCACTCGCTTCTTGCTAGTGCTGTGGATCCTATCTCTCGCTTGTCCCTGTTTTCGTGTGTCTGTCTTGTCTGCTATGGACGCTTGCTGGAGGCTCGGTGAGGTAACCGTTAAGCAAGCGTTCGCGTCCTCTGTTTCATGTTTGTCTGTCGATGGTTAGTTAGGCGTGCTTGTCTCTATTGTGCTTATCACGTGGAGACCGCGCGTAACCGCGTGCACTGTTGCGAATGAGTGCGGTGTTCGCGGTTAGCTAGCGTTTGTTATTTTCCATATTTCCTCATTGCATGATTTGCTGTGCCTTTACTACTCTTGTGCTCCGCCTTACTGTAGCCTTGTGTCACGCTTGGCGATCGCACCTCTCGCGATCGCGTTCCTGCTTCGTATCTGCTGTGGTGTGTGCACAGTCGCGGGTTGGCGACTAGTTTTATGCACACACACACAATCTGTCTCTGTGCTCACTCTCAATCGCTTCTCTTGCGATTACAGTTCTTCCCTTCGTACAATTCCTGTCTGGCGTGTGTGGTAGAGCAGAGGAGCTGTTCCTCTGCACTCCACAGCTCCACCTGCCGACAGGAATTTCCCTCTGCAGGTGCATTGCACCTACTGCTGGGTTCCTGCAAATTTATACGCTTGTGGAGGAAATCCGCCGTGTCAGCGCACGTCTGGTGCGCTGACCACGGAGACGATTCCACAATCGTTACACAAGAACTAAATAAACAAATATCTCCAAATAAAAAAAAAATATGTAGCCATGTGTCCTCAGTAAAATAATTAAATTGTCATGTAACCCTAGATAAAATAATTAAGTAGACAAGAGCCGCCATATACAAGAATTAAATAGCCATGTGCCTCCAGATAAAATAATTTAGTAGCCATGTGCCTCCAAATAAAAAAAATAAGGAGCCAGGTGCTCCAGGAAAAAATAATTATTGTATATGCGAAAAACCTGGCTTAAGTAGCCAGGTTTCCCCAAGATACAATAACTAACTAACCATATAGCCTCAAATCCAACAATTTAACAACCATCTGCCCCCATATACAAAAAAAACTAAGTAGCCATGTACCCCCATATAAAAATCTAACAAGCTAGGGGTTTAATTGGTGAACTCTAAATGCTATGCTTATGCCACAAAAACAAGCAAATTCACATTGTGTGGAGGAAGAAGCATTAGAAGTAGGCCCAATTTATGCCACAAAAACAAGCAAATTCACATTGTGTGGAGGAAGAAGCATTAAAAGGTGCCGTTAAATTGACATACATGAAGACTCCTGGCTCCTGCTGTATCAGAACATGACAGATGAAGAAAGCTGGCCTGCAGGCTCTTCAGTATCTAAGTTGGAAATAAATAAATAGGATTTCTTATTATATGTTAGTGCCCACTTCTATTGTGTCTCCTTCCACACAATAAAAATAAAGTAAATTAGTAGGTAGCCATGTGCACCAAATCCAAGAATAATAAAGTAGCCATGCACCCCCAGATGGCAGTATTAGGTAGCCTAAGTGCCTCCCAGATATTAGGTAGCTATGTGAGGCCCACAGTATTAGGTAGCCAATGCTACCCCAGATAGTAGTATTAGGTAGCTACGCCTTGACCGCACAGGTAGTAGTATAAGGTAGCCATGTGTGCTTCACACCTCACTGCAGTGTAGTAGTCGCTGACCAATCTGCAGCATTGGTAGAAGTCACCCTGTGAATCTTCATGAGCTATGCAGTCAGGGGCTGTTGATAACCACTATATACAGTCCTTGGTTGCTGACATTCCTTTGTGTTTTTTTTTGTTTTTTTTTAGAAGATACAAAACTTACTTTTTGAAAAAACTATCCATCTACTGAGGCCAGCCCCTGATTATGTGGGCGGATTGACCTCATTTTCTGCTCTGCTGCTTAGTGCTCATTAAAACATCCATTCCTCTGTGGGGTGAGATTTGCTTTATGCCAGTTTCTGATAGGCTGTCAGAGCAAATCAATCAGAAGGGGTGCAAGTTTACAGAAATAGACATTACATGTGTAACACCATATAATGTGCTGTTATTGTTATGTTATGTACTGCTGCCTTTAGAGGGCATAGTTCCTTTAAGACTGCAGAGAATTCTGGAAGAGAGGCTGGAGTGAGCAGAGGCTGCTGGGAGCTGAGGTGTGGCTGGTGTGCCTAGAGCCTGGGAGTGAGGTCTGGAGTGACTGAGACTGGATCTTCAGGCCTAAATCCATCAGACTGGCTTCCATTTATTTTCTGAGTGTGAAGAAGGGATCCTGTGACACAGATTGCTGCACCCTGAGCTGAATCTTGCTGCTGGATCTTGGTGAAAGGATACAGCTGCCAGACCAGAACTGTGTGAACCTGTGAGGTTGGTGGAGTCTGGATTGTACAAGCCGTGTGGACTTCAGAAGGAACCATTTTAGCTGGATTACAAAGAATCTCAGTCTCCTCAAAACTTCTGCCTGTGAGTTCTGCACCTGCTGAGTGACCATTATCAGGGACTGGCCCTGCACCTCATGGTAGGAACCATCTTTGCAGTGATAGAGGGGCATTAACCTTGCTGAGAGGTTTGGGAGTCATACCACTCCTCTTACAACAAACTGTGGACAGTGTATGTCAGGACTGTTTGCCATAGCCTGCCATTCTGAACTGTAGCCTGGTTAACCTGTCCCCTCTCACATCACTGGCATCTATGCTGTTGTTGCTGAGTGCATCAGGAGTCTTCTTGCTGCTGCACCTTCTTCACAAGGCGCCCAACTGTGCACATAACGTTCCTTAAAGGGGTACCCCGAGTGCAGAACTGCACTATAGCCCACTGGCCAGTCGGGAGTTAAATAAGATTGTGCTACTGATTGCATTGTCTTAAGTTTGTTTCTTTGCTATGGTTGTGCGTCTTTCGCCAGTGTAGTGTGCACTCCTTTAAAGTGACACTGGAGGGGCGCAAGAGGTTACTACCGTGTGTTGATTGCAGTTTATTAAGCTTGTCCCTTTGCTGCGGTGCGTTCTGTGCCAGTCTAGTGTACACTTGTTTAGAGTGACACTGGAGGTGCGCAGGAGGTGGCTACCTTGGACATACACTTTCTATGCACTTTGAATGTGTGAAGCGTATTACTGTTACTGTTATGATCTTGCTGAGTTAACAAGTGTTTGATTAGTGCTATATTTTCTATTGCTTACTTCACCCCATTAGATCACGTTGGTCTGTGGGGAATAAATATGTTTCATTGATACTGGTGTCTGCATGATTCTAGGAGGCAGGGTGCCACTGGAGGCGGTATCCACTAAGAGGCCCTGTTACATTCATTAGCGATCCAGTCTGTCTCGCTACATTTGGCGCCCAACGTGGGGCTCTCTTTGGTTCCGCCCGGTGACGTCTACGCCCCTTATCCCTTGAAATCAGACACAGTATGGAGTCAAGAGCTGCAGGAAGATGGTGTGAGAACCACCAAGCTGCCGTGGGACACTGTTTAGTCCTAGAGTTGCCAGGGCATGACTGGACTGATGCACAGATTAGGAAAGTGGCTGAAAGACTACCAATATCTGGTCGGGGGTTCCTGTTAGATAGTACAACAGACCCAAGTGGACCAACTCAATTTGCCCTGCTGGAGTGGAAGACCCATGTCCCCCATGACAAGATGCCTATGACCCTCACAACTCCAGGCGGTCAGTTAGTTCAAGTGACCATTCCAAAAGGTGCAGCAGAAGTGGAAGCTGAAGTTATGGGGCCATTATCTGAGCCTGCCATTGATCAAGAGAAGAACTGTATTGGACCAGAAGTCCTTGAAGCATTAAGAAACCTACTGACAAAGTGTAGATCTCCTGACTATTCGCTAGCAAGCTGGGGGTACAGAAAGTTACGGTTGTTCTCTGGTAAAGTACCCACTCCCCCTGGTGAAGAAGATTTTGAGGCATGGATGGACCAAGCCACTCAGGTACTGGAAGAATGGGATGTTCCTGAAATAAGCAAGAAGCAGAGGATTATAGAAAGCTTGAAAGGTCCAGCAGCTGACACTGTCCGAAATTTGAAGATGAGACAATCTGATTGCACTGCACAGGATTATCTTGATGCATTGCATAGTGTGTTTGGGAAGATTGATAAGCCCGCTGATTTACTGTACCAATTTGAACACACCTACCAGAGGGTTGGAGAAAAGCTGTCAAGTTATGTAAGGCGACTAGACCGCCTCCTGCATCAGTTAGTTTTAAGTAAAGGAATAGACCCAAAGCAGGTGGATCGGGCCCGAATCCGTCAAATCCAAGAGGGATCACAAGCTCTTGACCCAGTGGTGTTCAAGTTACACTTGGGGGATCAAGTGGAGGTGCCAAGCTATCCTCAACTGATTAAGAAAATTCGAGAAGAGGAAGCATTACAAGATCTAAAGTCTGGGTATACTAGTGCAAGGCCCATGAAGATTTCTCAAGTCCGTACAGTGGAGGCAGAACCAGTGTCTCAAAACAACTTTCCGGAGGATGCATCATTAACCAGTCTGTGGAAGGTGTTGACCCAAGTAGTACAGACACAATGCGAAATGCAGAAGACACAGTTGCGAGTCCTGCAGGCTCTGACATCACAGAAGACAGGAAGGTCCTCTTCTGATGTATCCAAGTACCAGACAGAAGCAATAGTCCCGTCAAGGGGAGGACCACAAAAAAAGACTGGTTATCGTGGTGGTGAGTTGGGTCACATCCAGCAGGAGTGTAGCTGGCAATCAGATTTCAACAGCAGGAAGAGGAAGACCAACCAGCTTGTGGAAAACCACTTTGGTAACAAAATCTCCAAAGACTTTGCCCGTAAGAAAGTGACTGAGCAAAAAGAGTCATTGGGAGCTGCACCCACATCAGGCTTTACACGTACCCAATGCCAACAAATGAGGAAACGAGAGAAGAGGCCGAAAGCTTTGGCCAAATCTGCTTCTGAAGCAGGAGCCACCACATTCCCTAAAGATCTTTTGGGACCATCACCAGTGGTGCCAGTACAGATAGAAGGTGTATTCACTCATGCATTACTGGACACAGGCGCACAAGTGACATTGTTGTATAGAGACTTTTATGAGAAGCATTTAGCTCATTGTCCTTTACAGGCACTGGATAAGCTGGAGATCTGGGGAATCAGTGAGAAACAGCTACCATATGATGGATATGTGAACCTTCAGATTCAGCTAGGATATAAAGTGGCAGGAACTCAAGAAGTCCTGGATACACTTGCAGTAGTCTGCCCCCGACCGCCAGGGTCCTCACGGTACTCAGTGATCCTTGGAACTAATAATCACCTGGTTAGACGAGTATTGGAGCCCATCATGGACCGTTATGGGCAGCCACCTAGTCCATTGCACCCTTTGCTTCAAGCCGCATGGGAACAACTGTTGGTGGAGCGGGAGGCCCCAGCCCATGGGGTTGGAAGTGTATGGTTATCTCAGCGAGAAGACTGTCAGTTGATGCCTGGACAAGTGGTATGTCTGAAAGCTGAAGTGAGAACGACATGGAAGGAGTCAGTCCCGTTGCTGTTGATCGAAGGGGAGGAAGGATCTGGATTGCCGCTAGGGGTGGAAATTATCCCTGAGACTATCCCCGCAGAGGATTTGCAACGCAAGAATGGCAGAGTGCTTGTAGGAATCAGAAACACCTTACCACAACCAGTCATGTTAAGACCTCGGGCAAAACTGGGAACGGTGTTTGTAGCAAGCCGAGTGACGACCCCTTTTCAAGTGGGGGGAGAGGCAGAAGAGCTGGAGAACAAATTGGAGATCTCAGTTTCTCAAAACTCCCTTTTGCCTTCAGAGTGGAGACAACGATTGCTCAACATTCTGCGAGGACAAAGTGAAATCTTTGCACAACACGAATATGATGTCGGATGTGCAAAAAGTACACATCACCGTATTCGCCTTCAAGATGACCGGCCATTCCGGGAAAGGTCAAGGCGGCTAGCCCTTGGAGACATTGAAGATTTACGGAAACAGCTGGAAGAACTCAAAAGAACTGGAATCATTAGAGAGTCTCGAAGTCCCTATGCTTCACCAATTGTAGTGGTGCGGAAGAAGAATGGTACTATTCGAATGTGTGTAGACTATAGAACTTTGAATCGACGTACTATTCCAGATCAGTATACCACACCACGAGTGGAAGATGTATTGCAATGCTTGGCTGGAGCTAAGTGGTTTAGTGTGCTGGATCTTAAAAGTGGATATCATCAGATTCCAATGCATCCTGAAGACAAGGAGCGAACTGCCTTCATTTGTCCTTTAGGATTCTTCGAATTCAATAGGATGCCCCCGGGACTCATGGGTGCTCCAGCCACCTTTCAGAGGTTAATGGAAAATACAATGGGAGATATGAACCTGCTGGAGGTGCTTGTGTATTTGGATGATGTCATTGTGTTTGGAAGAGACCTGGAAGAGCATGAGACTCGGCTAATCAAGGTGCTGGACCGGTTGAAGAAGGAAGGGTTAAAGTTGTCGCTGGAAAAGTGCCAATTCTGCCTTCCATCTGTAACGTACCTGGGACATGTAGTGTCGGCTGATGGTGTAGCAACGGATCCTTCAAAGGTTGAAGCACTAACAACTTGGCCAAAACCTAAAACAGTTTCTGAGCTCCGTTCATACTTGGGTTTCTGTTCTTACTATCGAAGGTTTGTCAAAGGCTTTGCACAGATCGCAAGACCCCTCAATGATTTGCTCCAAGTGAAAGAAAAGGTGCAGGCTCCAGGGTCTAAACAAGATCAGAAGAATAACGTTCTGCAACGTGCAGGAAAAGAGTCTGTCATTGAGCAATGGACAGAGGAGTGTGACTCTGCCTTTGAGAAGCTTAAAAGTTGTCTAACCAGCACACCTGTTTTAGCTTATGCAGACCCTCAGAAGCCGTATGTCTTACACATTGATGCCAGCAGAGATGGGCTAGGGGGTGTTTTGTACCAGGAGCAGGAGAGTAGACTGAAGCCGATAGCCTTTGTGAGCAGGAGTCTGTCACCAACAGAGCGGAATTACCCAGCACACAAGCTTGAGTTCCTGGCACTGAAGTGGACTGTGGTAGACAAGCTTCATGAGTATCTATATGGAGCCGAGTTTGAAGTACAGACTGATAACAACCCTCTCACTTATGTGCTGACCACAGCTAAATTAGATGCTACAGGACATCGATGGTTGGCGGCCCTTGCTAATTACAGATTCAGTCTCAAGTACCGTCCAGGCATGGCAAATCAGGATGCAGATGGGCTTTCTAGAAGACCTCATGATGTGTTGCAGCCTGAAGATGAGTGGCTAGAGGTTCCAGCCCCAGGTGTGAGAGCCATGTGCCAAGGTCTACAATGCGAGATTCGGACAATCTGTGCTGCTGAAAAGCTAGGACTATCACATGAAGCAATTCCTCAGAGGTACTGCAATATGGTGACATTGAAAAGCACTTCATTACCTGCACTGAGTTTGTCAGATCTGCATCACGATCAAGCTGAAGATACACTGTGCCGGGGTGTCAAAAAGGCTCTACATGAGAATAACCAAAACCACCTAAAAGATATCAACCATCCACTGGTTGGATTATTGCTTAGAGAGTGGAGTCATCTGAAAATGAAGAATGGTTTGGTGTACCGGTTAGCACCAGCTGCTGAGAACACAGAGAAATGGCAGTTACTGCTACCTGAAAAGTACAGGGACATGGTCTGTTCCTCCCTTCATGATGATCATGGGCATTTGGGTGTTGATCGCACCCTGAAGTTGTTGCAGGATCGCTTTTACTGGCCGGGTATGAGACAGGATGTGGAGAATTACTGCCGGTCTTGCTCCAGGTGCGTACAACGGAAGACACAGCCAGTGCGAGCTGCACCATTGGGACATCTACAAAGCCAAGGACCAATGGACTTAGTGTGCATTGACTTCTTATGTATCGAGCCTGATGAGGGTGGGTTTGCCAATGTCTTGGTGGTCACCGACCATTATACCAGGTATGCCCAGGCCTTCCCTACTAGGGACCAGAAGGCTATGACAGTAGCAAAGGTACTGGTGGAGAGATACTTCATACATTATGGCCTCCCGCAACGCATTCACTCAGATCAGGGTCGAGATTTTGAAAGCAAGTTGATACGTGAGTTGCTGAGTTTGTTGGGTGTAAAGAAGACCAGAACTACACCTTATCATCCTCAGGGAGATCCACAACCAGAGAGATTCAACAGAACATTGTTAAATATGTTGGGGACCTTACCCAGTGAGAAGAAGGCTCAATGGAGCAAACATATTGCTGCTGTTGTCCATGCCTACAATAGTACTGAGAATGATGCCACTGGATTTTCTCCATACTTTCTGATGTTTGGGCGGGAGGCCCGGTTGCCAATTGACACTGTTTTTGGGACTTCTTGTGATGATACAACAACAGTCTCTTACAAGGGGTATGTGGAGCGTCTCCAAAAGAGCCTGAAGACTGCTTATGAAAAAGCTCAAGAGGCTGCAGAAAGGCGGGGACAGCAGAATAAGGCCAGGTACGACCAAAGAATCCGGATTCATGATTTAAAGCCAGGTGATCGTGTGTTGTTAAGAAATCTGGGGATCCCTGGAAAACACAAGCTTGCTGATCGCTGGAGTTCGCAGGTGTATGAGGTGTGTTCTCAACTGCCAGGTATTCCTGTATATCGGATTCGGCCAGAAGGACAAAGTGGGCCTGTGAAGTCATGGCACCGCAATAACCTGTTACCACTGGGACAAGCAGTGAGAATGCCTGATCCTGTGGCAGCTGAGCATGATCAAGGTCGTCAGTTGAGGAGGTCACAGCGGTTAGCCACACAGAAGGGGAGCATGGCAGCATCACCTAAGTGTGACCACAACACTGAAGAAGATGATGAAGAGTGGGGATGGGACGCACCCCCAGTAGGAAGATTTGTTTGGGGTCCTCTTGAGAATGGCTTAGATTTGAGGCCCGAAGATGTGAGTGTGCCACAGACTAGTCCAGATGTAGTGGAGAAAGATGCTGAGGAGAGCCAACTCAGAATAGAAGCGCCCGAGTTTGTCCCATCGAGTAGTCTGGAACAAAATGCTTCAGGCAATCTAGAAGACCTGGTGACTGAAAGTGATACAGATGGTACTCTTCTTTCAGACAAAGTTGAGGAAGAATTGCTACCAGTGGATATTTTGAAGGATAAAGAACCAGAAAGTCATACAATAATAGAACAAGAAGTTCAGGAAGAAAATGTCCAAGAAAGTCCATTGGAGAAAGGGGAGCCTCGACAAATTAGAGCTCCTAAAAGATTAACTTATGATTCTTTGGGGAACTGCAGTGAAGAGAGAGTATGTGCTTCACACCGAGAGATCAACGCCCATGTTCCCAAAACCATGAACTCAGGTCTTTCAGGTGGCACCCTGTATCCCTGTGGAGCCAAAGTACCTAGTGCTAGTTGGTGGGTTCCATTTAGTTATGGTCAGTATATCCAGACCATTTAGGTATGTCTATGTCTGTGAATTAAAGAAAAGTTGTGTAACTTTCCGTACTTGGGAGGACCCAAGCTTTTCAAGTGGGGGGAGAATGTAACACCATATAATGTGCTGTTATTGTTATGTTATGTACTGCTGCCTTTAGAGGGCATAGTTCCTTTAAGACTGCAGAGAATTCTGGAAGAGAGGCTGGAGTGAGCAGAGGCTGCTGGGAGCTGAGGTGTGGCTGGTGTGCCTAGAGCCTGGGAGTGAGGTCTGGAGTGACTGAGACTGGATCTTCAGGCCTAAATCCATCAGACTGGCTTCCATTTATTTTCTGAGTGTGAAGAAGGGATCCTGTGACACAGATTGCTGCACCCTGAGCTGAATCTTGCTGCTGGATCTTGGTGAAAGGATACAGCTGCCAGACCAGAACTGTGTGAACCTGTGAGGTTGGTGGAGTCTGGATTGTACAAGCCGTGTGGACTTCAGAAGGAACCATTTTAGCTGGATTACAAAGAATCTCAGTCTCCTCAAAACTTCTGCCTGTGAGTTCTGCACCTGCTGAGTGACCATTATCAGGGACTGGCCCTGCACCTCATGGTAGGAACCATCTTTGCAGTGATAGAGGGGCATTAACCTTGCTGAGAGGTTTGGGAGTCATACCACTCCTCTTACAACAAACTGTGGACAGTGTATGTCAGGACTGTTTGCCATAGCCTGCCATTCTGAACTGTAGCCTGGTTAACCTGTCCCCTCTCACATCACTGGCATCTATGCTGTTGTTGCTGAGTGCATCAGGAGTCTTCTTGCTGCTGCACCTTCTTCACAAGGCGCCCAACTGTGCACATAACGTTCCTTAAAGGGGTACCCCGAGTGCAGAACTGCACTATAGCCCACTGGCCAGTCGGGAGTTAAATAAGATTGTGCTACTGATTGCATTGTCTTAAGTTTGTTTCTTTGCTATGGTTGTGCGTCTTTCGCCAGTGTAGTGTGCACTCCTTTAAAGTGACACTGGAGGGGCGCAAGAGGTTACTACCGTGTGTTGATTGCAGTTTATTAAGCTTGTCCCTTTGCTGCGGTGCGTTCTGTGCCAGTCTAGTGTACACTTGTTTAGAGTGACACTGGAGGGGCGCAGGAGGTGGCTACCTTGGACATACACTTTCTATGCACTTTGAATGTGTGAAGCGTATTACTGTTACTGTTATGATCTTGCTGAGTTAACAAGTGTTTGATTAGTGCTATATTTTCTATTGCTTACTTCACCCCATTAGATCACGTTGGTCTGTGGGGAATAAATATGTTTCATTGATACTGGTGTCTGCATGATTCTAGGAGGCAGGGTGCCACTGGAGGCGGTATCCACTAAGAGGCCCTGTTACATTCATTAGCGATCCAGTCTGTCTCGCTACACATGCATAGAAGAGGTATTCTCCCTCCAAGTGGCCCACTACCCAAAACAACCATGCCCTTGGTAGACTGTCACCCTGAATGCTAATGAACAGTCATACTGGGTAACAAACATTCTTGGTGTCTATGTAGTATTTGCTGAGACAAGGAAGCTGACTGGTTACTATTGGTGTAACTGATTCACTTTTACTTATGTTGTCTTGACAAACAAGCCTTTCAATGCGTAGCTTAATTTGAGCATAACAAATCCCAGCATCCCTCATTTAAAATGAATAAAGTAGTATTTAGGCATATTCAAATAAGTCTCATCAGGTGCACATCAGCTTTAACGCATACATCTTCAGATGGAAGAAGCTAATTGTGTAATAGTGGTCCACGGTGTGGCTTATCTTGTACCCAAATATTTTGCCTCTGAAATGTTGCCCACTTGTTCAAAGGCTGGGAGGCAGAATTCCTTTATGGAAAGCACCATCGGTGCCTCGATTTTGTGGTCCCCACCCTAAGCCCTAAAATCAAGAAAATGTAGAACTAGAAAAAGTAGCACAGGGACACCGGGAGCCCGATCTGGTGTATTATCAAAGGGCAACAGGCAAAAATAAGAGTAAATAAACTCACAAGTGCAGGTTGCTCAAAGAAGCAACCACTTGTCTGGGCATGTGGGGAAATCCCGTCCCCACTTGGTCTTTGGGTGATGGTCGCGGCTCCTTGGAAGAAAAACTTCACTTCACCAAGTGAAGTTGAAGAACCCCACTATGTGGGGTGAGTTTAGAAAACTAGGGGGATAGGAGGCACCCTTGGACGTATTGGTTACTTAAAGATACTCATTATAGATTGCAATAGAGAGATGATTTTTTGCCTACCTTAAAAAGGAGACATCCAATGAATAAAAGAATAAAGTGTTTATTAATTAACGATCAGCACTTCAGACAATGCGTTTCATGGTTTAAATCGCTTCCTCAGATCAAATAGGGTGCTAAAGATTTGCTAGAGAGCACCCTATTTGACCTGAGGAAGCAGTTCAAAACCGTGAAACGCGTTGTCTGAAGTGCATACGCACCTGTTTGCCGGGCCCCAGACACACTCAGGCCCCATACACCAGGCCCTCCTATGATGCTAAAAAGGCTGAGACACACTATGGGGAGCACTGAAAAGCTGAGACACACTATGGGGAACACTGAAAAACTAAGGCACACTATGGGAAACGCTGAACAGCTGTGACACACTTTGGGGAACGCTGAAAAGCTGAGACACACTATGGGGAACACTGAAAAGCTGAGACACACTATGGGGAACGCTGAACAGCTGTGACACACTATGGGGAATACAGTCACTCTCAGAATGCTTCAGGGACCCACGATTGGGACTTCCCTGATTGCAATTGCTGCTGTGGGTTTGCCTCCATTGACTTTCATTAGTATAGCGCTTTTGTAATCGCCAGCAATCGTTGGTGATCCCAAAATGCTGCTAAAATCACTGGACCATACCGGACCATAAGCCTTACACACTGCATCTGATCTTCTTTTATCCACTTAGACCCAACTTCTCTCCCAAAATGTATTGTAACGTAAGAGATCACTGAGGACAAAAGCGCCTACCATACTAAACAACTTCTGTGGTCTGACTAAAGTATTAATATTTATCGTAAAGAGCTCAATGCTTACCTTTACGCGACTGTACACTTCATTTGTAGTTCTGTAACTGTTTTTATTTCTTTCTGTATTTTCATCCAAATTTTTATCTTCACCTCTTTGGATCTGGTAATATTGTGGCTCGATTAAGCCTCCAGTGATATTGGATTTACTAAGCTTCCTAAAATGTTTGAGCACCTTAAAAAGTAGAGTCCAAATGTGCTTTTTGTGGTCTCTGTTTCCTGTGAGGTTCTTGCTGGCACTTCTTAAAGCTCCCTAGGCCTTCTATTCATGTGTTCTTTGCCAAACTTACTTCAGTGTTCAGTTTCTCTTTCCTGAATATCGATTCCTTCTTCTTTCTTTGGTTTGCAGCAAATAGTTGAAGAATCCTTATTGCTCCGTGTGTGGAGGGAACGGTGCTTTTGTGTATATGTTTGTATGCGTTTCCCTCTCTCCCTTCTCTTGTCCAGCCTGTTTACTTTTTCCCTCTTGTAAGAGGAGACGCTGTGTCTCACATGGCTGCTGAGTCCTTGTTACCTTGGGAATGACCCTGATTACAAATACTTTTCATGCAGCTCATTGAGAGAGCTACACTCATGGACTTTCTAAATTGTACCCAATGTTTACTGAATGAGAGGAAGAAGAGACCTGTGCTAAAGCAACCAGGAAGCATTGGATGTAAACCAAAAATATTTATTAGTTGAAATAGCTACACACAGTGGCTTAGCACGCTTGCCTTGCAGCATTAGAGTCCTGGGTATGGAGGACGAGCAAAACTGCAGTGAATTTGCTTAAAGTGAATTTGACACAGGAAGTGGAAACTTTAACTTCCTACTTCCATATCATTTAAGGGAATCTTCATTAGGGATGAACGAGAATCATATCACTAAAGGCAAAATCATCTTGGAATGTGTTTGTGTGGGGTCACAGGCTGTGTATGTGGGGGTTAACTCACCTAAGCCGTCGCCTCTCTTCCAATGCACTCCATGCTGCGTTCCATCTCCTTACACTTCCTCCTTTTAAACTGGAACATCCTCTCCAAAGCGGAGAGATTCTGTCAGTTAGCTAGTAAGTGATGCACAATAAGCACGGACCCGTGTTACCTAGTAACCTATTGAACTCTGTTATGGCGGACATGGATGTTTTGCCTAAAACTACAGCAAGAACTGCCTATGTGAAAACCTTTAAAATGTACTGAAGTGAAGTAAAATTGCAGCCCCGAAGCAAGGAAATCCCCAAAATAGGCATTTGTTGTTATGGTAGCAAGCGGTGTATACAGATTGTGAGTGTCTGTATATGAACACCGACAACATTGAATAATGTGTGTTCTATGATTGGTTTTTGCTGACGTTAGTATTCAATAAATGCTACATTTTATATGGGTAAGAAAGCACTTTATTTTTCAATTTTTATCATTGTATTTATGCAGAGAATGAGCAATAGCTCTCACCTGGGTTTGGTTGCAGTGGCATAGCAATAGGGGATGCAGAGGTTGCGTCGGCCCTTGGGCCCTTGGGCCAGAGGAGCCACAAAGGGTCCATCCTCACCTACAGTTTTAGCTCTTTATTAGTCGCTGGTAATAATCACTACCATGCAGAAAGACACAGAACATTTATATTGCGCTTTTCTCAAAACGCCAGAGCTGCAGCCACTTGGACGTGCTCTATAGGCAGTAGCAGTGTTAGCGAGACTTGCCCAAGGTCTTCTACTGAATAGCGCTGGCTTACTGAACAGGCAGAGCCGAGATTCGAACCCAGGTCTCCTGTCTCAGAGGCAGAGCCCTTAACCAGTGCACTATCCAGCCACCACCAACACTATCCTCCACCACCACCATAGATGCTTTGAAAAGTGGTAATCATCTGTTTCTCATCCCCTCCTTGCACCTCACTCTGTGATTGTCCTTGATTGGTTTTGGTGTGCCGTATCAATTGTTATGTACAGAGTGCTTGGGGGGCCCCAATGTAAAACTTGCACTGGAGCCCACAGCATCTTAGCTACGCCACTGGTTGGATGCGCATTTGAAAAAAGTAAAACAGATATGCGCTAATAGATAAAATAAACAGAGAGTACATGGTGCGCAGATCAACATCGCCTGTAACCAATGCCACATAAAGTCAATACAAGTTGACCGCGATCAATATTCTAAAATGTAAAAATTTCAGTCCAAACGTCACCATCCACAACCACTCCACACTCTAATCCACTTATGGGGGTTCACGGGGGGGAGGTGTCCCTGCACAAGGGATATCGTTGTGGAGGTGGTTTGTTTTTGCACTGGAGAGGTGAAGGTTCTCAGAGTAAAGCAGGGGGTTCTCAGAGTCATGCTAACACAAAATGGAAAACTAATGGGTAAACAAGGATTGAACTTCATCCCAATCAGTAGTTGATACCCCTTTTCCTATGAGAAATCTTTACCTTTTCTCAAATAGATCATCAGGGGGGTCTGTGGCTGATATTGTGGTGAAACCACTCCCACAGTATAATGTCAGGACCTAGGTCCTGACATTTGCCTGTCTGTGAACAGTGTTGCATTGTGGGAAATAATGGCTGTTTCCAATTGCCAATCAACCAGTATCTCCCTCTGTGCAAAAGAAAACCCAGCTGTAAAAAAATCCAACCTTTTAGCCTATTGTAATGTTAGTGAGTGTGGTTATAGATAATGGCACTTGGTGGCGTCTAGTTTTTTTCTTGTCTGCCAGTAGTAAAGATGACGTGCAGGCTGATTGTGGATCAAACAACATGGACAAATTATATGGCGAATATCAATCATATATTGATCTCTGTTTTTTGTTTACTTCTCACTTTGCAATGTATTGATTTCTTTTATTCTCCTTTTTGTTAAAGTTCCTCTTTAATAACTAAGTACCTGCAAATGTCATGAATTTTGCATAATTGTAAATGTATGTGTAAAAATAGTAAATATTAAATCATAAATCTTTACGTCCATAATAAAAAAATAAGCTGTTCAACCCATAATTACTGAGTACTATAAAATAATATATAGCACAACATGGTGTGCTTGGTTAGGAATTCACAATGATAGTAACCTATTATTTGGCTTTCTGCAACATCATAAAAGATAAACCTTCTCACAGCATTTAGGAAAAAAAAACACTGTTTGAGAAATACACCCTATAAGGAGATCCTGATACCGCCGTACATATAAAGCATAGATAGTTGTCTGATCATAAAATAAATAGTAGTTACAACATATATGAAAAACTCAACAATGCCATCACTCTTGGCCTGATGTACGTTTCATGAATAAAAGCTTGCTTCTTCAGGATCTGGTGATGGTGAAGCTGAGTCATATACTAGATTGACACTGATTTTTCTAATAGAGCAAATAATACATGAGTAATAATGAATTTAAAAACAATTTAGAAAAAGAGGTGTTGCCTGGATTGCATCTTAAAACCTCAACATCAAACTGGTACATTGAATTAATAGAGTAAACTTTACACACCTCAATTGAAGCCCCTGGATATCATAATATTTTCAAATGCTGTATAATAACGGCCATAATGGGAAGACCACGTGAACTAGAGATGGTCAATAATGCATTCAATTTGCATATAGAATCTCATTGGCCATCTGTAATGAAAACATATATGTATATTTTATAGATACCTGAACAGAACTGATGTATGGTATTAAATGCACGATCATGTATGATATAGAAAAAGTCAAGGAGGCAGCGATCACAAATTTCACATGCCATTTTCTGCATTTTTCCGCATTTTCTGGGAACATATGATGCTCTCAGGACTCTGTCCATTGTATAAATAGAAAGTGATACAGACAGCAGTGTTATGTTGAATAAGCAAAGAGGAAGCATAGAAATGCACAATGATATATAGACATAGAAAAGAGCAAAATTAAAGGAAATTAACATACAAAAATGACCCAGAGGGATTGCTATCCAGCACAAAAAAAATCAATGATAGCACAATTGCATTTTACGTGTTACATTAAAATGTCACCTGGTGATTTAACATTATGCTGTTTGATTGTATAAATATGTTCCCGTTGGCAAGCAGATAACTGACGCTTGGTTATACCAACATAAAAACAGCAACAGCTGCACATTAATAAGTAAACAACAGCAGATGTTTTGCAATTTGCATAATGATTCTAAGTATTTTTTCAGAGTTATAAGATAAGGTTAGCGACACACTTTTGTGAAAGCTTTTGCAATAGAGGCCGTCCCATTAGAAATACAGGGGTCGTTTTTGATGGAACGGGTGTAAAAGCTTTCATGCACATCGTCCCCTATTGGTATCACTCAATGACAAATGAATATGGCGGGCAATTTTGGCAGTCTCATTATTATCCCTAAAGAGATGCCAGTGTTAACATAAAATGTGATAAATCTCTTGATGCCAGTGACAATATTTAGTAATTAAGCCGCAGACAAACTATCGTAATGATTGACTGAAAATTGAATATGTCTGTTACTATTTTTAGCGCTATTAAATGCTTTTCATAATGATTTCTTGCTATAACCTCTATTTGCCTTTTTTTTTTAAATCTGCCACCATGCACAGGAATTCGCCCATTGGGATACCTTTCACTACTGATGATGGGTGAGCATTGTGAGCTGCGAGAACATCATTTCAGTAGTTTTAAAGGCACAAGGCCAGACTCCCATGTGTAACCTTCAACTTAATAAAATCTAGATAGCGGGTGGCATATGGGTGACAATGACATAGGTACCATGGATTCCAATAATGTTTATTAGTATTTTAGAGTGGGTGCATCACCTGCAGGAGTGTAACTAGGGAAGAGCAGCCACTGCGACTGCAGGGGGGCCTAGAGGTGTGTGGGATCCCAACTTCTAACCTTCCCTTTCTCTGATACTCCAGATCAGGCGTTTTTCTGGCTACACTTGCTATGGGTGTGCCGATTCTAATGGCCACTCTGGTTTTATGATCCTTGTAAAATGGGCCCCCAAGATGTGAGGGTCACCAGGGGGAGGCAAGGGAAGAGTTGTGAACATTAAAGGGGCACCATCAAAGTTTTGCTGGGGGAGCCCATGATTTGTAGTTATGCTCCTGACTGTACAGAAAAATGGACATTAGCAGTGTAGCTGTGCCACAATTAAATGTGGCACAGGTACATTGTATATCTGACAAGAAAGAAATGATGTGCAATCTTGCGCTAATCTCACCAGGCGTAACTGGGTATATGTTGCAACCACTAGCAGCTCCTTAGTCCTGGCTGAAGGAATGACTATGGAAATGAAAATCAAACAAAAAGGAGCGCTCCATAGTGCATTAACGTTATTTATTCCTCGAACACGCAAAGTATTAAAACACTTACTAAAAAACAATAGGATATAGACATAACATGGGCAAAAGCCCAGTGAGACAATCATGGGTGGCAACCTGTACCTCCTCTGTGGCCTGCAGTGGATGGGTGTCCCAGCTGGTGATGGAAAATGGGTGCCTTCTATTTTATAAAGACATTGAGAAAGTATGTCCTAGGAGAAAACTCAGGTGAAAAAGTGAAATGCATATGGCCCAGGGCCCATATGCAATTCACTTTTTCACCTTAGTTACCTCCTAGGAGATCATTTTCATACTCTAACTTTTAAGCATTTTACAACTGAAATAGTACCTAAAAGAAATTCTCTGCAATGATCTTCTATGGGCTGCATCGCATGAGTCCATTTTTGACATATAATCTGTTTAGTCTGTTGTATTTCTGCATCAGTGTAAGGCTTGGTGGTGTATTCTCCACAGTCAGCATGCAACGCATGAGTTGGCGTGGAGGAGGAACACACACTAGCACCAGGAAACAGGCTATCCCTAGTATAGTGGAGGGGAGGACTGACTCCAATAGGAGATTGTGGCGCACAGAGCCGGTGCAGATCTGACAGCCACAAACAATGCTTTCGTTATAACGTCTCAGCGCAAAGTAGCGCTGAGCGCATAAACCAGAACTGAGGAGATCAGGACAGGTAGACAGAATGAACGCTTGCTAGCTAGCGGCTACTTAGCGACAGCAAGCGTCCAAAACCAGACAGACTGGAATGAGGCAGCCAATGCGATGCGGCGATGGCGTGCCTCACAAAGACAGGACAGGATAGTCAGAAAATAGCAGGATTAAGATAGATGAACGTAACACAGATAAATATACAATAAGTATGTTTTCCTAGCGCATTACAATTACAGCTATCAATGAAACTATTTGTAACGTCTGACTAACATATGTATATATCGGCAATGAACCGATATATGACATAAGCTGGAACACTGACTTAGACTGGAGCAATACAGGGAACAGGACTCAGAAGGATTCGCTATCTCTTCGCAGAGATGAACGCAATTCACAAACGGTAACAGAACAGGATTCAGAAGGATTCGTTATCTCTTCGCAGAGATGAACGCAATCCACAAACAGTAACAGAACAGGATTCAGAAGGATTCGTTATCTCTTCGCAGAGATGAACGCAATCCACAAGCAGAACCAGGAGCAGGGTAACTACCTCAGCACGGGTGGTCACGGTACGCGCAACCTACCAAAACGTGCTGGAAGCTGACTAACTGCACACAGGATATAAACAGTTCGTGTACGTATACATCAGCGACACTGATGTATTAACGTAACACAAATACAAGGAAAATAATAAACGTGCTGGTATGCATATATATTGGCAATGAACCAATATATGATGCAAAGACCAGCAAAGTATCTTTATAACAAGAAACACGATCGGGGGCTAAAGCGACAGCAAGGCAGGCTTAAGCTGAAGCTATGAAAACCCAAGGAAACCCTGCAGGAAGCAGATCTTTATACTGAGGTCATCCAATGGGAGCAGACATGCAGATTCCCACACAGGTGAATGATAATCAGTCACAAGCTGACAGCAGGGAAAGACAGACAAAGCTATGCAACTTGCATGGAAATAGATCAGAACTGCCTGAGCTGCAGCACTACTACTTCCAGTAATAGCTGCTGCAGCAGCGATCATTACAATCAGACAATATTATCAATGCCCAATTTTCTGGGATAGTGGATCATGCTGCCACTTAGCTGATGAATGGCACACATCTGGTACAGGCTGACCTTACAATATGGCAGAAGCAATACAAATTTTAGGCTCCATTACTTTGTATTGCAGTGAAGTGGTACAAGTAAGGAAGTGGTGTTAGATCAAACTAATTACTGTACATTGATTTCATTTCAAGCGGATCAAGGTGGTGAGTAAATGATTGGGCAGCACGGCGGAGTAGTGGATAGCACTCTCACCTTGTACAACTGGTTCCCTGGTCTAATTCCCAGCCAGGGCACTATTTTGTATGTTTGTATGTTTCCCCTGTGTTTGTGTGGGCTTTCTCTGGGGATTCCAGTTTCCTCCCACATCCCAAAACAAACAGATCAGTTAATTGGCTTGCCTCTAAATTGGACTATGATGCATACACTGCAAGATACATACACAGACATATGACTATGGTAGGGATTAGATTATGAGCCCCTTTGAGGGACAGTTGGTAACAAGCCCATATAGATTATATGCCTCAAAAACCAAACCTGAAGTGAAAAATAAACTGATATGATAAAAACGTAAATTCTAATTCTAAACAGGATAATACTTTAGTCTTATTTTATATTGAAAAGTTAAAGTCTACCTTTTAAAGGTTGTAGGCATCTGGCAGTTTTTCATTGCTATTCAGCTCCCATACAGACAAACCTTAAACTACTGAACTTGTTTATCTGTTGCCTCTACTTTTTCTCAGCCACACAGAGATTTACAAACCATCATGATTTATCAATGAGTGTTAAACATACATACACAGACCACAAAGCTTTTCACTGCTCAGTGAAGTTCTACGCTATGTAACCATCATTCTCTCATTTGTCCTGCCCTTCCAGTATGCACAGACATCGTCAACTTTTAATTGATAAACCACTCAAGAACAACTGAAAGGGAATTGTTTGAATATGTAGGGGCAATAGATGACTGGCAGACTCAATTGAAGTGTTTGAATTGGATGGAAATGAATCGGAAACATTGATATCTGTATGGCCAACCTTATCCTACAGTCTGTGATCTGACTCTAGAGAAAATGTAATTTAGAGCCATAAATTCTTAACCCTTACAGTGCGAAAAAAATGAATATGTTTATCTCATCATGTCACATGTCACCTCAGGTACCCTTTAAATAGAAACCACCAGAGCGCAGCTGTTATTTATAGTTATCTCAACTAGTAGTTGGAATGTTGCTTCACTGCTGACTAGTGATTGTCAGCAGTATTTCAGCTACTACCAGAGCAACATATTGGGCCTGATCCAAATCACTTTGTCTACCCACCAGCTGTGGCTTAAAAGGCAATACTCAGAATGATTTTGACAGTATCTTTCACCTACTTTTTGGTGTTATTTCAATTGCTGAGTGCTGAAAAGATATTTCAAGAAGAAGATGAAAATTGATCTCCTAGGAGAAAACGTAGGAGAAAAAGTGAATTGGATGGAGCCCTTTGTTTTCCAGCAACAGAGTGACACCATTCTGTGTAATATTTAATAGGTGGCCATACAAGAGGTGACTTGGTGGCCGATCGACAATGCAATTATTATAATCGGATCGGATGAATATCGGTGCCGCCAATAGCATGCTCGATTGGTCGCATGCATCGATTGGACAAGGTGCGAGATGTAGGGCCAACATGCGTGATCGGTAATGGTGGGCGATATTGGTATGGCACGGTCCCCTCTAGTGTAATATGTGCTCCCCAGTGCCCCGTGCAGTATACATGACCTGTTGGTGTCCGTGGCTGGCTCCATCTCCACACTCCACACGGGGCCCTCGTTGTTGCAGGTGTGTACGTGGGTGCGTGAGTGATGTCACACACACCCACATTACTACAGCAATCACGTGGGGCGCATATATATGAGAACAGAGCACAGAGCCAGCAGTGGACACCGACAAGGGTAACATTTTACATTAAGAAGGACAGCGCTGGGGGTGGGGAGGTAGCGAATGCTGCATCACAAGACTGATTCCTGAAAGATTTTATGCTAAAATCAATTGGGAATTGTCCTGCAGTGTATGGGCAGCCAACAGATCTCTCTCTCTGAGAAATCTGTCTCCTGGTACATTGCCTGATGTATGGGCACCTGTATTTCTCACTAACTGTCAACACATGTTAGGGCCTATTTCCACTATGCCCTATCTGGGCCAATTCTGCAGCATTTCCCTGGCCCTGCAGGCAAGAAGTTAGTGCTTTGCTGTCCTGATCAGAATACCTATATAGCCTATAGCAGCAGAACGGGAGCCACAGCCAAATTGGAAACGGCCATGGCTCGTAGTGGAATCTAGCCCTTAAAGGATATAGTGAAGCTAGTGAGAGAGACTGTAGTTCAAATACAAAGTTGGACAAAATTAAACACTGGGAACAAGTCGGGGGCCAGCCTCCCTACCTTATACAGTTCCAGGGCCGGAGCTACCATAGGAAAAATTGGGCAATTGCCCCAGGGCCCCAGAGCATGTAGGGGTCCTCAAGTTGTCCCCCCCTCACATCTTAACTGTTGCTCCCCAGGGACTCTGCAGAGTCTGTTAAGTTGGGAGGTGATTGGGGGAGGTTCAGCAGCCAGCTCAGGGGCCCAGGAGGGAAATTTGGCTGCAACAAAGGGCCTCTAATGACGCTTTTTGGTCGGGGGGTGTCTATTGGGGGGCCCCCAGGCTAATTTTGCCCTAGGGCCCAATTGTTGCTTGAACCGGCCCTGTACAGTTCACTGCTGTCCAGGGATGTTGCTAGTAAGTTGAATTTGCTTCTATGTTGAGTCAGGTTATACATTCTGCTACATGTGAATACATGATTTTCCTTTGAACTCTGGATTTGGACATATAGTTTAAACAATATTTTTTGGTGTTTTTCAATGTCCTTGAAACAACATACAACAATACTGTCATGTGTAATAACAACACAACTATGTAATAACAAAACCAGTACAGCACGTTTTGTACATGAGGACAGCTGTGTTTTGCATATTTGAGACATTTGTAACTTGAGGGTTTGTTGTAAGTAGGGGACTATCTGTACGGGGACAT